>NW_023270807.1:92516668-92611704 GCF_011800145.1 Mirounga leonina | reverse complement strand
CTTCCTTCCTTCCTTCCTTCCTTCCTTCCTTCCTTCCTTCCTTCCTTTCTTCCTTCTTCCTTCCTTCCCTCCTTTCTTCTCTTCTTCTTTCTTCCTCCCTCCCTTCCTCCCCATCCCTCCTCCTTTTCTCCTTCACTCCTTCCCTCCCTCCCTTCCTCTCTCCTTGGTTTTCTCTCCCTCTCATTTTCACCCTGCCTTTCTTTTTTCTTTCTTTTACTTTTTATTAGAAACAGTCAATTGACTCCATTCTGTTATCTCATTAACCACCCTAGATGAAGAGAAAAAACAAATCCAATGAAGAATTGATATACTCTATCCCAGTTTTGGCAATTCTGGATTTTCAAATATGATAGTAACTGAAAGAAGTATACATTCCATCTGAATATTTCATTCTAGAGGCTTTAAAAGAAATCAGAGTAGCCTATTATCACATCCCCAGTGCCAAAATGTAAAACAAAACAAAACAACTTCCCAGGTGTTTCCACCTCCCAGACTCAAGTCCAGATGGCTTTAGCCCTATTTTCAACAGATAAGGCATTTGGTTAGAGAGGAAAGGGACAATAGTATATGGCATGGGGTAGCATAATTATGAGAAAAAGAATACTATAGGCACTTGTTGCTTTTAAAGAAAAGTCACCTTCTTAATTTCTTTGGTGGAGATTAATCAAATATTTTAATCGGAAACAAATACCAAAAAGTCATTAAGATTTTCCAGAGACTCAGAGTGGCCACTGTTTATCAAGTTTTGGTAGCAGTCCTAAGAAGGAAGAGAGCTAACTTCGTCTACTCAGTGTTCTTTCTCTGCTGGAAGAAAAACCGAAGTCTTCAGTGAAGCAAAATATGATTTTAATCTAGTTTTATAGATGCACAGATGTAATTTAAACTACTTAGACATTCTATATAGCCACGATCTCAAAGGATATAAAATTATTCCATTATTCGTGTGAAATTTTTGCACTTAGTAATCTTTAATTTTTTTTCTTTCTTTCCGATTATATGGGAATATAGGAGCCCTCCCTCAGAGCAGCATAAAAACCTAATGTAACAGCAAAGACTTACTGAATTAAACAGGAACATGGCTATTTGGTCTCCCTTATCTATGATATTGCATGGGGATAGTTGAAATTAAGCCTGAATCTATTTTCTCTCACCTTCCCCATATGCTAAAAACAGCTGATACTCTTTCTAAAAGAATGTATTTAGTTGCTACTTGGATCAACATCTAAATTTGTATATGATTACTTAAGTATACTGCTGATTTGGCACTCGTTTCTATATGCTAGCCCCCCTTATAAAAAAAGAAACATTTGTTTTTCCTAAATTGCTCCCATGCTTGTTAACTCCTCAGATTCAATCTAAGAATTCATGTCTTGTATTCAGTATTCTAAGAGGGGAACAGAAAAACGTCCTAGCAGATTATTTTTCCTTGGAGAATTTTGGTTTAAGCCTTTATGCAAAAAGAATACTAGATTAGTGATAACTGAGAAGCAAGGAACATTTTTGTCTGGTCTCCGAGCAGTGAAAATGACACATGATAGTGTGTCGTGTTATGTAGACTCCTTAAATCCCAGCTGAATTTCAAAGACTTGAAGTCAGCAGTATAGTGCTTTTTCTACTGCATGAATGTCATTTTAAGTATTCAAACTTGATGGTCCTCTACTGAGAAACACCATTTTAAAGCTTTCTTTCATACTCATGGGTGAAAGAACTAAAATACAGCAAAGAGGCAAAAAGCTATTTGGGGGAAAATGAAGACCCCAAATTGTACTGCAGTATAATATATTTTAATATAAATAATTTATATATTATATATTTATATAATTGATATATAAATTTGTTTATTCAGCTTCAACCCCAGATATGGAAGTCATTGATTATCTACCATTGAAATATTATCTAGCCATTTAGGATAAGTCAGTCTCACACAATAAGCTTAGGTGAGAGATTTCATCTTGTACAATGAATGTGACCACTTGATAGTGGCTAGTGGAGCACTGAGTTGAGAAGACTTTTAGGGCATATCTGTGCATCAAGGAAATGGTTTCAGACAACAATCCGTTTTCCTTTCTGCCTGCCTCTTAAATTTATTATTTTTAAAAAATTTTGTTTGTTTTGTTTGCATTCAGGCAAGTGGCAGTTAAGTTACATGTGAAATTGGCTAGGTACAGTGCCCAGTTCTTTGGTCAAATCCTTGCCCAGATATTGCTATGAAGATGCTTTTTAGATGTAATTAACATTTACAATCAATAACCTTCTGAGTAAAACACATATTCTCCATGATGTGCATGGGCCTCATCCAATCAGTTGAATTCCTTAAGAACAAAGACTGCGGTTTCTGGAGGAAGAAGCAATTATGCCTCAAGATGGAAACATAGAAACTCTACCTAAGTTACCCAACTGCTGGCCTGCCTTGCAGATAGATTTCAGACCAAAGACTGTAACACTAAGTCACCTGAATTTCTCATCTGCCATCCTACCATGCAAATTTCAGACTCGCAGATCTCCACAATCAAAGCCAGTTCCTTAAAATCCCCTTCCTCTCTTGCATATATATATTCAAGATATGGGGATATACATATACATATGTATATATATATATATGTATATATATATTTTAGTATATAACTTTAACAGCTATGACTAGATAAATAGTTATATATATAAAATATATGTATGTGTGTATAATATATATGCATTATATGTATAATATACTATATGCATACACATATAATATATGTATATATAATATAATATATAACATAAATATATTATAATATATACATATATGTATACATACATGTATGTAATATATGTATATATAATAGGTAATTGTATGTATATGTGTTTAATATGTATTATATGTATATAATATGTAATATCTATAATATATCTACAATATGAGATATATATATGTATATATCTGTTTCTCTGGAGAGCTCTTCTCTGAATATTATAGACCTCTTCCGTGACTTTGCCATAATATCAATTATCCTAAACCCTTCAGTGATATTCCTCCTGAATTAAAATCACATTCCTTAAAATCACATGAAAGACTTCTTTTCTTTTTTTTTTTTTGAAAGACTTATTTTCACCTGATTGTCTTGATATTTAGCTTCTCATGATCCCAGCCTTCATCCTATTCTCGAACATTACTGACATTATATTACATATCAATCAATCAGTTATTTCATTCCATCGACCAGGAATTGATTGATATTTATTGGAAACTATATACTTGGCAGTCTGGTACCAGGATAGAAAGGGAAATCAGAAACAATCTGATTCTTAAAGAACTTTAAGATTATTAAGAGTTTTCTATTTCTGGAAATTTTGCAGACTAGATAGCCAGAAAATCCCCACATCCCCTATTATAAAATAATTAAAATGCTACATTGAATCTACCTTTTCTTTTTACACTACATAACTAAACTGAAAATGGAGTAAAGAAATCTCCAAGGCTATAAAAAGAAAGAACAACTAAAAATTCGAGCTGTTAGTAGATGTTCCCAGTCACTGTAACTAAGGGACTTGGGAATTAAGGGTTACACATGCAGGAGAAAAGCCTTTGGCAAATTTGAGAAGATAGTTGTAATTGAGACCTTCACACAAATATCCAGGATATATGAATAGCAACACTTTCAGTGAAGGGCTGAACTAAAAACAAAACAAAACAAAACAAAACCTACTCAGTAAGAACAGGAGGTGGGAAGAAGACCTTTCTTTCTTGGCCTTGTTCTGGGTGCTAAGAAAAAAAAAAACAGTATTTTCCAGCCATTTGTAAAAATTCTTATTAGGGTTTGGGCTCTCAGTGGTACTGGCACCCATAAAATGAGAAAATAACCTAAAAAAGTTGTTTTTTCTGCAAATATCTAATGAGCATCTAATGGAAACAAATGTAAAAGCATTGCTGAAGGGATGAAATCTAGAACTCACTGTACTTCTAAAGATGACGTCTTTAGGAACACATAGTCTCAATTTATACAAAACAGTAATCAGAGTAAGCAAGAGTTTGAAGCATAATTATTCGTGCCAAAATGTCAGATGAATTTATCAGATAAATACTATATAAAAGCATATTTATATGGTAAAAATAAATGTAAAATGCCACTGAAATTTTTCAAAGAAATTTCAAATATTCAAGACATATAAAAATAACTTTAAAAATCTTTAAGAAATGACAAAAACAGTGAAGTCATTGAAATTAAAACTTGAATGAATGGTTCAAACAGAAAAATAAACATGGCAGAAGATAGAATGAATGAATAAGAAGTTAGAGATGAAAAAATACTAAAATTGCAAACATTAAGGAAAAGTAAATGTAAAAAAGAGAAGAGGTAATAGACACTTGGTAAAGAAGATGATACTATATATAATAAGAGTTCAGACTGAGAGAATGCAACTAGTTAGAAGCAATTTTTATAGTGATAATAGTTGGGAATTTACTAGAACTAGTTGGAGATATGTACCCTCAAATTTAAGAATATTACAAAACTACCAGATGTGTTGTAATACAACAAAAGAAATATAGCACTCACAAAAAGAAAAAAAAGAAACATTGCCGACAAAGAAATAATTAGATTGACAGTTGATTTAGAAATAGATGGACAATTGAGCTCTCAGTAGCAACAAAAGAAGATATAGGAATAATGCATTCAAAGAGCTGAAAACTGAATTACCATTTGATGATAAGGGCAAAACAAATTCACCTATAAACAAATTTACCTATACCTTTGGAAAACTGTTTGGCAGTACCTAATAAATCTTATGTCAGAGCAATTCCTTTTCTAACCAAATACTCAACAGAATGTGTTAATATATGTAGTTCCAAAAGATTTGTACCATAATGTTCATAGCGACTTTAAATTTACAGCCAACATTAATTGCAAACTGCTTGAAAATTGATGCATTGTGGAATATTATTGTGTTGTGGTATTTTATAGAGGGAATTGACTTTTTCTATAATCCATACGAAGATTAATCTCAAGTAGATTAACATATGAAAGAAGTCAGACACAAAAGAATGCATAACAATTTGAAAGAATGCAAAATTACTACAGTTATCTTTGCAGGAATGAGAAATTGTTACTGGAAGTGGAGAGGACATGATACTCTCAGGTGATGGCAATATTCAGTTTCTTGATCTGGGTGGTGATTACACAATTCATATTTTATGACAAATCATCAAACAAGTTTGCTCACTTAGTATTTTTGCACATTTCTGTAAAATATAATAATTTCAAAATTTCCTATAAAAAATGGTAAATGATATAAATAAGCATAAATCATTGACAAGATGCCCAGCCTCTCTGGTAAGAAGAAATATATATTTTATTCAATGCCAAACAATGTTTTTTTGTGTCTTTAAAATTTAATGGGAAAGACAAGACAAGAAGGCTGGAGAAACAAGGTATTTTGTTGGGAGAAGCAGGAAGAAGGGAATGGTGCAAATTTATTTTTTCAACAAACAGTTATTAAGCACTCAGGTAAAAAGTCCTCTTCTTTGGGTAGAGTCAATAATGAAATGAATGCTCTAAAACCAGTCAATTCCACCTCTGTACCTATCACTCACACAAGATGATTTGCAGAGAACATATGTCACATATATTTTTATTTATTTTTATTTAAGTGTAATTTACATACAGTGTTATATTAGTTTCAGGTGTACAATATCATGATTCAACAATTCTATACATTTCTCAGTGCTCATTAAGATTAGTGAACTCTTGATCCCCTTTATCTATTTCACTCATGTCCCCACCCACCTCGCCTCTGGCAACCACCAGTTTGTTCTCTGTATTTAAGAGTCTTTGTCTCTTTTTTTGTTTGTTTGTTTTATTTTTTTAATTCCACATATGGGTGAAATCATATGGTACTTGTCTTTCTTTGACTGACTTATTTTACTTAGCATTATACCCTCTTGGTCTATCCATGTCGTTGCAAATAGCAAGATTTCATTCTTTTTTATGGCTGCATAATATTCCACATTCCTCTTCTTTATCTATTCATCCATTGATGGACATTTGGGTTGCTTCCATATCTTGGCTATTGTAAATAATTCTGCAATAAACATAGGGATGCATATATCTTTTTGGAGTTTATTTTTTTAAGTAAATCAGAAAATTTCCATGATGTGTTCATGTGGTATAGCTCAGGAACTTGGGTGGTAACATTGTTCTATTCACATCAGTAGTCAAACATATTGGAAACTGAAAAAAAAAAATTGTGCTCTGACAACCTTAAAAAAACAGTGTAGCTTTTTAAACTCGATCCAGTAGGCTTCTGTTACTTGTAAGTAACTGAATTGCTGCAAATTTGTAATTGTGCACCTGTATTCTTTTTAGATAATTATCCAAGTGCTGTACATGTTAACTCAGTTATCTACACAGAGCTCTAAGGTAGAATTATTACTCCCAGCTGCAGAGGAGTATGATTAGGGATAGGCACAAAAAGACTTCAGTGGCATTGACACTGTGCTATTTCTTAAGATGCATAACAAATTACCATCTTAAAATCACTGTTAAATATATAAAAAACATAATATTACATATTTATATTAATTTATGTGTTAACATAACATAATTTAAAAGATTATAAAATATAATACAAGTTGAATGACATTTAAAATTCAGACTTGATTTCAATGACATTAAATACAGAGAATGAGAAAAATATGATGTTTAGCATTATATAACAAGATAATAGTTTGATAAAATGGGCAAATGCTATTGCTTTACATTAGAGCAGTGGTTCTCAAATTTCAGTGGGCATCAGGATCACCTGAAAGGCTTGTTAAACTACAAGTTGATGGATCCCACACTAGACCTACCTTTCTGATTTATTTATTTTTTCTAGAGTGTGTATTTCTAACACATTTGCTGATACTGCTGATGCTGTTGGTCCAGAGACCATACTTTGAAGGATATATATTTGTAGAGTGATGAACAGATTTGAAGATTTGTTACATAACATACAGCCTTTCTCTTTATCAAGAAAACCCACACATTTCTTTCTATTATCCACTCAAGTAATCTCTATTCGGATCAAAAGAACCTTCCCTGAGAAGCAGGTCAAGAAGAACCTCCCAGTCTTATTTATATGCCTTCTGTCCTCCCTTTGAATAAGTCCTGTCTTGTTGAAAAATCTCTTTTCCTTTTCTTTGATGATATAATGCTCTCTTAATTTATTTCTTGCCAGACCCTTTACATCTCTTTTGGCTCTGCAGTCCCATGAATCCTTGCTTCTTTCCTAGAGACTCTGTTTTTGCTCTACAAAAGTTTTTAGGAGCTCGCATCCATTCCCATGGCTGCAATTAGATTTATATACAAATTAATTCAAAATCTGCATTTCCATCCCAATTTCTCTTCTGAGCCCTAGACTAGTGAAGTGAACGCTTCCCAGAGATCCGTGTTTAGAGACCCACAAATGCTTTAACCTGGAATGTTCAAAATGGACTTTCCATATCTAACAGCCCTCCACACCCCCACACCCTCACATAGACACCAGCCATCAGTTCACGTTCTCTGGCCCTATTTTTTTTCTTAGTGAACATCATCATCACAGCTCTTCATGCCAGGAACCTGGGCATCATCTGTACCTCTTATTTTCCTTCACTTTATGGTCAATCTACTTCATTTTGATTAAGTTACCATTTAAAGAGATTTTGAGTCCATTTATTTTGCTTCATCCTCACTGGCACTTTCCTAGTGCCCCATCATCTCTTGCAAAGAAACTTCAAATTTTACCCCTGTCTAGTTTTCTTTAAATCCATTCTTCATAATGAAGACAGAGATACCTCTATTAAACCTGAATATAATCATATTTAGCACCTGGTAAAATCTTCTGTTAAGTATGAATCTTGCTTACAAGTAACAGAAGCCTACTGGATCGAGTTAAAAAAGTTACACTGTTTTTTTAAGGTTGTCAGATGGAGTGCTTCTGGAGTACAAGGGCTTTTAGGAACAACCTGGTGTTCAGGGATCACACCTGGTCCCACCCACCACCAGTTGCCTTTGCTCTTCCATATGCTGCATTGTCTTACTAAATGCCAGACAGAAGCTACTCATCCCCAGGTTCTGGGGTTTTAATCTTGTCAACTGGATTGAAGCATCTCATGTCTAGTCTCAGATTTTCAAAGGAGCAATGCCAAAAACCCTTTCTAATGCATCTATCTAAATGTGGCTCCTTATGTTACTCTTTCCTGTAGAACCTATTCATCTTCATAGAATTCATCATGATTTTTAAATTTTTAAATTGTAAATTTTAAAATTTAGAATATACAATTCACTTCATACTGTGAATTTCTTACAGCTAAGAACTGTGATTTTTTGGTTCATCAAAAATCACAAGAAGGATGATTAAGAAATATACATCTAGATAGATCAAACTTAAAGTAGAAAACACTAAAGATAAATAAAATATTTTAAAATAAAAAAGAGTAATAAAAATATTTCCTACAAAGGAACAAGAAGAAACTAACAACAGAATTATCAATGGCAAATGCTAAGAAAAAGAACTGTCATCCAAGAAATGTAATCTCCATTAAAATGTTACTCAGAAAGGAAAGCATAATACAGACATTTTTCAGGCAAACAAAAAATTTACTATCATTAAAGACAGATCTAAAAATGTATGTCAGGAAGATGGGAAAAGTCAACAGTCAAAGGGTCTGAAATACTAGAAGGATACTGATTTTTTTTTTAAACTGGTAAATTTGCAGTTATATATAAACCATACCAGTTGTATAATATGATAGGAATAATCTTTGAATTGCAGAATTATTTCCGAGAATAACATACTATATTTGTCATTCTGAGTCAAATAGTTCTAATATAGTTGACTGTGGAGGAAGTCTAGTCAACCTTCCCCTCTATCATTCTAGACATTTTTATATGAAATATGAATAAGGTAATTTATAGAGTAACCACTAAGTTAATAGAAATTTGATCTTATTACAAATAGAGGGATAAATGATGTAATAAGGGAATCCTAAAGAAAAAAAAAAAACTGAAGGAGACCAGCAGTAAGCAAGAGACACGGGGAGGGCTAATGACAGAAATGTGGGAGAGATAACATGTAAAAATAGGATGAAATAAATCCAAATATATTCACCAGCATGCTCCTAAAAAATGTCTTCAATAGAGACAAAAATAAGAGCATAATTAGAGAAATTCACATAATGGTGTTTTCTGTCATTTCTCTTGTCAAGTATCAAGCAGATCAAGTATCAATTCTTGTAACCGTATATGCATAGTGTCTCCCTCCCTTTCTCAAACACACACACACACACACACACACACAGGACAATACACATGCTTTTTGGTATCACGTACATTCAAGAAAATTGATCACATTCTAGGCTTTCAAGCAAGCCATACACATTTTAGAGAATTGGTAGCATATATACCGTGTTTACTGACCACCACACTATTAAATATGACAAATTAGAAGTAGATAAAAGCAGCTTATACATTTTAAATTTTAATACAATACACATCTAAGTAATTTATGGCTCAAGTCATAATGGAAATATAAATATACTTCGAATTGAGAGATAAAAATACTATAAATCAGGGGCACCTGGGTGATCAGTTGGTTAAGTGGTTGCCTTTGGCTCAGGTCATGATCCCTGGGTCCGGGGATAGAGCCCAGCATCTGGCTCCCTGTTCAGTGGGGAGCCTGCTTCTCCCTCTGTCCCTCTTCCCTTGTGCTCGCTTTATCTCTCTCTCTCTCTTTCTCAAATAATAAATAAAATCTTTAAAAAAATAATATAAGCCAAAATATATGCTATCAGCTATAGAGATATTTACAGATATATAGCCTTCATTAGAAAGGAAGAATGGTTAAAAATAAATGAGCTAGTATCCAATTTAAATCCCAAAATAAAGAAATAAATAAGAGTTTACTCAGAAATAATACAAAAGGAAGGAAATATATAAAAGCAGAAATTAGTGAAACAAAAGGTATATTAAAGAAAATCAAAACATCAAAATTTGATTCTCTAGAAAGAAAAATAGCAGTGAAAAACTTCTCATATAAATGATCAATTGAAAAGATACAAGACCAAAGATAAATATTGGAGAATTTTTAAAAGTTTAAAACATATCTTTATCAAAGAAAAATAATGGAAATATACTATTGTGATTATTGTGTATCAATATATTATAAAATTAGGTGAAATGAAACAGCTTTGAGAACATGTAGATTACCAAAATATACTCTCGAAGAGTAGAATACCTGAACTGACCTATTACTATGAAAGAGATTGAACTCTAGTTTAAAATTTCTCTGTGGGGGCTCCTGAGTGGCTCAGTTGGTTGAATGTCAGACTCTTGGTTTTGGCTCAGGTCATGATCTCAGAGTCATGATCTTGGGGTGGTAAGATCAAGCCTGTTGGGCTCTGTACTCAGCAGGGAGTCTGCTCCAGATTCTCTCTCTCTCCTCTCTCCCTCTGCCTCTGCCCCTCCTCCTGGTCGCCCATGCTGTCTCTCAAATAAATAAATAAATCTTTTTAAAAAATTCCCTATAAAGAAAAACCAAGCCTTAGGTCATCTTAATTTGCAAACTGCAAATTATATAAAATTTTTAAGAAGCAAGTATTTTCAGTCTTATATAAAACAAAGTAAATACTCTCCAACTTATATTCTGTTACTAACATAACCTTGGCACCTAAATCAGACAATGACACTCATAAATATAGATGAAAATACTTAAACAAATATTAACAAACTGAATAATGCAACCATATGTATATGACATAGTACATCATGATCAGTTGGTTTATTTCAGACAAGCAAGGTTTATTTAACACTATAAAATTTTCTCATGACAATGATATTAAAAGACAAATATAAGGGCGCCTGGGTGGCTCAGCTGATTAAGCGACTGCCTTCGGCTCAGGTCATGATCCTGGAGTCCCGGGATCGAGTCCCACATCGGGCTCCCTGCTCAGCAGGGAGTCTGCTTCTCCCTCTGACCCTCCTCCCTCTCCTGCTCTCTGTCTCTCATTCTCTCTCTCTCAAATAAATAAATAAAATCTTAAAAAAAAAAGACAAATATAAAAATATTAAAAATTGAGTTAAAAGACAAATACTAAGATAAGGTGTTGCAAGAATTAACTGAAAAAGACTTATATTCTTTATATAATTTCATAAATAAAAAATAAAAACAAAGCAGTAGAAAATAACTCAAAACACATAGAAAGAACTTTCCAAAAAAGAAATACAAATGTCTCATAAATACATATAAGATGTCTAAATATAGTGTTATTTAGGGAAATTCAAAATAAAGTAAAATACCATTCCATATACTCCACACTGGCAATATTAAAATACATGTGTCTTTTAGGAGAACATGGGTGAAAGAAAAACAAAACAAAACAAAACTCTTTGTGTTATCTTTGAAGTTTTCCTGTAAATCTAAAATTATTCCAAAATTTAAAAAAATACATTTAAAAATAGTATTTAAAGCAATGCCTGGTATGCAGAAGCATTTGATAAAAGATAACTTCAGGCACATTAAAATTTTAAAAGTTTATTTGAGCATACATTGGTTGGAATCAGGCAGCCTCAAACCAAAGGTGGTTAGGAGCACTCTATCCACAGGAGCAAGGGGAGAGGCCTTTGTAGAGAAGACCATTAGCAAAGCAAGGGAATTATTTGATTGGCTCTAGCTGAAGAACTTGCCTTATTTGGGAAAGCCTGATTAGCTGTTTGTGACTGGTTGTTCTTTAGTTTTATTTTCTTGGATTCAAGTGCATTGACTCTGGATTAGGTTTTGATTTCTTAGGTAGGCTACTGAGACATTAGAGCCACCTTAGTCTAATGACCTCCTGTGTAATTACTTGAACACATTCAATGAATATCGTTGCATTAAGAAATGCCATAGTGAGGAGGTGGCACATGATTCACTAAAACAAGTATACTTGTAGTGTAACTTGGTAGAATCATTCTTTAAGAAAAGTCACCTAACAAGGTTAAACACGGATACACTTTAATCAGATTACAATTTCAATGTGTGTGTATCTTGAAATTGTATACACATATATATTTATGTGCATACACATATGCCTTGAATTTTATATTTATGTATATACTTTGACTACATAATATACATGATATATAGTTATGTCTTAAATATATGAAAATTATTAAGAATATATTATCAATCTTATATTGTTTTTATAAGCAATAAGATCTATTAATAATCTTTGGTGCATTCAAATTGCATATTATGTTGCATTGGATAAAGAACTCCAGGTGAATACATAAATATATTTCTCTGTGCATAAATACTCCAATATTTCTTTTGTGAAAAACTAATCAAGGATATGTCCAGTATTAAAACATTATGTTATTATTATAATATTTTAAAAACAGAAAAAATGAACAATGCGTTATATAGGGATACATTTGAAGTTGGTAAGCTTATATTTAAAAACATGGAATAATTATTTCAGGATATTGGTCATCTATGGGTAGAGAGTTGGGTTATACTATTTAGAGAGGCACAAAATGAGATTTAAAATATTTGGTAATGTCCTATTTCTTAAGCTGTGTAGTGGGCACAGGGCATGAGTATTTATTTTTATAAAATATGTGTATATGTGTATATATTCATAATTATGTATGATAATTTTCACAATTAAGGTTGTATTTAGCAATGAGGTTTTTTTTTTAGTGTAAGTATGCTTCACTCAGTATTTGGGATATACTTGTATTAAAAATTTTTTATTGTTTATCTGAAATCCAAATTTAACTGAGCATTTTGTATTTTATATGGTAACCCTATTTACAAAACCATTATGTAAAAATCAGCTAACTATAGCATATTGATCTTGTATCTGGAAACCTGATAACTCTTGCATTATTTCTTAGTTTTTATGTTGATTCATCTCATTCACTTTTGTATTCTATGCAGATTTATATCATTCACTTTTGTATTCTATGCAGATTTATATCATTCACTTCTGTATTCTATGCAGATTTATATCATGACTGTTCTGTTCTTTCCCAGAATTTATGCTTCTTACTTATTGTTTTTATTGCATTGATTATTTCAATGAGTACAAAATTATAGTAATGCTAGTTTGGATCAGTTGTCCTGTTCTTCACCTGAATGGGTTTAATTAATTAATGTTAAAAAATTAAAAATTAATTAATGTAAAAATAAATTAATGTAGGATAATGTTTGCTTGATGTGTGTTGATGAAAGAAAGCTGGAATTAAATGGCCTCAGTCAAAATCATAGGTGATTCCCTATTATAATGACATGAGCATGGAAGGGGACAGCATTTTGCAGAAATCCTCCAGGTTCTATACTGGTCAACCTGTCAGAGGTGCTGGTTTGAAACTTAGTCAATTTCAAAAGGGGAAACAAGGAGTTGTGGATTTGAATATTATAAATTCAAAGGAGCAAGTTAAAAATGTATATATCTATGGTTCAGTTGACCTTTGCTTTTTCTGTGACTTTGTAACAACTGTAAATAAATCACTCTTAACTAGATCCCTATTTGTTTTGTTCTCTATTCATATATAGTGCTGCAAAGACTGGTACATACTTTGAAAGATGAGGGCAGTCTATTCTCTTAGGCCTTGTTTCTTTACTTGAGATGGTTGTGGTTCCAACAGCCAACAGTTATGACAACCGAGCCTACAACTGAACTGTTACATTCGGCCACTAAGGAGTACTGTGCTAGAGTCCTGGCCATGAATTGGAATGTGCTGTATTTGTATATAATGCATTATTCTTGTAATAGACAGCTGGCTTTAATTTACTTTATTTAGAATTTTATTTGCATTGAGGCTTATAAATGAGATTAAATTAGAGTTTCCTTTTCCTTTTCTGTTCTTACTTGGTTTAGTATTAGGGTTTTGGAAAAATATAAAATTATTTATATTATTTTCCCAGAAGGTACTATGCTATGCAATAATGTAAAAGTTGGAAATTTTCTCTTCTTTTAGGGGAAAGGTAAAAGGGAGTTCATGTTAGTATGTTTATCCAGTATGAAGAGCTTTAAACTGTTTAATATTGTTGGTTATTTTGGACTTCAGTTATTTAAAGTTGAATAAACACACACAAAATAGACACACAAACTCCATACTTCTTTTCAATTATTATGTGCAATTGTCATTTTAAATTTGGTATTCTGCTACACTAGGGATATATTAGTAATTCAGAAGCTCCATGAAAATAAACTCTGTAACTACCCTGAGACACTTATTTGAAGTTAGTTGTTATTTCTTGGTGTTATCCTCTCTGTGTTATCCAGATCTCAGTGGACCACTAAGCATTTGAGAAGTCGGGTTTTTCTGTTTATTCTTTTATTGAAACCAAAAGAAAAAAAAAAAGTGACTTTGTGGACTATATTGGGACTGAATTTTTAGAAATAAATCCTCAAAAGATTTTATTTAAACTGAATGCATTTTCCTTTTTCTACTCCCCCCGCCTCTCTCTCCCCAAACCCGGTCCCCAAAATTCTAAAGACCTCATTTAGAAAGTTGAAATAGAATATGCCTGGGGTAGTGCAAACCTTTGAAAGCTTCTAAATAAAGAAACAAACCTTTTAGACTGAAAAACAAGAGAGTGTTTAAATTCTTTCTCTCACGTACATGACCCCATGAAAGGTTTCCTTTGGAGAAAATAGCAGGATTTGCAAGCTGCAAAAAAAAATGACATTGTGCCCTAAGGGTCAGTAACTTTATTCCATGGATAGAATGTTTCAATTTAATGGGGATTCATTGGCTAAGGGCCTTGTCAATTGATAGTCAGCAGGACAGCTTGGTGTTCAGTGGCAGATCCTTAGAAGAAAAAAAAAAAAAAACTCTAAAGAATCATAAACATATGGAATCATTAGATCAGGGTTCACTTAAATGTATTTATTTTTCAACTTGACACAGTCTCCAATTTACCATTGGTACAAATATCAACATTGCATTCTTTTTAATTTTTTATTTTTATCACTGTGTATTTATTTGTATTCCTCCACTTCTTTTTTCCACCTAAGTCAGGAATTGTTTCCACCTTTTAAACCAGTTTTTTACACTGCTACTTTATTTTGGCCAAAATATTATTTCTTTAAGCCTTGCTGTAATTTCCCTCCTTCCCCTTCTTATGTCTTGCCATGTGTGTTTTATATGCTCATTTTCTACAACTTAGGTACATGTTTGGAAGCCTTTAATTGGCTGATTTAAATTTCATGGCAAAGCTAGATCTTCTAACTATCAAGCTTTACTTTCTTGTTTAAATTATGCAAGGTAATGATATAGGGCATAATTTTAGTAAGGACCAATCCGTTTTATGGTTGGCCTAAAACCATATTTGTTTTTAATTAAAACGTTTCAGAAGCTGTTAGAGAATTTTTTTAAAGTTTCTTAAACTACACATTATTTACACAGAACTAAAAATTATGTTATCTTATTTCTGTATCATTCAGGACTCCAGTTACAAAAATAATAAAAGGATTTATTGGCTTATTTTCCCCCTGAATTCCTTCACAGAAAAAAAAAAAAAAAAAGGAAAGAAAGAGAGAACTACCACTCCTTTTGATATCTCATTTCCTTTCATATGGATTACCAATAAAAATATTCATAAAGACTTATATAAAGAATTATCAAGTCATCTAACCAGCATGTTTTAGGTAGCCTAGCCAATTTTGTATATTTAAAAGGTTTAAAAATGATGTTTCCAGTAGTTCCTATGTTACTTCATTTGATTCACTTTTGTTTTCCATGTAGATATAGGGAGGTGATTTACAAAGCATATGAAGTTATTTGAAGTTTTGGCATTAGAGGTTGCCATAACAATAGGACAGAATGCAATTATTTTCAGTCACAATTCATTTATAAATCTCTGTAATTTGATCTAATAAACGGTGGTCAAATATTTTAAGATATTTTAAAAATCAATGTTAAAAATTGCCATTTAAAAATGAATCTAGAAGATGGCAGAATAAGAAGCTCCAGGTCTTCCTTTCCCTAAAGAAGACACTAACTCAACAATAACGTATGAACCAATTCTCTTTTTGAGAAGTTCGGAAACCAATGAAGAGGGTCCTGCAGCGCAGACAAGTGTGAAACTGCAGCATCTAAGCCACTAGGAAAATCCGTGGCACTCACGGGCCATAGCCCTTCCTTCCAAGAAACCATAGCACAGAACAATTGAGAGGAAACTCCCAGCTCTTGGCTTCCTGGGGATGGAAAGACAACATTGAAACGGGGCTGCCTGAAAGACTGATTTCTGTCTTGCCTGAAATCTAAATGTTGTAGGAGAGGGTGGTAGGTTGGGGGGCCACTGAGAACGAAGGCCATGCTTTGAGCTAGCACATACTCACCATAGTTCCTCCCCCAAGCTCAGCCCAGAATAAATGGGAGAAAGTTCCCAACTCCCAGTTTATCCCTGGGGAGGGAAAGTTGGAACATGTGTCCAAAGTATAGATAGGTATACCTAGGTTCGGTGTCAGACCACCTCAATAAAGCAAATATCACAATAGAACAAGCCAAATTAAATTTTTGGTTTCCCAGTGCATATAAAAGTTATGTTGACACTAACCTGCAGTCTGTTCAGTGTGCAAAAGCACTGAGTCTAACAAATGTGCATACCTTAATTAAAAATACTTCATTGCTAAAAGATGCTGTCATTTGAGCTTTCAGCCAACTGTGTCAACTTCCTAAAATAAGACAACAGTGAAGTTTGTGGCATTGATTGACTGTTTCTTTCACGAACAATTTCTTTGTAGCATGTGACGCTGTTTGATAGCATTTTACTCCCAGGAGACCTTCTTTCAAAATTGGAGTTAATCTTCCCGAACCTTGCTGCTGCTTCATCACCTAAGTTTATATAATATTCTAAATCCTTAGTTGTCATTTCAACAATCTTCACAGTATCTTCACCAGGAGTAGATTCCATCTCAAGAAACCACTTTCTTTGCTCATGCATAAGCAGCAGCTCCTCGTGTGTTCAAGATTGATCAGGAGATCGCAGCAATTCAGTCCCAACTTCAGCTCCACTTTCTGATTCTAGTTCTCCTGCTGTGCCCACCATGTCTGCGGTTATTTCCTCCACTGAAGTCCTGAACCCTCACAGTCATCCATGAGGGGTGGAATCAACCTCTTCCAAACTCCAGTTAATGTGGATATTTTTTACCCCTTCCCTTGAATCACAAATGTTACAAATGGCATCTAGAATAGTGAATTCTTTCTAGGAGGTTTTCAATCGATTTTGCCCAAATCCACCAGAGGAATCACTATCGGTGGCAGTTATAGCTTTACAAAATGTATTTTTTCAATAATAAGACTTGAAGGTAAAAATTCCATCTTGATCCATGGACTACAGAGTGGATGTTGTGTTAGCAGGCAGGAAAACAACATTAATCTCATTGTACATCTCCATCAGAGCTCTTGGGTGACCGGGTGCATTGTCAATGAGCAGTAATATTTTGAAAGAAATCTATTTTTCTGAGCAGTAGGTCTCAACAGTGGGCTTGAAATTATCATAATGTTTGTATTATTCAAAGTGATCTACAGATTCACTGTGATGCCAGTCATAATCCCAATGTCATTTTTTGCAGGAATATATAAAAGCAATTCTAAAATCCATATGGAACCACAAAAGACCCCCAAAAGCCAAAACCCTAATAAGAAAGAGAAACGAAGCTAGAGGCCTCACACTTTTTGACTCCAAATTGTATCACAAAGCTACAGCAATCAAAATAATTAATATAATATAATATAATATAATATAATATAATATAATAGCAACAGACATATAGTCCAATGAAACATAATAAAGAGTCCAGAAATAAATCCAAGCATGTAATGTCAAATGGTCTTTGACAAAGATGCCAAGACCATATGATCAGGAAAAGATAGGTCATTCAACAAATGGTGTTGGGAAACCTTAACAGCCACATACAAAAAAATAAAATAAAATTGGACTTTTATCTTATACCATTTTCAAAAATCAACTGTAAATGAATCAAACACTTAAACATAAGACCCGAAACTATAAAACTCCTAGAAGAAAACATAGAGGATAAGCTTACGACATTAGTCTTGGCATGATTTCCTGGAAAATGACATGAAAACACAGGAAACTAAAGCAGAATCTGACCAATGGGACTACCTCAAACGAAAAAGCTTCAGCACAGCAAAATAAATCATCAATGCAGTGAAGAGGAAACCTATGAAACAGTAGAAAATATTTTCAAATTATTTATCTAATAAACGATTAATATATAAGGAACTCCTATGACTCAGTAGCAAACCCAAAATAACCCAATTTAAAAATGGGCCAAGGCCTTGAATACACACTTCTCAGAACAAGAGTTATTTATTGCCTCGCAGTTCTAGTGACTACAAAACCATGTTGGCTGGCCTCTTTTTCCTCTGACACTAGTAGGAGAGTGACCCTTCCCTCCTCTTCCTAGCTTCCAGTGGTTTGTTGATAATTTTTGCAGCTTCATGGTTTGTAGATGCAGCACTCCAGTCATATGGCCATTTTCTCCCTGTGTGCCTGCCTTGCTCTCTGTCCAAAATTCCTTTTACATAAGGAAACCAGCCATATTGTATTAGGGCCCTTATGAATGACCTCATTTTTACATGACAGTGTTTTTTAGCATGAGTCTGTCTCCTCTGCTACAAAGACTTAATGATATTGATAAAGAATTTTCTGGTTCTCTTACCAATCAAGCAAAATTCAATCAATCATTAATATCTGAATTTCTCACAAGTATCTGTATTTTATCTTCTAATATGTCTAGGAAAGGAAGTCCCTAAGAATATTGCTTATAATCTTAATATGTACAATTATATTTTACTGTTTGTTTTTCCTAACATTACTTTCTCCAATAACTGTGCCCTAGAGTTATGATTCTGAAATTCATTAAATAGCCCCATCCATATTCAATTATCTGTCACATTCCTGAATTCCTCAGACTTCATCTTCTACATTGAGGTCTAGTATATCCTATACTTTTTCAATGTTGATTAAAAAAAAGTTTAAGATTTAAAATATGAAGTCAGACGATAGCCTTCATATTGATAACAATGATAAAAGACTGTTGTTTTTTACTTTTTTCATGAACATGGTGCTACATTTCAGAGTCTTCACCAAAAACTAGAATTTGCCTTAGGAATATCTTTCACAGAATATAAAACACACAAAAAAACGGGCACATGTTAGTTACATCTAAATATTAATTTTTATCCTACTATTTAATTGATAGATTACCTTGTTCACTCTGTCATTATACAGTATAATAATATACTGCATAATTTTCCAGTAAAATGTTTTAATAACCTTAATAAATATTGAATCACTAAAATATACATTTGGAAATATTTCAGTCCTATTGTATGTTTAGCTTTATTTCAGGTCAAATCATCTATGGTTTAAAGACAGAAAGATGATTAATTTTCCATTTGTTTGGGAACAGGCCACCATTTATAAAGCAAACAGACAAGTCACTTCAAACAGAGAGGCCACTCAAAGCGAAGTGGTGTACTTCTTCAACTGATACCCCATGACCTTTCGAGATGAAAGGATAATAATAGTAATCCACCCAGAGAAGAAGGAGAAAAGTTTTATGTGCTGTTTACAGGGTTTAGAGGTCACTTGGTTATGCAGAAAACAAAATACAATGGAAGCTGCAGAAAACACTAGAAAGAGGACTCATGGCTACATATTTTTCTAAGCTTCCCATTCACCACCAGTTTTCATCTTTTAATAAGCCCTTCTGTTCCCCAAACCAAGGCCACATTCTGTTTATTGTGTGGCTGGGGCCCCCCTTACGTTCAGCTGTCTATCTGTGCCCTCTTTAGAGTGCAAGTAATCGGCCTAAATCAAGAGCCAAATGGCATGTCTAACTCATCCAGCGTTCTGGTGATCATATGACAGAGCTTAGAGAATTTGAGGGAGGTCTCAAACAACAAAGCAGGATATTATTTTCAGTGAAGTCCTGTGGCTATGTGTACCTCTATTGCAGGGACAATTAGAGTCTTTGTTTCTCCTATGATCCTAAGAGTCGGCTTGACTGTCTCATTGAAAAAACTCAAAGGCGTTCCCATAGCTTTTCCAAAGCATCATAGACTATATAGAGACCACTCTGTATTCAACTCTCCAAAACATATGTTTAGGAAAAATGAGAGATTTCTCTACTCCACTACCCAAAGTTTATTATATTTCCAAATGAACTATAACTATGATGACAAAATCCTGATTTAAAAGGCATAAAACAACTAAAAATCATTAAGTTGACATTTTGTTTTAAACATATTCAAAATGCAGACATTGGAATTGTGAGTTCAGATTTTAGCTCAGAATTTTATTTGCTCCTTAATATGCCCATTATACTTTTTCTACACTCCTTTACCTTCCCACTTTTTGAAAATTAACCTGATTTGAATGCAGAGACATTTTGACACTCAAAATATACTGTTTTGTTTTGTTTTGTTTTTTCCCAGAACTGTTTGGAACCATACGGTAAGATATAATAGTAAAAACTTAATGCTACAGTGGGTTGAGGCATATATAAACATACTGATTTATTTTAAAAATATAGTACATTTTATTTAGTAAATATCAGGGTTAGAAGGAACCTGTGATTATCAGCAAGTGTGACTACGTTTTTTTTATGGATAAATTTTGACAGCTTGTTCAGAGTCACAAGTGAGTGATCTAAAATCCTGTATCTTGAATTCTTAGCTTAATGTTCTCACTCTACTCTTTCTCTTGAGCTGCAGAGCACATGGTTCTAATTCAGAGTAGAGATTTCTATATTTTCGTAAATTTTATGAAGAGGTTATACATTTCTACCTTCAGGTTAGGTAATGTACCACCATATCCTCAAACCATCAGGGAAAAATACTTCAACTGGGACAAAACCAAGAATCAGCAGAGAGAGTAAAAGTCAAAGCTTCAGTTCCCATGGCCTTACTTACAGGACCACTTAAGATTGAAACTGCTCAACACAGTCCTGACAATGGCATTGTAAATTCATGAGATTATTTATTACATGATGTCTTTCATTTTTGAAATGGCAACACTTCAATTCCTCAGAGAAATCTATTAAAAATTGACTACCTTCATAAAATATTCTACAACTCTATTTTGAATATTCATTGCTGCACATATTCAATAAACTTGGAGGCAAAAACCATGCTTTACTCTAATGTTCATGATAGCAGATCTCTGTGACAGAGAATAGAAAAGAGAGAGCAGGCTTTTGTACATAGGTTCATGCTAACCCAGAGCTGTTTTGGTTAAGTGACAGCCAAATGCAATATATTCCTAAATGTAAACACTAGAAAATTATAGAATAGTCTTTTCAAATGCCTTGATTAAAGTATCTTAACAATACCCTTCGCAAGCACGGTTCACTTTTTTTATAAAATAAAACACTGGACTAAATCATCTCTAAGGATTAACCCATCCACCTGATCAAACATTATTATTTTATTAAAAATTTAAAAATCTATAAAATTACCACCAGTTGTGAAAACTGCTTTGGTTTGTTCTCAAAATATTTATTGTAAATGTTAGAAAGTATTGTCGGTCTTTTAGCATGGTCTGATAGAACAGTTTTGAATTCTCTAGGCCCCAGACTAAGACTTTTCTCTATAACCACATTCATGCAGTACATACTCAAAAATTAAAGACTCTACATTTCAAAATCATATGTTTGTAATACATATACTTAATCATCCTGAAACGTTAAGGAGATAACACTTCTTTAAGATATCTAAAAATATCTAATATTTAAGGTAAGAGATCTAAACATTTATTCTGTAAATCAGGAGTTGCCAAACCATGACCTGCAGGCCAAACCCAGCCTCTTACATGTCTTTTAAAATAAAACTTTGTTGGAACAAAATAACATTCACTTGTTCACGTACTGTCTATATTTGCTTTTAAGCTACAATATCAGAGTTAAATATTTGCAGCAGACACTCTGTGGCCTGCAAAGTTTGAAATATTTACTATCTGGCCAACTTTACGGAGAAGGATTACTGACCTTCACCATATACTATAAACATAGGGGGAAAAATGCAATTCAGGTTAATATTAGAAAATAGTGTGAAAAATTATCTGAGTTTTAACATCCTTTGGAAAGTCCAGATTTGTATATAAAAAGATTCATAGTAGTTAACTTAGTTGGAATTGAATTTTAATGGACTTGTTTTGAAGTTGTACTTACATAGCAAGAACATCTACTTGTAATTAATACTACTTATGATTACTAAAATATATCATAATATGTTTGACTTAAATATATTAAATAGTTTATATTGTCTATCACTGATAATGTTTTTTTTTCAGTAAATGTATTATAAAGTTTTAGGTTTACAGAATTATTGAAAACATAGTACAGAGAGTTTCTATACACCGCACACCCAGTTTTCTCTATTACTACCATCTTACATTAATATGGTACATTTGTCATTTAATGTATTCATTTAATGAACCAGTATAAATACATGATCATAAACTGAAATACTTACTTTATTTAGATTTCCTCAGTTTTTACTCGATGTCCCTTTTCTGTTCCAGGATCCCATTCAAGAGCATTATGTTTAAGAGTCAGATCTCCACTTGGTTGTGACTATTTCTTCCCCTAGATTCAGACTTCCTTTAGTTGTATTTCTTGGTACCTTGTTTTTGGTGACCTTGAGAGTTTTGAGAATTCCTGGCCAGGTATTGTAGAGAATGTTCTTACACTGGGATTCGTCTGATGTTTTTCTTATAATCAAACGAGGCAAATGTGTTTTTAGGAGAAAGACCACAGGGGCAAAAGTGCCAGTCCCATCACATCATAACAAGGATGCCTGCTAGCAACATGACATAACTGTTATTGTTAACATTGATCCCCTGTCTTGAAATAGTGTTTGTCAGTCTCCTCTCCTAAAAAGTTATTCTTTTTCTCTCTTTCCTCTTCCAGTAGAAGAATTATGAAATGCCCATATTATAAGGAATATGGGATTATGTTCCACCCCCTGACAGTGGAGGATCTATAGAAATGATTTGGTATTCTTCTGCATGGGGTATTTGATTATTTTCCCCCATTTGTTTATTTATTCAGTAATTTACTTATATGAGTATATGCACATTGATATTTATTTTGTACTTTGGTTTATAACTCAACACTACTTTTTTGACATAATTTGACTACTTTGACATACTTCCTTTGCTGTATGTATGCATGTTTGTATATGTGTGTATGTATGTATGTGTGCTGAGAATTTTCTAACTTTCTCATACTATAAGATGCTCCAGGTTCATCTTGTATATTTCCTTCCCCATTCCTAGAATCAGCCATTTCTCCAAGCACTCCTGGTTCCTTTAATTGGGGAGTGGTTTTAGAAATCAAAATTGTGTGTTAGATATGCTCCTTACAACTGAAGTGGCATTGTTTTTAGATCCCCTAAGCAGATTGGGCATGGTTGGTATGTATATACTAATCTGTGTATATATACACATTTATAAACATTCTGTATGTAATCATCAGTATCTTTTTTTTTAAAGAGCTTATTTATTTATTTGAATGAGAGAGCAAAAGAGCACAAGCAGGGGGAGAAGCAGAGGGAGAGAGAGAGAAGCAGGCTCCCCGCTGAACAGAGAGGCCAATGCAGGGCCTGATCTCAGGACCCTGGGATCATGATCTGACCTGAAGACAGATGCTTAACCAACTGAGCCACCCAGGTACCCCTCATCAGTATCTTTCTAAATATGAATTTATACTGACATCTCTACCTCTAATCTATTACTACAAAGATCATAATTGCCTACACCCTCTACTTCTCTGTGAATTCCCTCTCAAAAATGAGAAACCTGGATCCTTCTGTTTGCCATCTACTTATTTAAGTGTTCAATTCCAGTACATATGTATACTGGTTTCAGAAATGTAAACCTCCACCCCTCTGAAAGCAATTTTACCAGTAAGAGCAAAGCTCTTGAGACCATATCCCCAAACCCTGTTAAAATATTTTAAAGAATAATGCAATATGGGGCAGCTGGATGGCTGTTGGTTAAGGGTCTGACTCTTGATTTCGGGTCAGGTCATGATCTCAGGGTGGGGAAATTGAGCCCTATGTCAGGCTCTGCACTCAATGTGCAGTCTGCTTGAGGATATTCTCTCCCCCTACTTTCTCTCTCTCAAAATAAATAAAATTAAAAAAAATAAAAGAATAATGCAATATGATAGAGTAGGTTCATTTTCTGTTCTCTTTCAAATGCAAGATCTTTCATCAGCAGGCAAATCTATCATTGTGATAAAGTTTGATACAGAAAGAGAGGAAAAGAAAAAACATGATCATATCAGAATTGATGGCCTAAAAACATATGACAGACTGTCAGCCATTCTTGTTACGGCACTAAGAAGGATAGACATAGAGGGAATACTCATAAGTATCATAGAGATTCATCATCAATAACTAAATCTTCGTGGGAAAAATATATAAGGATATCAAAAAACTATGAGAATCTTGAATAGACAGAAGGTATTATTGAGTATTCTTTTAGCACAGTGTTGGAATTGATATGTTATTGTCTTGGCTAATTCACTAATCTGTAGGAACCGAGGTTAATTTGTAGAATTTGTCGGGTGGAGAAGCAAATTATTTCTGCCTAGTGGAAGAGGTAGCCCAGTGGTTGCTCTTTATGACCCTGCTGGCTAGTAACAAGTTTTGTATTTTACCCAGCATTATAATCCTAACATTTTTTTTTATTGTCAACTGCATATATATATATATGAATGAATTATAACATCTTACTGGCCCCTCAATAATTAATGAGTTTAAGAAAATCATTTTTACATGTTAAATTTATATCTGTATGAAAGTCTTGCTCTTACCTTTTTTGAAAAATATCCTTTAACGTTGATTAAACTTATCATAAATAAGTAATATATAATATTTTTGAAATAATTATTAATATGAGAAAAAGGACTTATAAAACAGATAAATGGAAAAAATAGATAAGATAAAACCATAAAATAAAACCAAAAAAGAAATAAAAGATGGTTTAATACCATCCAGTTTCCATTAATTAAATATGCAGTAGAATTATGCACTTTTTAATATGTGATATGGGTCATAGTGGAGCAATAAAACATATCTACAAAATATATAAATCCCCACAAATTATTTTCTTAAAGATTTATTTATTTATTTATTTATTTGAGAGAGAGAGCTAGCTAGAGGGAAGGCAGGGGAGAGGGAGAGAAGCAGACTCCCCGCTGAGCATACAGCCAGACAACGTGGGGCTCAATCCCAAGAACCTGAGATCATGACCTGAGCCAAAATCAAGAGTTGGATGTTCAACCAACTGAGCCACCCAGCGCCCCATCCCCTAAGTTATTTTTAACAAAAATGGGCAACTAAACTATCTAAAAACTATCTAAAGAAACTGTATTCCTTTATAGAAGTATATAAGCTGAGGTCAGAAAAGATGAAGAACAATATCTTGACCTTACCTGAAAGATTTAGTTTGACCATTAAAAAAAAAAAATTGATATCCCAATTTTATACCAGTCCACTCAGAATGCCATTTTTTAAAACCTGAAAAGATTGTTTTAAAAATGGCACATAGTCTTCTTTTTTTAAAAAAAAAAATCTTTTTAAAAAAGTGGTACAGAGAATATGTGCTTTGAAAATTCCCTTTAATCCATAGTATAACAGCAACTTCTTAAACATAACAAAAAAACAAAAAGTAAACAAACTAATAAACAAAAATATGGCAAAATGTATCTTTGGGTGAACAGTAGGACAGAAACACAAAACACTGACCAAGAATGAAGCTACAGGCTTCCTGGGCCCTGGGAGCCAGAGGGAGAGAGGAGGGGAACCAGTTCCAATTAAAACACTGAGGAGGGAGGGTTTGAGTTGGGCTACCCTGCTCATGAAAGGGAACCAAACAACAACAACAAAAATCTGCAACCTACTGTCAGGTATTCTGCTATTATCAGAAACTCTGGGCCTAAGGAAACAGGGACAAAGACATGTCTTTCAGAGAGAAATTAGGATGGCCATGGTCCTGTGTTTAGTTCTACCTTAGCCCTAGTAACTTAGATGACAATAATTCACAATCAATCCTAAATTCCTCTTTCTTCCTAGAAGACCAAAACAGGCAGAGAGGGAGGAGATATCCCTCAGGAGAGAGGAAATTCCTGAGCAAAAGTCAGAGTAGAAAGCAAGGGATAGGAAAAGAAAGACACAACATACAATCTTTCTATCTATAAACCAAAATTATAAATGTCCAAAGAAAAATAAGACTAAGAGCATCATCAAAATGAAAAAAACATATATTGTCAAATCTAAATTAAGCTTATTGTACAGAAGTTTATAAAAAAGTTTATTAAAAAGCCTAGAATTAATTTAAAATAATTGGATATGAAACAAGAACATCAGAAATGGGGACACCTGGGTGGCTCAGTCGGTTGAGCATCTGCTTTTGGCCCAGATCATGATTCCGGGGTCCTGGAATTGAGTCCCACATTGGCCTCCCTGCTCCTCACGGAGTCTGCTTCTCCCTCTGCCCCTCACCCTGCTTGTGCTTTCTCTCTCTCATTCTCTCTCACTTTCAAATAAATAAATAAAATCTTAAGAAAAAATCAGAAATGAACAACCTAGATTAAAAAAAACTTTAGAAATCTCAAAATGAAAAATGCAGTCATTTAAAAAGGAAATAGAATATATGATTTTGGACACAAAGAATGTATCCATGAATTCAGAAGATTGAACTGAGTAGTTGAGATATAAAATTAGAAAAATACAAAAGACAGAATAGAAAAATAATAGGAAAGACAAGAAAATAGATTAAACAATCATATTTGTTTAGGAGTTATTCTAGAGGAAGACACCAGAAAGAATGGAACAAAAATCATAGTCGATTAAATAATTGTTGAAAATTCTTCAAAGGCAATAAATAAATAAACACATAGATATAGCATTTTGAGTTATCAGTGTGACAAATAATAATAAATGTACACTTAGAATAATTACAATGAAGCTATATAACATCAACAATAAAAAGACTATCTTAAAAGATACCACTAAAAAAACCTACCTTACCCTAAAAGATGAAAATTACTTGTATCATTAGTAATATTTTAGAGAAATATTTTCAGATTATGAAGGAAAGTAACTATTGGTAATCAGCAACCAAATATAAAACTTTCATTCAAGAGTAAGGGAAATGTAAAAATATTTTCATACAAAAGTCAAGAGAATTTATCACCCAAAGACCATTAAAATCATTAAGATCATTAAAATCACCAAAAAAAAAAAGATATGCACCAATAAGACTGCAAAGATATAGGGTAGGTGTTACAAGCAAAATATTGGCACAAAATATTTGATAAAACATTTTGGGAAATTAACTATTTAGTGTAAAGATGTTTAGTAATATATATGTATATTTTATGAAAACTAAATTTAAATAGAAACAAAAATAATATGTTGGGGAAAGTTGTTAAGGATGCAAAATTTCCTCTAGTAGCTGAGTTTTTTTAATTAGTTAAATGCATAATTAAATGCAGTAATAAATGAATAGAAATTAAATCTTTTTGAAAAAGATTTTATTTATTTATTAGCGAGAAAGCACAAGCAGGGGGAGGGGCAGAGGGAGAAGGACAGGGAACCCGATGCGGGGCTCCATTCCACGACCCCGGAATCACGACTTGAGCCAAAAGCAGATGCTTAACTGACTGAGCCACCCAGGTGCCCCAGAAATTAAATCTTAATCATAAAGCAGTCAAGGAAAACAAAAGGTATAGGATACTTAATCCTATGGAAGATGGGGATGGAAAGAAAAAGTGAGAAAACAAATAGGATAATAAATATTACATACAAAATAATGTAGAAATATGTCAAAAACATGTCAGTAATAAAATACATCATATGCATCCATTAAAGCTTCAGGTAAAAGCTGATTTTAAAAAATCAGCTCTGTGCTACTGCTAAGAGTCATACATAAAATAAAAGTGAAAATGAAGATAAGAAACATTGGGTGCCAAAAAAATGAGTACAAAATGACAGATACCACACGAAGTAAGATATTCGTTTCTCCTAAAAGCAGGTAAGTCAAAGGTACAAGCGTATTTTGCTCCCAGTGCATAGACAATATACATTCTTTTGCCTGTATATGAAACTGAGTACTAAGTCAAAAAATTCAACAAATTTTAAAAAATCAATGTCATACAAAATATATGTTATGAAAACAACACATTAAATAAAAAATACAAAACAAATATAGCCAAAAATGTGTTTGGGAATTTTAGAATACATAGCTGAGGAGTTCAATAGATAAAAATAAAATCAAAATGAAAATTTTGAAGCTTTATTAAGCCATTACCTTAACATAATTGAATATGCACTCAAAAATTTCAAAATTTCCTGCTACAAATACTTGCCACAAATATAAAGAGTCAGGCTCATCTTTCTTAAAAATTCCAGCAATAGGTATTCCCTATTTCTGTCAATCTGATTCAGGAAATAAACAAAGCTATTTGATCCATTTTACAAGGTTAGTATAACCTTATACTGTACCTAACACCAGATAAAGCCTCTACAGGAAAATAAAATCAAAAATCAACCTAACATACAAATAGATGAAACATTTGAGATAAAACAAAAGTGCATAGAATAATATATCCTCGCCAGTTACAGTTTATTCAGAAATGTGTAGATATTCAGCATTTAAAATTCTATTAAAATAATACACTATATTCATAAATTAAAAGAGAATATTCTTATGATCAACCAAAAAGATGCAATCCCCTTCTTGGTTAAAAATATTTTTAACAATTTACAGAAAGGAATAAAAAGAATTTCCTTAATCTCATAAAGGACATCTGTCAAATTCTATAGCAAATGAAATACTAATTATGAGGGTGGAAACATTCTCATAAAATCTGTGATAAGAGTATGATGCATACTATGCATGCAGCTATTCATCATTATGTAATTCCTCTACAAGCAAAGAAAATATATAAAGAGCACCAGAAATGAAAAGAAGAATAAAGCCATCTTTTTTTTTTTCATATGAAGGGATGGTCATCTTAGAAAACCCAAGAGAATATAAATACATATTATTAAAACCAATGAAAGTGTTCAATGATGTGCAAATATTTTTTGAAGAAAGTGACAAAAAAGTGTACTGAAGGACATAAAAATCCAAATAGAGATTCACTAAATTCACAGATTGGAAGAATTATGACAGACACATTCTTTCAAAGGTAAACTAGAAGTCCAAAGCGATTTCAAAACCCATTGCAACAAAGAGCCAAGTGTAATCAAAATAATTTTGAAGAACAAGAATATGATGGGGCAATTTGTTCTCCTTGTGGAAAACAGTAGTAAATTATAGTGTCAGTACAGGGATGGACAAACTGACTAACGTACTAAGTACAGCAGCGGGCTTATAAATCAATGGAGATTGTATGTGACTATTCAGTGTATGATGCTTGGACAAATGGCTAGTCATATGAAAAACATAAATTTAGATTCTTACCATGCTATGTCTTATATATTTTACACAAAGAGATTAAAGACATAACTCTGAAAACCTGGAACAAGATAGGAAAATTCATATATGAACGTAGAGTATGACAATATTTAATATTAAAAATTTTGACTGCTATAGGTAAATATTGATAAAATATACTAATTAACAGTTTTTAATGAAAAAACTCAGGGGGATAGAAAATATTTGACATGTGAAAGAGTGGTAAGAGGAGATATACTGTCATTTATACACTATTTGATATGATTTAAAACCAGAAATTATTGGAAGATATTTAATATCAAGAATATTTATGTCAAATTTATACCTGCTCTCTATGTGGTAACATTTCTTTTTTTATCTATAATGATCATAAAAAATTTACTTTCCTAATTTGACCATAAATAGTACTACTTGTAAAATATTAATAAAATGTTAAAATTATCCCCTTTCCAACATTAATTTTGATGCTTTGTATGCTAACTTGACCTGGAGAACCATGTAATGAATCTCTATCATTTTAAATTATATATGAAGTCTTTGCTGGACAGCCTCTTTTTTTATTGTTTTTTGAATTTTAATGTTAATTTTGGTATTGATATTATTTTCATTGTTAACTTTACTTTTTTATTTATTATTGAAGTCTATTTGATATACAATGCATACCATGGTATATTAGTTTCAGGTGTACAGCATAATGATTTGACAATTCTGTATATTACCCATTGCTCACCATGATATAGTCACCATTTGTCAATATAAAATGTTATTACAATGTTATTGACTAAATTCCCCATTCTATATATTACATTCCCATGACTTTCTTATTTTACATCTGGAAGCTTGTACCTCTTAATCCCCTTCACCTATTATGCCCCTCTCCCCAATTTCTGCCCCTCTCTGGTAACCAACAGTTTGTTTCCTGTATCTATTAATCTGTTTCTGTTTTGTTTCGTTTGTTTTGTTTTTAAAATTTGACATTAAGTGAAACCATATAGTACTTTTCTTTGTCTAACTTATTTCACTTAGAATAATACTCTCTGGGTCCATAGGTCTACCTTTATTGTCTCAAATGGTGAGATTTCATTTTTTTTTATGGCTGAGTAATATTCCATTGTGTGGAGATATATCTATATCTATATCTATATCTATATCTATATCTATATCTATATCTATATCTATATCTATATCTATATCTATATATATATTCACATCTTCTTTATCCATTCACCTCTTGATGAATGCTTAGGACACTTAGGTTGCTTCCATATCTTGGCTATTGTAAATAGCGCTGCAATGAACATGGGTACGTACATCTCTTTGAATTGATGTTTTCATTTTCTTCCGGTAAATACCCAGAAGTGGAATTGCTGGGTAATACGGTAATCTATTTCTATGCTATATTCTTGCTTTTGTTGTAAGCTCCCACCTCTTAGATTCTGAGGAGAAAAACAACACACTTCCCATCTTTTTAGTATTTTCTTCCTCTATAATAATAGCTTTGAATTTTGTTAATTTTTAAAAAATTATTGTTATATTAATCCCCATACATTACCTCATTAGTTTTTGATGTAGTGTTCCATGATTCATTGTTTGCGTATAACACCCAGTGCTCGATGCAGAACATGCCCTCTTTAATACCCATCACCAGGCTAACCCATCCTCCCACCCCCTTCCCCTCTAGAACCCTCAGTTTGTTTTTCAGAGTCCATCGTCTCTCATGGTTCATCTCCCCCTCTGATTTCCCCCCCTTCATTTTTCCCCTCCTGCTATCTTCTTCTCCTTCTTCTTCTTCTTCTTCTTCTTCTTCTTCTTCTTCTTCTTCTTCTTCTTCTTCTTCTTCTTCTTCTTCTTTTTTAAACATATAATGTATTATTTGTTTCAGAGGTACAGATCTGTGATTCAACAGTCTTGCACAATTCACAGCGCTCACCATAGCACATACCCTCCCCAGTGTCTATCACCCAGCCGCCCCATCCCTCCCACCCCCCACCACTCCAGCAACCGTCAGTTTGTTTCCTGAGATTAAGAATTCCTCATATCAGTGAGGTCATTTTCTTTCACTAGCATAAAGGTTGTTGGCTAAAGGTTTTTGATGAGCTCTTATAGTCAATACATAAGTTAGACTTGCATATACTTTCTAGAATCACTCTAAAATGTTTGGGCTCGTTATCACCTAGTCTTTCTAGCTTTGAGTCTTATCTCCACTCCCATGCAAAATCAAGATTCTATTTTTTGTTTAGAAACCTATGTAGAGCTTGGATTAGAAGACTGAAAGAGGGGGATTCCATGTTCTTAATGAAAATACAAAAAGTAAATGAAAACCCATTGGCTTAAAATATTTTAAATAATTCTAAAATGTTTTCATAATAAAAATGTGTAATTGATCAATCAAAATAAATGTAAGATATGTGTTTTTGAATTATTCTATCTTAGATAACTATTCTCTAGGGTGTCACAGGGGAATTCACAAAAAATAATTTCAAAAAGTTGGCTTTGTGCTCTGAATGGTATCTCTAGCCCATCAGCATGCTTTTGTGGGGTATACAGATAAGGAACTGACAATACATTTCAACAAGCTCAATTTTGAATTGAGGATTCTGAAGAAAGTACATACTTACACCATTTAATTCTGTTTATTTCCAAGAAAACTCAAATTATATCCTTTTTTGAAAAGTAATTAATTTCAAATTAAAAACTTAAAAAGAAGTAATTAAAGTTTAAACAACTCCTTAAATACAGAAAGCAGACCTTCTAAACATAACTTTTGTTTAATACAGATATTATAATTGCCAATTTATTCCTGTAACAAAATGATAATTATTTTTGATACTGGTGTTGACAGAGTTAAGAATGAACAACCTGTTCTTATTAACTAATGGGATTTCTACAGCTTAATTAATTCTATTTCTGAGTATAAAAATGAATCTACTCATTTGTCTAATAATACCAAAAATTATTTCCTCTAATGTTTGAAATACATAGATATTCCTATAGAAAGCATTATTTGTACATTTTATACAGCCTACAGTATCCAATTAAATGAAACTTCATAATTGCACTTGAACAATTGCAAATTGGAGACTATTTTAGTTGCTATCACAGGCTTCAGTCTCCGGAACTCACCTAGACTCTCTTAATGTTTTGTTTTTCCTTTTTTTTCCCTTCATGCTACTGAAAAACTGTGGATAGGGAGTTAACATAGAATGCTCTCTTTACTACTAAGCCTCACTATAGTTTCAGAAAATATTAGGTTCTCTCATAAATTCAAACTTAATTCTGTAATTCTCAAAAATTAAAATATGTATATGTATGAATGTATGAATTTACCTACACACATATACATAATATCTGTTGAGAAGTTCCTTTTTTTTTCAAGAAGTTATTTAAAGCTTATTCTACTGATAAATAAATCTATATCTATAAATCTTTATATGCTTCTTACTATCTTAATCCCAAAGGCACAGAGGTAAGGGATATTTCAGTGCTTATTTTTTAAAAAGATTTATTTATTTATTAGAAAGAGAGCAAGCAAATCAGGGGAGGGGCAGAGGGAGAGAATCTCAAGGAGACCCCACTGAGTGCAGAGCCAGACTTGACTCTGGGGCTCCATCCCACTACCCAGGAGATCATGACATGAGCTGAAACCAGAGGCAGACACTGAACTAGCTGGTCCACCCAGGCACCTGTTTCAGTGCTAATTTTAATGTATGGTGATATATCTGATTTCAGTAGTTCATATAAATATGGGCACTTTCTTTGACTAGCTTGCAATCTCTGTATGTTGTAATGAATACAGCAATGTGAGAAATATTAGTAAAATTTCACAGTTTGTATATGATTTATTGGATGCAAATGTATATATTTAATTGGCATCTGTTCATATACAATACTTTAAGAAAAAGAAAAGGAAAAATAGAAAACGAGAGAGAGAAAGGAAGAAAAGGAAATGAAAAGAAAGGTTCAGGTTCTTAAAAGCTATATAGTTGTGTGATTGTTAATGATATATCAAATTTTCATTACTGAATTATATGTCTATCCATTAGCAGCAATACCATTTTCATCTGAAATAATTACCACGGGAAATTCCATATAAACCCTCCAACATTTTCTTCTCATATATCATTATCATGGAAAAATAAAATAAATGATAATTTGCTCTATACCTCTATAGATGAGTGTGTGTGTGTGTGTGTTTACATATAGTCACTGTGCAATATAGTAATCATTTCAGATTGTTGTATCTAAAACTAAGAATCATGAGAATAGTATTTATTAAGGGTTGTTTTGGTCATCATGACCTGTTTGCTTTGCTGCTGGTAATCAGATAAATGCTGTCACATGGCAGGAAACATTAAACAATTGGTCTGGAGTAAGGTTACATACATTTGTGCAGTAACCTCCTGTCTAAGTGAATAGTTAATTGGACACCTATGTGAAACCCTATTGAAAAGTGGCAGTTCCATTAAGCCCTAAGTCAATAAAAACAACATGAGCCTAATTTGTTTTTATTACTACACAAAAGGAAATTATAGAAACATTTAAAATCTGCAGGAATTCCTTATAACATATAAATATGCTAACTTGTCTCTCCTTTTTGTTTCTCACGCTGTAGTCTATGTTCTTCACAGAGGCTTGCTAATATTCAGGATTGGTATTTTTGCAAGGTGAGAGTTAAAGCAAAATATTTGGAAAGCTGAATTCCCAATGTAATGACTGCTGGGACCAAAGAGACTGTTCTTCTCAGGATTTCAGTCATAAATCTTTCACTCACTGCATATTGCTAAGGGCATAGAACCCAACGGAAGACACCCTGGGCGGAGGGAGAGCAACAGTTTCTAGTGATGCCCTTTCCCACCTAAATCTGTGCCCACCCTATTTCCATACCAGAGATCTTTGAAAATGGAGATAAACTGAAGGTTACTTAAAATGCTCAAGTATAGGGGAGCCTGGGTGGCTCAGTCATTAAGCGTCTGCCTTCAGTTCAGGTCATGATCCCAGGGTCCTGGGATCGAGCTCCGCATCGGGCTCCCTGCTTGGCGGGAAGCTTGCTTCTCCCTCTCCCACTCCCCCTGCTTGTGTTCCTGCTCTCGCTATCCCTCTGTCAAATAAATAAATAAAATCTTTAAAAAAAATGCTCAAGTATAAATAGGATGCTGCTATTTATTTATTTCAATTTGGATATTCTATAGCAATAAGCAAAATAATTTAAGAGAAGGTATATTATACAGTAGTTAACAATATGAACTCTTAAGTCAGTCTCCTGGGTTCAAATTTGCCACCAGAGACCAATTTTTTTAATCTGTAAATTGAGGAAATAATAATATCTGTCTCTCAGGATTGTCTTAAAAATTAATTTAATTCGTTTATATAAAGTGCTTAAAACAGTACCTGGCCATTATAACCACCATTTAATAGTATGCTATTTATTATTACCCAAATTGGTTAAATAAGCTCTCTGATTATAATTTATAAATTCAATACTTTGTTAGTTTTATGTGCAATGTTTTGCCTCACATGAACATTTTAAGTGAAGATATAGAATCGGAAAATTAACCATTTGGGTCAGCAATGTTCCTTTAAAAAAAATCCAAAAAACCCCACAACGTTCCTTTTAATAGAAGGCTTTTTTTTTAAATTATTTTAACCTACCAAGCTCTTCCAAATAAGCAAGTAATTTTGTAGTTGTAGATGCTGTCTAATGTAAAAGCACTCTATGATTCATGTATAAAAATAGAAAAATATCTAAAGATGCTAAATAACACACTCATGTCTTCCTGTCTTACTGCAGCTAAAGTCAACAAATAATGATATGTATATGGAAATTGATTAGAAGAAATTGCAGGGGCTTAAAATATCAGACATGGTCCTTGTCTTCAAAGTGCTCACAAAAGGATGGAGGAAAAGGCTTGTAAACAAAAGAATGCAAATCAAGTTCAGAAAAGTGAAAGTGGTTTACTAGGGGCTAAAGGTATTATGTGGGAATAGAGAGAGGAGAAATGAATTCTAGTTTAATATCTAGAGCAGAGATTTTACATTCCTTGAGTATTAAGCCCTCTGCTTGTTCAGACCATGACCCATGATCAATGGCTGCTACACTTCACAGTGCTTTAAAAATCCAGGAACAGCATAACACTATATATTTGTAAGATCCAATAAATTAATGAATCTAGTAAGCACTTATTTATAGGTGAATAAATACCCTGTGGCCTATCGACATGGCACAAAGCAACCTGAAAATGAGCACAGTGTAAATGCATTGCATTGTCTTAGATATATAATATGTATTATCCAATATGTATGTATGTATAGACCTATAATATATAGATGTAAGATGTATAGATGTATAATGTGTGTTATTTAATACAATTCATACAAATATCTAGTGTGCATATGTATACATATACAAACATATGCACACTAAGTAGTGACTCTCCATTTTGTTTAAAATCCTATCTTCTGGTGAAGTTTCTGTTGTAAATAAAAATAAGTTAGACCAGTGATGGCAAGGTAAGATGGAAAAATGCTAGAATCATTGCTAACAAACTACTACAAAAATATGCATAAATTAAAATGTTTATTGCTGTGGTTTTACTTTAGTTCAATCATCAATGGCTCCTACATTCAATATTTGATAGAGGATATGTAGCTTCTTCTCCATGAAAACAGAAGGGGATTTATTTTTGAGTAGGGAAAGAGTTCTCAGTTTTTTACATACCTTAGCAGCATTATGCTGATTTAAATGCCCTTGTCTTTCTGCTTTTCCACAAGATAAGGATATATTAGCAAGTAGGAGTGAATGGGGAAAAAAAATCTTATACAAAAATAGCTACTTGAAGTGCTAAGAAAGCAATTAAACACCTGCCTGATTGAGTGGGAAGCAAATGGGTCTTTCCCACTAGGGTTACAGAGGAGTGAGTAGAAACAAGAGAGATCTGGAATAAAGTGACTATACAGAAAGTTGGAAGACAAAAAAAGGGGAATTCTGAAGTTCTAAGGGAACTCATGCAAGAGAAGAATCCTTTAAGTACCATAAAGGTAGGGAGACGGTATTGAGACATAGTAAAACCAGATCAGTATGAATGTCAAGGTATACGAAGGTGAATCCAGAATTTTGAAGGTCAGAGTTAATATGAGTGACACTAATGAAGAGAAGGCACCAATCTCAGTTTTTCTCTCAGGGCAGAGTCTATTTTTTCCCTAGATTTTATACTTTGTGATATTTGCCAATAGGTAAAATCTTGAAAGTGTGTGTTAGCATGTCAGAGGGAAAATGAATACCCAGAAAACACATCATAAGTTTCCATATTTAATGGCATGGAGCCACGTTTTTCATCTGTTTTAAGTTAGGAGGAAGATAAACAAATAAAAAGATAAACGTAAAAAAGAGTCTTAGGTATAATTTAGCGAGTGGCTCTAGAACAGATTAATGGAAATCCTGAAATAACAAGTGTGACTGAGAAAGATCTATTTCACTGAAGCCTCAGCAGAAAAATGATTTGCTTTATTACTTTGAGCAGTGAATATTAATAGTAATAATTCAAACGAGTTGGATGAAATTATTAAACCATTGTCTTTTAGCTCAAATCTATCCTCTGGACTCTATGATGCTGGGGCTGGTACTCTGCACATTAGATTTCTCCTTTCCCTCTTGTCTACTTGCCCATCAGATTGGAAGGCAAGATGAGGGAGGGGATGTCCTCTGTCCTGTTTCTTTTCAATACTTGTCCGCATTGCCCTAAAATAAGCACTCCCTCCCCCTGGCAGCATTCAGCTCTAGCATTAGGGCTAGAAAATGTGCAGAACTTTTCTCACCAGGCACCCTGTAAAGTGAGGCAGTCATTTGTTCTCAGAGACCTGGACCTCAACCCTGTTGGAACCTGTTTTCATATTCTGGGTTCTTGAATCAGCCACATTTTCCTGTATATTTATCCCCCATAGAGGGCCCACTACCTCCTGCAGCCTTACTCTGTGTGGTATCTCAGGACTCTGATTTTTTGATCTTCTTATACTTGTTCAACCAGGTCTTTTTATTGAATCCCCTCTGTTAAATTAACTAGTGAAGGTATTCCTGTTTACATGTGGGACAAATAGATAAATAGCATTTTACAAATAAAAAAAAATAAACTCTCAGAGTCAAGAATCCAATATAAGAAAAAGTAGAAACTACAAAGGGCAAAGTCAGTAATGTGCCATATTTTCAAATGATGAAGATTTTAGATTTAGAGCATTAGCAAAAACTACTTATTTTTTCATATTCCTTGTTTGTGCTTAATCAGTGGAATGGCATTTTTACATTGAGGAGAGCCAAGTTTCCAAAAGGCTGTTAAAGGTTTTCAAGATTCATTTATTCTGGTTACTACATGTCCAAGCTGCAAGCTCATTTCTCAAAGAAGAAAACTCAATAGATGTCAGTGTTGAGGGGATTTAAAATTCATCCCAAAATTTATGACTCTCACTTCAAGGATGAAAGATGATTTTTGAAGCCAAAATAACAGGAGAAAAAATACTTGTTTAGGAAAGAATCAAAACAGAGTAAAAGTTTACATTCTTCATAATACTGACCCCCACAGAATAACATAGTTATGCATCACTAGTAGCTTTCTAATTTGCATTCATTGTTCTATTTAAACATGTGTATAATTTTTATAGTTCCAATTGTACTTGGATTTTCACACTATCCTTTATTAAGTTTAATAAATGTTACTGGCTTTTTTAAAGTAAATTTTCCACATAACTAAAATGTTTAGCTCTGTACCAATTCTATCTAAAGAAGAGAAAGTTGTTATCACATGCCTATATATATTTTTTAATACAATTTCTCTGAGTCATTTAAAGAGTACAATGACTAGGAAACAATCAAGGTCATTCATTCTTGAGACAATCAGAATATTAGAGTCAGAATTACTGCTTTTGTTTGAGGAAGACAATAATCAACATTATCTATAGCATAGTGAATAGTCATACACTTACTTAAAATGAATCTAGATCCCTATTTAATTAGATCCCCACTTGTCCAGGATTTTGCTTTCTGCAATTTCATTACCCATGTTTTGGAAGAAGATAATCCTCCTTCTGATGTATATAGTAAGAATGTGAGAATAGCTTAACATCACAGTGCCTGCACCATTCACTTCGCGTCATCTCATCGTGTAGGGCTTTTATCACCTCGCATCACCACAAGAAGAAGGGTGAATATAGTGCAAGAAGATATTTTGAGAGAGAGGGACCACATTCACATAACTTTTGTTATAGTATATTGTTATGATTTTTCTGTTTTATAGTTAGTTTTTGTTAATCTACTGTGCCTAATTTATGAATTAAACTTTATTATAGGTATATATGTATAGGAAAAAACATACTAAAGTATAGGATTCAGTAGTATCTACAGTTTCAGGCATCCACTGAAGGTTTTGGAATGTATGTCCTGTATATAAGTGAGGACTATTGTATTTTCTTAAGCATACCTTTAAAGAATTTTTTGGCGGGAGGGTCATTGACAATTCATCCCTTTGAAACAAATGTCATCATTTTACCAACAGAGCATCTAACACTTCTGTAATAATTAGCTGTATGAATTTGTACCTACTCTCCTGTGCAGCTAAGAGTGGAAATAATTTTAATATCCATTACAAAATTTTTCCTCAGAGCTCATGAGACATAAAGGACGGAAGATTTTTCTACCAATCTTATCTTTCAGTTTTCTACATTTTTACTATGATTATGATTATCAAATCTTCTATGAAGAATAAGATGATTATTAAACCTTCTAAATGAAATTTGAAAAATTAAAAATGTCATAAAAAATCTCACCTCAGGCACATTATTTGTTTTTCCCAATTTTTCTTATGTGCTTTTCACCGTAGCCTAATCCTAAAACATATTTTCAATAAAATGTATTTTTTCTATTGTGAACTTAAGTAAAAAAAAAAATGCATTTAAAAAAGAGTAATTAAATACACCAAAATGTTAGTGACAACTTTTCTTTCTTGCTGATATTTTTGGCCTTTTCTCTTTCCTGTTTTCCAAGTTCTCTATAATAAATATGCATTACTATTATTATCATGAAAATTCAATTAGTTAAAATGAATCTATCTCATCACTATAATGTTCAACTTGAATAATTGAATAAACTTGAATAATCTTCTGTTCCCTACTATTTTAAGCTTTTTTTGTTTTTGTTTTTGTTTTTTCCTTAGAAAGGTTATATTCTACTAATCTCTCACTTGGTGCTCTCTGAGATACAGACAACATGTCAGGATTTTAGGAGGGGAAATGCCTGTCCAAAAGAAAATAGGATAGATAGAGCCAGTGAAGGCTGGGATTGTTCTCTGACCTCAGAGCAAGTCAACCCCAAGAGAAGGAACAAAGAGAGAGGGTTGGGTGTAAATATCCTACACTGCTGAGCACTCTACAGAAGTTTTAGCAAAGCCACTAGGTATCCCTTGAACAAAGGAAGACAAGGCAGACAAAGGCTTCATGTTTCTTCCAGGTACAGGCATACTTTAATATCCCTTCCAAACTAAGTCATTGGTGAAGATAGCCTATGGGAGATTTGTATTCTGCAAAAACACTGGGATGGATGCGAAAGTACAGCAGTTTGGTTAATTTTGCATTCTGTATGAAGGGGTCTGCAGTTAGCATTATCATGGTCACCACATAGCCAACATAGTTCCTTTCCCTAAATCTAGGTTATTTTTAACTCAAATTTGGTTGACCCTTTCTATGGGTCTTTATTATAATTTTTCTTTCCTGCTGATGTAAATGGTCATTCTTTGTTTTATTCAAATTCAACCTATCTCTGTAGGCTCCTTGGCCTTATATTTACATCTGATGTAATGGCTTACATGGTTCATCACATAAAATGCAACATAATATTAAGTGCTGTTTTGTGCTATTATTAATAACGAATTGGTAATAAAGCAATACTTTTACACTGTTTTGGATTTATAACTCTTTCATGTATGTTATTTCATTGGCTATCTTAAAACAAAACCCCTAAAAAATGCAAATAAAAAAAGGAAACTGAGCTCGAATTCCTTTATTTATGCATGAAGAAAGTTTAAATGAGTTCAGATAAGTTAAGTGATTTTACAAGGTCAACAGTTACATAAGATCATAATGATGTATGGTTTATTATTATTGCTCCAGCTAGAGTGCAATTATATCGACCCTCCCTAACTGTAGGAAGGTTTGCCTTCCTTACGGAATGAAAAGACAACAAATATTTATAATATTGTGACAGTATCAGAAGATCTTTCCCATCATCACTTCTGTGAACTTTTAGAAAGAAAAACCAACACAGCACATACCTGTCATTGTTGATAGCGACTTTTCACCACATACATATTACTTTTCTGAGTTCCAAACTTGATGTTAGGCCCAGAATTAAAATTTCTATTTTATGTGTTTCCACTGTATCAGGTAAGATAGTATTATTATGTTCCATAATACAGTAGAGGAAAATCTAGAATGATGCACGGAACAAAGTATATACTCAAAAGTGTTTTGTAAACCAGTAAATGTATGGAATGAATTTGTGGACTAAGGTAGTTTCCGTAGTTTTTCATAATATTTGATAAGTTGCTTTATAGATAGCCCATTACTGCACGTTCAATTTCTTTTGAATGAGTAAACTTACAAAAATATATTTAAATATAAAAGGATGTGGGAGGATTAGATTTAATACTATATCGTTAAATTCTACTTGTAATTAATTGTGGTCGGAAACTGTGGCCAACATAAAACGTATTTCTTTTTGCAAATTATATTCTCTTTGACATTTAATGATATTTTGCTTTAGTTGATGCACATAAATATATATTCCAAATATATTATTATCATTTTAATGTTTTCTGATCTATAAAATTTCCATTTCAGAAATTATTTTGGCATATTTATTTAGTTTTGTAGGTATTATTTCACATTTAATTTAATCCTGAAAGCAAATAACATCTGTGCTAACCATGAGCAACTTTATTTTATTCTGAAATATAGGATTTCAGCTTCTTAAAATGTATATTCAAGTATATTTTATTTTTCATTTTTATCGTTCTCCAAAATGGGCAAGTCTAAGCCTTTATAAGCTTGTTATTGCCAAAAAGAACTGACAACTTAACTATATTATACAATTCTAGAATCACAATTTCCCTCTCAATATTCTTTAAATAATTCTTCATTTTCAGCTTTAAGATACCAGGTTTAAAGACAGTCTGCTTTTTGTCAATTTTTGGTAACTTTCTTCCCATCTCCTATGATTGTAATTTCTTTCTTAGTATTAGCATTAAAAGTTTTTGCTTTGGGTAAGTAAAATGGATCTCTTTCATCAATTGTGCCTAAAACATGGTACTTCAAAAAGATATAGACCCTTCCTAACTGAAGGAAGACTTCTTTTCCTTATGGAATAAAAAGCAACAAATATCTATCATATTGTTACAGTATCTAAAAATCATCATCTAAAAACTGAAAAATAATCTGGGATGTCTTCTATAAAGTTTAGAATATTATACTTTATGTTTCTATTCTCTTTTGGTCTCTACAGTTTTATTTTCCTTCTCATGATGTATGGTTTACATACATTTTTCTAATAGAAAAATACTTTAAGTAGAGTTCTCCCTTAAGACTAGTTATTTTTGCTTTCATTGTTTTCACCCTAATATTTTTGTCCTCTGCACTTTGAATGCCATTAGGTTTGATTTCCTAATAATTTAAAATACCACTCTGCCAATTCTAACTTGTCTACATGAGGCTGACTTTAATTATATCTCACATTTCAGCGTTCTGCCATGCTTGCTTTTATCATCTATCTTGCTTTTCATAGTAGCCTCTTCTTTCTTCCTTTTTTTTTTAACTCATAATGGGACAGTGTTAGCTATCTCTAAGATTAATTAAATTTATTGTATTTGCTTTTTCCCCTATTTACTCATTCTTGAAAAATAAAAAAAAATATTTGAACTTCAAATTTTCCAAATAAATATTGACTTACATCAATTCTACCTATTTGTCCTCACTGTTGTTGATACTTCCCCTTCCCTTATCAACAAAAAAAATCCAGAAAATTAATGTGAGTGGGCCACAGCCCATTCTAGATCTAATAGCAGCATTAAATCTGTTCATCTGTATTCTGTTTTGGTTTTTCTTTAGCTTCATTTCTAGTTACTTAACTTTCTAAATTAAGGGTGTGTGGAAACCTGAATCACCTCAGACATGTCAGCATCTCCCAATCTGTTTCTTTATGTCCAGTTATTTCTGAAGGCTTTCTTCTTTGAATGGAGGGAGAAAGACTGAATGGATACTTACCTTTCACCACATGTGTGTATGTAGGTGAAAAACATGGATGAATGCCCAGGGTTTGGTTCTTAAAGACTGAAAGTCTTTGAGCCAAAGGAACAAGCAAGGTAGAATGGATTGAATACCTTTTGTTTTCTTTCTAGATGACAGGTCTATTTTGTTTCACATGAAAATCCATGAGTGGGTCACAACTTGTATCGCAAAATTTAACCTCATGGAATTTACAGCTACCAGGAAGATCCTATTGCATTCTGTTGCTGGGCTCTGGCAGCCTTTGTTTAAGGTAGAGATGTGGAAGCCCAGCTCTCATTTTGTTTTTATAGGCATTTTGGTTAGAATTTAAGAGAAGTTGCATCAGGCTGTCTGCCAGGTATCAATTTAAACTGAGCTCTGAATATTGCTTTCTAAATCTGAAACATAATAAAAGTAGAAATTTCATTTCCAATATTAAGCATAACAATTTTAAATGTTAATACAAAAACATTTAGTAGAATTTTCCTCAGAAACCACAGGAGCATAATATAGTGAATCCATTGTATTATTTGATCTAGATATCTGTTTTACTTAGATCAGCTTTTCAGAGGTAATGAATAAGCTTATCATTGTTGTCTCATCTTCCCCATAATCTTTTATGGGACTGAGTAAGAGGCTTGACAGAAATATGCTACGGTTGAAAGAGTAAATTGACTTTTTGTTGCAATAGTGTTATTAATTCTGCATGAAATTCTCTTTTGCTTTACTTTTTAGAATATATAAATAATAGTACATAGCATGTGCTGCTGTTATGTTTTCCTGTTGTTCAACAAAATATATAAATAATATTATAATTTATTTGGTTAAGACCCATTTTTAAAATGTTGTGCTTAGAATTGCCAAAAGCAATTGAAATTGACTTCTTGCCTACCAGAAGCCCACCACCTCCTAACCTTTTTTTAAAGCAATACTAATTACAAGTCATGGCTTTAGGTTTTACAAATTCTTTAAGGTGTACAAATGATTAAATGATTTAACAACAATTTTTCAGGCTTTTGACAAATAAAAACCAAACCAAATATAGAAACACAAAACAAAATACAGTTCTTAGGAAATAAAGAGCCACCAGAATGGTTGATTTATATCTGACCAACAAATTCTTTATTGGGCTCCTACTATTTTACAAATGATTAAGATTTTAAATGCAGCATAGTGTGACTTGACCACATGAAAAGATAAATGCATTAAAGAACACCTGACAATTATTAAATTGAATATTTAATAAAGTTCTGAATCTAGAGAATATGACAGTATTAAAATATTTAATCTAAGTCTTCAGATGAAATGATTATGGCAGAACATTATACATGCACAAAATGCAAAATAGTTACTTTTATTCAAACACCTGTTTAACAGAAATGGCACTTTTACAAAATGAATAGGACTGAAACAGGGATAGTCTTCATTTTTGTTCCTCTGTTCTTTTAAAACTCTTTGGCAATGGGGCTGGGGAGGGAGTGCTTCTCAAGGAAATCAGTGAAGAATGGAGGTGACTTATGTTTCATGTTGCTATTTTATTTGCATTTTCCAGTTAACTCCTTTTCCACTCAGATCTTGCTGTCAGGATGTTTATGTCCCATTCATTGTCATTGACTAACCCACGACCACTTAGCCAGTACTTTTGTTTATGACTTTTTAGGATCTTTTTCTTACTTAAAATTTGTTTTTATAGGAAAATCCATGCATAGTTTTTATGTATTCCATAAAATAACCCTCTTATATAATGTAACTGATTTAATTATTCAGGTCCCCCTATTTAAATCTTAAATATTTTAGATAATTATAGAATATAAGAAATACAGCAAATAAAAGCTTATATTCATAATTGGTAATATTCTTAAAAGATACCTTAAAAGCCTATCATAATTTTTCTCTTTCATATTCTCATTTTTCTGAATATATTAAAAAGCAATTGAAATATTTAAAATTATCATGAGATTTGCATGCATATCAGTAGACCTAAACGACTGAAGAACAGATTATTAAGTCTTCTGTTATAATTTAAATATGTCTTGTGCAGAGCTAATGTGCCAGTTTTCATTCTCCACCTAAGTTTGATGCAGACATTATTATTGTTTCTTAAAAAGATAGACTTTTCCAATGAACCGTGAGAGACTGTAGACTCTGAGAAACAAACTGAAGGTTCTAGAGGGGAAGGGGGTGGGGGGATGGGTTAGCCTGGTGATGGGTATTAAAGAGGGCACGTACTGAATGGAGCACTGGGTGTTATACGCAAACAATGAATCATGGAACACTTCATCAAAAAATAAAAAGATAGACTTTTCCATTTTATGTGTAGTAGGCTGAATAATGGCTCCCCAAAAGATATCCAAGTGCTGATCCCTGGAACCTGTGAATGTGCTACAGAAAAAGAGTTTTGCAGATACATACAATTAAGTTAAGGATCTTGAGTTAAGACATTTCTGTCTAATATACCGCTTCCTCTTCTGTCTGTCTCCCTCTGACTCTCTGAGGATACATGTGATTCCATGTAGGACATGCCTAGATATCCAAGATAATCCAGGATATTTAGGATAAAAAAATATACATAGGCAAGTCCAAAATCTGCAAAGTACAGTGGCAGGCTAGAGATCCAGGGAAGTGTTGATGTTGTAGCTAGAATCCAAAGGCAGTCTGCTGACAGAATCCTTTCTTTCTTGGGAGAAGTCAGTCTTTTTCTTAATGCTTTCATCTGATGGACTGAGTGGATGAAGTCTACCCACGTGATGGTAGGCCATCTGCTTTACTCATTTACTGATTTAAATGTCAAAAATGCCTTCAAAGCAACTTAACCTCATCCTAAAAAATACCTTCAAAGTGACTTACAGATGTGTTTAACCAAATATCTGGGTATCATGGTATACCAGAAGTCATGGTAAAGGCACGTTGAGACATAAAATTTACCATTACAGAAGGCAAATTTACCAACAGGGGAGAGATGAAATGACCACAGACAAAGGAATGATGGCATCTACCAGATGGTGTAAGAAACTGATTCTTCCCTAGAACCTCTGGTGGAAGAGCATCTTTCTCCTTCCCTTGATTTCAGCCTAGTGATACTGCTTTGCACTTATGTCAGTCATGTCTTTGAAAGCAGTTATTCCCAGATAGGTTGAATTAGGGCTTAGTGCAGAAAAGTCAAATGAGTGGTGTAGTTGTCATTCATACAATATAAAGGGATCATTTAAAGAATCCCAGTTTTCATATCAGTGAGATCATCTGATACATTTCTCTCTGATTGACTTATTTCACTTAGCATAATACCCTCTAGTTCCATCCACATTGTTGCAAATGGCAAGATTTTGGTTTTTTTTTAATGGCTGCGTAATGATAGACATTGGGGAGGTAAGTGCTATGGTGAGCGCTGTGAATTGTGTAAGACTGATAAATCACAGACCTGTACCTCTGAAACAAATAATACATGATATGTTAAAAAAAAAAAAAAAGAAGAAGAAGATAGTAGAAAGGGAAAAATGAAGGGGGGGAAAGGAGGGGGAGATGAACCATGAGAGACTATGGACTTTGAGAAACAAACTGAGGGTTCTAGAGGGGTGGGGGTGGGGGATGGGTTAGCCTGATGATGGGTGTTAAAGAGGGCATGTACTGAATGGAGTACTGGGTGTTATACACAAACAATCATGGAACACTACATCAAAAACTAATGATGTAATGTATGGTGATTAACATAACATAATAAAATAAAATTTAAAAAAAAATCCCAGTTTTCTTAAAATATATAATTATATTAGGTGAAAAAGCACTAATTTCTCAAATTGCATTTTAAATGATTCTCATTGAAGTGAATTAAATTTTCAAGATTATTATTTAAAACACACTTCTAAAATTCACTTTGATTTTGTAACTCACTGCAATGTAAACACAATGAGAACAGGCACTTGCTCTGTTTGGTTCACTAATGTGACTCCATCAACACCGAACAAAGTTTGTCACATAAAAGGAGATTTGTAAAAACGTGTTAAAGAAATAAAGATATATTCACAAATTTTCATTTTCATATATTTATGACATTTTAAATTCTTTAAAAATAAAATGTTCCCCTTATATTCTTTGTGAGAAAAATCCCTCTTAGTTTTTCTTTTAGATTTTACAACAAAAGTATTTATATATGTATATACTTATAAAGCAGATTGTAATTTTATATTTATGATAAGTTTTGAAATGCCAACTTATGTAATATCACTACCAAATAAATTTTATTCCACAAATACTAATGTAAATTGCTTTTGAAACAAACTAGACCATTTAATTTTGGATGATAGCCATGATTTTGATTAGTATTTTTGTATTTGTCAACGTACCACTTTTAACATATTCACACTTCATAGATAACTGTAAATAAAGAAGGCTGGCATTTTTTGCTATTAGCCCTAAAACGTGTTAATACAAAATTAATTTGTATCAAAAAAATCAATTACTGGATTCTAAATTTAAACAATTTATTTTAAATTAAAACTGTATGAATGGAAAAGTATTGATGCATAAAATATTTTTGTTAAATTGTTACATAGAAAATTAATGGAAATGACTTAAAATATATTTTTACTTTGATAAATTTGTTTCTCTATCACTAATATTTTCTTCAGTAATGTGAATTTTAATTTGCATGATTTATCCCACTTTAACATATATTTGCATGATTAATGAATGTTCTGCTGTGATACTCATCCAGATTTCTGAAAAATGTGTTGAATTTATCATGTTATACCAGCATAAGAAGGATGAGAACAGAAGTGTATTCATTTCCTGTGGCTGTTGTAGCAAATTTTGATAGATTAAATGAATGAATTATTAGTAATTTATAATTTTACAGAATCGAAATTATTTTAGGGTAATAGGAAATCTGAATCCATATGTTTTAAAGAACATGTCATTTGTTTGTTAAGAAGTTAACTATATTTCTTTATGCTAACAAAGAATAATTCTTAGGAATTATTATTTTCTTTTTTTTTCTTTTTTATTTTTTTAAAGATTTTATTTATTTATTTGACACAGAGAGAATGAGAGAGAGAGAGCACATGAGAGGGGGGAGGGTCAGAGGCAGAAGCAGGCTCCCCGCCGAGCAGGGAGCCCGATGCGGGACTCGATCCAGGGACTCCAGGATCATGACCTGAGCCGAAGGCTGTCGCCTAACCAACTGAGCCACCCAGGCGCCCAGGAATTATTATTTTCTTAGGAAAAGAACTATTTACAACATCATCAAGCACAAAGAACTTAGGAATAAACTTAACTAAATATGCACAAATTCTGTACAGTGAAACTACAAAAAATTCCTGAGAGAAAATAAAGGTGAAATAAAAGAGAAACATACTGTGTTCATGGGTTAGAATATTTAACATCGTTGTTAATTTCCAACAAATTCATCTATAGATTCAGTCAGAATCGTGGTATTCTATTTTGTGTGCATTTGCCAAATGGTGTATAAATTTATATGGAAATTCAATGGACTTATAATGGACAAAAATTTTGAAAAATAAAAATAACCATTAAGTTGGAGATGTTAGACGATTTGATTTCAAGATTTACTAGAGAGCTCCCATTAATTAAGATAGCATGGTATTGGCATAGGATAAAAACAGATCAGTTGAAGAAAACTGAGAGTTTAGAAACAGACCCAAATAAAGGTAGTCAATTGATTTTAAGCAAGCATGCCAACCTACTTCAATAGGAAAAAGATAGTCATTTCAAACAAATGGTTGTGGGGCAATGGGCTTATCATATGCAAAAATATGAACTGCAAAGCTGACCGCATACTATACTCAAAAGTCAACTCTAAATATATCACAGATCTAGGGCGCCTGGGTGGCTCAGTTGGTTAAGCGACTGCCTTCGGCTCAGGTCATGATCCTGGAGTCCCTGGATCGAGTCCCGCATCGGGCTCCCTGCTCGGCGGGGAGTCTGCTTCTCCCTCTGACCCTCCCCCCTCTCATGCTCTCTCTCTCATTCTCTCTCTCAAATAAATAAATAAAATCTTAAAAATCAATCAATCAATCAATCACAGATCTAAAGGTAACAAAAAGATAAAAATGAAAACATATGTTAATATTCACACAAAGACTTAGATTTTAAAATTCCTAGAATTTTTCTTCCAAATGGTAAAAACTGGAAACAATCCAAATGTTTATCAATAGGTGAATGAATAAAAAATCTGCAGTATATACATAAAGTTGAATACTATCCAGCAATAAAAAAATTGATACATGCAACAATATGGGTGAATCTCATAAATGCTACGTTGCATGAATGAAGTGGTACACTAAAGACTGTATAGCTTAACATTGTTTGTATCAAATTCTACAACTAGCAAACTCACAGTGATGGAACACAGAGGAGTGGTCTCCAGAGTGCAGGAGGAGGGAGGGATTCCCTGTAAAGGAGAACAAGGGAACTTGATAAGGTGGTAACAGCTTCCAATAACATAATTATGGTGGTGGTTACACTACTGTACATGCCAAAATTGTGCAGTTAAAATTTACTTGAAATTTACATACAATTCAATTTACTGTTTAAAAATAAAATAAAAATGTTTAAAAAAAACTTGCCATAAAGACTCAGATGCTTTAAAATATGAGTTGTACTGTCACAGGTAATTCCCATGTAAGAACCGCACAAGTAGCAGGAGAATAAAAAATGTGGGAATGCCCCTCAAATAATTTTATAATGCTAATAATACACTGATAACAAACCAGATGAGGATAGTATGAAAATATAAGCATAAAGTTGCAATCTTATATTATTCATAAATATAATAATAAACATTCTAAACAAATACATTGGTATAAAGATATATTCAAAGATAGGAGTTCGCTATTCAAAACTTTTATGGTGTTAAAGAACTAACAAAAGTTGTTATATTAACAGATTAATAAAGAAAAACAAAATCATTTCAGTAGATTAAAAATTACTTGATATGTTTTAATATTCTTTTATGAAATAAAACTCATTTGAAGATATTAATACACTAGAACTTTCTTAAACTGATATTTGATACAAGAAAATTCTTGATAAAACATAATATTCAATGATGAAACTTTAGAAGACTTCTTTTTTTTTTTTTTTTAAGATTTTATTTATTTGACAGAGAGAGACACAGTGAGAGAGGGAACACAGGCAGGGGGAGTGGGAGAGGGAGAAGCAGACTTCCGGCAGAGCAGGGAGCCCGATGCGGGGCTGGATCCCAGGACCCCGGGATCATGACCTGAGCCGAAGGCAGATGCCTAATGACTGAGCCACCCAGGCGCCCCGAGAAGACTTCTTTTTTAGTCAGGAATAAAACATGCATTCCTGTAATCTGACCTCATGTTACTTTTTCTATTCAATTTTGTAATGAAAATTATAAGGAGAAAAATACATTTTAATATATAAATATTATATATATTTATTTAATATATATTAATAAAATAAACCCTGTAAAAAGTGTAAGGAAAGGAACACAGCAGTCTTAAAAATTTTGGTTGTTTTTCGGGTGCCTGGGTGGCTCAGTTGGTTAAGCGACTGCCTTCAGCTCAGGTCATGGTCCCAGAGTCCTGGGATGGAGTCCCACATCGGGCTCCCGGCTCAGCGGGGAGCCTGCTTCTCCCTCTGACCCTCTCCCCTCTCATGCTGTTTCTCTCTCTCTCTCTCTCTCAAATAAATAAATAAAATCTTTAAAAAAAAATTTGGTTGTTTTTCAAATACAGCCCTACTATAATCTACAAAGACCATGTTACAAACAATAAAACAGACAAAATAAGACCAGGCATGTGAACCTGGCATCTTGAAGGCTAATGTCTAAGAAACTCCAAACTTAATTAATACATCAACTGGGGATTCAGGAAATGGTGTCAATCTAAAGAAAGATAAAGAAAATGACTAGTGTATCTAACAGACAATGGAACTACCTCTTCAAATTGATTAAATAAAACAGCTGTCAATCTGGAGTTGTATAACCACTGAAAATAGCCTTGAAAATGAGTTGAAATACATTTCAATGGAGAAAATTTGTCAGCAGCATACACACTAAAGCAAATATGAAAGGATATTCTTCTAAGGCCAAATAATAAACCATAAAATCATAGATACATACAGAGAAACCAAAAGCAAGGGAACAGAGCAAACATAAGAATAAATCTAAATGAATATTAATATAAAACAAAAATAATAATATCCTAAGTGGATTAAATACACTTAACAATTTCAACAACCATAATACAAAAACAGAGAGACAAGTAAATACATTTAAAATACTTTTAGTATTTATATTAGATATAAATAAAGCAAAGCTGTATCTTAAATACTACTGAAGGCAGTAAATCAATGCATAAATAATAGCTCATTGAAAGTAACAGATAACCTTTACCTTTTCATATGCTGAGATACAAGTCTGTATAAACTAAAATGATTTAAATAATAAACAGTAAATGCTCTCATAAAAATTTATTAAATATAAAAACAATATGACATTTTAAATATCCCCCAAACTGAAATTTGGACAATTTAAGATTAAATTAAGAAGTGATACTTTTGATTAACCCCTAGAAAGACTGAAGAGGGTGCGTGTGTGTGTGTAAAACTATGTACCAGAACCATAACAGGGGCTACCACTGACTCGTGGAAATACAGGTGATTTTAACTCTTTCCCCTTATGATTCTTTAGAATCTTATTTTTTTATTTTTTTAAAGGTTTTATTTATTTATTTGAGAGAGAGAATGAGATAGAGAGAGAGCATGAAGGGGGGGAAGGTCAGAGAGAGAAGCAGGCTCCCTGCTGAGCAGGGAGCCCGACGTGGGACTCGATCCTGGGACTCCAGGATCATGACCTGAGCCGAAGGCAGTCGCTTAACCAACTGAGCCATCCAGGCACCCTGGAATCTTATTTTTTTTTAATGACCCTGTTTGCATCACCATAAAAACATTTAACTTGTTTCTATTTTGGAAAAAAACATTAGAAGGAGATGATTCTCCAAAAGCATTCAGCCCATTGCTGGCACCACCCCCGTAAACTTAGCCAGATCAGCATTTGTGCTCCTTGAGAATAAATAATGTCTTTTCCTATCTTGTTTACCACCGGAATGCCAGTGCATGAAATAGTGGCTGACACTTTTTAAGTGCTCAATAACTATTTGTGGAATGAATGAGGTGTAATTACAGTTCCTATTAAGATAAAAAAATAATGTGTCTTTTGACAGAGGTTATAGGCTTCTTGATCAGTGGGAGGAAGGAGACTTAAGTCTTCTCTAATGAATGATCTGACTGCCCTTGATACCCTGTATTGGAGTGGCCCCTTTTGGAAGGTTTCCTGCCATGTGGGTGGCTAGACCATCACTCTCTCAAGGCCCAAGGCAAACTTGCTAATTGTTTCTTGGTTTTCCTCCACGTTCCTCACCTTTCTTATGTTCTTCTGGCCTTTTGTCCCCTTAAGGTTGTTAATTGAGTTACAATACAATAATTCTCCTTTTAGATACTCTTGAATCAGTTCTATGATTTTTGACAAACATATAAAATCTTATAACCATCCACCAAAATAAAGATAGCATATTTTCATCACCACAGATGAAAGTTTCCTCTTATTCCTTTATCAATACACTCCCCACATTTTCAGTTCCTGGCAACCACTGATTGATGTCTGCTTCTAGAGATTTGCCCTTTCAGATGTTTTATGAATAGAGAAATGCAATTTTAATAGTTTAATAGTTTGGCTTTTTTTTCATTTAACATAATGCTTTTGCGATTTTTCCATGTTATTGTACATATCAGTTGTTCATACTTTTCATTGTTGAGTAGTATTCTATTGTATGGACCATGCACCTGCTGATGGTCATTTATGGGGTTATCCATGCACCTGCTGATGGTCATTTATGGGGTTTCCAGTTTGTGGATGTTATGAATAGAGCTGCTACAAACATTCACATACGGGTCTTTTTATGGTTATATATTTTTTCTTATCCTTGGACAAATACATGGGAGTGGAAACATTTTCTTAAACACTGTACATGTGTTTAACTATACACTACTGCCAGATGTTTTCCAAATTTAGGATAATGTTTACTTCTGGGGAACACTGAGCCTGGGGATCTCCATTGTCATACATAAGATACCTCTTGACTAACATATTCTATTTATTGACCAATGAAGCTGTCACATAGACATGTTCTTTATATTTATATGCAACAGTACATTTATGACTTCTTTATTTTTTCACATGTTGTATTTCTTAATTAAAAAAATAAAAATATAAAATAAAAGGTGAGGGGACAAACTAAATCAAGAATGTATGTCCCCAATGAAGTTATGCCTTTACATACTGAAAGAAAAAATTTGAGTTTATCTGGGTTTCCTATCTTGAAGGATTGACTTTTCAAAGCTAAGGTTTAATGAATTAGTTAAATCTAATACCCTATTCATATGGCAAACAAAATTGATTGGACGTTTAAAACTATTCCACTCAGCTTTGAATAATAAAAGGATGATAAATAGCAGATTAAATAATGTTATTTGTTCGGGTGTCTATTTTGAGTGATTACAAAGCATGCCAAATATACTAAATATTATCTTGTGATAAATTTTTGGCCATTGCAAATAGAATTGAATGACTGATTATTGACTAGTTAGACTTTTTTTTTCTGTGGATCATTAACTTGTCCCCTATGTGACTTTTGCATCTTTTCAATGAACCATAAGTATATGTTTGGACATTTTAAAAATTCCCAGAGCTACAATAATATTTTCTGGTTACAAATCCTCAAAACTTATGCCAAGAATTTTTAATCCTTCTCTCCACTTTATCAAGTGATGACTTTAGCAGAATCACACTTAAGCTATATAAACTTTTTAGATCTCTTTTTACTTTGTCTTCTTTCTTTCCTTTTTTTTTTTTTTTTGTTTCAAGTTTTTACTTAAAATCCAGTTAGTTAACATACAGTGTAATATTAGTTTCAGGGTAGAATTTACTGATTCCTCACCTAAGTATAACACCTAGTGCTCATTGCAACAAGTGTCCTCCTTAATACCCATCACCCGTTTAACCTATTCCCCCACCCACCGCCCCTCCAGCAGCCCTCAGTTTGTTTTCTATAGTTAAGAGATTGTTTCTTGGCTTGCCTCTCTCTCTTTTTTTCCCCTATGTTCATCTGTTTCATTTCTTAAATTTCACGTATGAATGAAATCATATGTTATTTGTCTTTCTCTGACTGACTTATTTCACTTAGCATAATATACTCTAGCTCCATCCATGTCACTGCAAATGCTAAGACTTCATTATTTTTTATGTCTGAGTAATATTCCATTTCACATATATACCACAACTTCCTTTCCATTCATCAGCCAATGAGTATTTGGGCTCTTTCCATAATTTGGCTATTGTAGTTAATGCTGTCACAAACATCATGGTGCATGTGTCCCTTTGAATGAGCATTGTTGTATTCTTTAGGTAAATACTTTGTAGTGCTGGATCATAGGGTAGTTCTGTTTTTAACTTTTTGAGGAAACTCCATAGTGTTTTCCAGCGTGGCTGCACCAGTTTGTGTTCCCACCAACAATGTAAGAGGGTTCCTTTTTCTCCACATACTTGCCCACATCTCTTTTTTTCCTATGTTAATTTTAGCCATTCTGACAGGTGTAAGGTGACATTTCACTGTAGTTTTGATTTATATTTCCGTGATGATGAGTTATGCTAAACATCTTTTCATGTGTCTGTTAGCCGTATGTATTTCTTCTTTGGAAAAATGTCTATTCATGCTTTCTGCCCATTTCTTAATTGGATTACTTGTTTTTTGGGTGTTGAGTTTGATAAGTTCTTTATAGATTTTAGGTCATAACACTATCAGATATGTCATTTGCAAATATCTTTTCCCATTCGAAAGGTGGCTTTTTAGTTTTGTTGATTGTTTCCTTCTCTGTGGAGAAGCCTTTTATCTTGAAGTCTCAATAGTTCATTTTTGCTTTTGTTTCCCTTGCCTCCAGAGACATATCTAGAAAGAAGTTGATATGGTCTTTTCTATATTGTTTTAATCAATCCTTGAACATTTTAACTAGTTTGCTATAAACTTCTATTACATTCTTTTTTTTTTTTTTTTAAAGATTTTATTTATTTATTTGACAGAGAGACACAGCGAGAAAGAGAACACAAGCTGGGGGAGTGGGAGAGGGAGAAGCAGGCTTCCCGCCAAGCAGGGAGCCTGATGCGGGGCTCGATCCCAGGAGCCCAGGATCATCACCTGAGCCAAAGGCAGACACTTAACGACTGAGGCACCCAGGCGCCCCAACTTCTATTAAATTCTATAACATATTTACTGAGCGCCAGCTCTGTGCGTAGTTTTTTGTTAGCCATTATAGGAGCATAAAAGTGAGTTTATAAAAAAAAAATTGTCAAAAAGAGCTAATGTTGTGTCTTAGCAACGTTTATGTAGGATTGAACACTGACAAGTATTATTTTTTATATTACTTTGACTAAGTCTCATCAAATATAAATGTTGATAAAACCTTATCAGTTGAGGGTGCCTGGGTGGCTCAGTTGGTTAAGCGACTGCCTTCGGCTCAGGTCATGATCCTGGAGTCCCTGGATCAAGTCCAGCATCGGGCTTCCTGCTCAGCAGGGAGTCTGCTTCTCCCTCTGACCCTCCCCTCTCTCATGTGCTCTCTCTCATTCTCTCTCTCTCAAATAAATAAATAAATAAAATCTTAAAAAAAAAACCAAAAACCTTATCAGTTGAAAAAAAAAACCTTATCAGTTGATGGGTCTACATATTCAGTTGATAGATAAAAGACTCAATCACAGCAGGATGAAAACAAAAGCAAATAAAATTAATTATCTTGAAGAAAAATGCCAAAATACATTATTAACTGAAGCTAATTCATATCAAAGGGGTGACTTTTTTCTTTTTTGATGTTAAAGAGCTCTAATTTCATTTAGAGTCAAATTTATTAGAGATTTATAATGAAATATTTTGAAATAGTAACCCAAACAACAAATTAATGAATGCCTGATAAAAATAAATGGAATTGCTTACCATGTAAATCCCTCTGTGCTCTGACATGAACCTCCTCTCTGGTTTATCATGATTTGCTTATTCCTTTTACATAGTGCTTTAACTGAATTGATTTAATGTTAACTATTTAACAACTGAATGAAGGGACCATTTGCCAAGCATCAGATTCAGATAAAATGACAAGAACATTTAAATTTATCGTATTTAAAATATTAATTTGTTTACTATTTGTTCAATATTTTAAGATTATAAAAGTATTGTTATTCTCACTAAATAATGCAGTCACTTTCCCCAAAGCCTCCTTAGCTCCCTAATACCTGCAGATCATATCAACAGTGCTTAGCATAATGGTTAAGTCCCTACAGTATTTGATTATTCATTGTATATGTCTTTTAAGCTTCTATTGACATAAGCAATGGTGACTTTCTCTACTTTTATCAATTCTTATCTTAAATCAATATTAAAAACACTAATCAAATGTTACATTTGCCAAAATTCTGCTCCGAGGTTTCTCTCATGTTTTAATCTTTCTTGTTTTTAAAATTTAGTTGTCACATGTTCCTTTTTTTTTAATTTTTAGGTTGTAATGTATTCTTTGGAATAGTTCTAGGAAAAATAACAGTTCAAACTGTGTGGGTTCCAAACATACCTTAATTTTAACATACATATTGATGAGAATGAAAGAAATGTTAATGGCAAACGTAATAAAGTAGCATATAATTCACATCCTTTAGGATAAAATTCTGACTTTATAATAGGAATGATGTAACACCTATAAGGAAATGTTAATCTGATGTTTCAGATATGAATATTTCCACTTAAGAAACCACCCCCTTTTACTCTATTTCAGAGAAATAATGTCTTTTTAGTCTTTTTGCCCACCCCTTTGTCGATTCCTAACATCTAACTGTCAAGGAAAGAATTAAATAGGAAACTAATTTTCAATATTGCAAGGAGATGAAATCTGCTTTTTTTTTATTGCTTTATGGTATCTAAGACATAGCTTTCTACACATTACAATTATGTAGTATTATATCCTTCTTTTGGTTCCTCATTATTCTTTTAAAAAGAATATCCTGATTAAAAGAGAACACATTGATCTGATAGAAGGCTAAAAGAGTAAAGTCAATTATATGCATGCCACAGAAAAGGAACTTGTCTTGTAAATCTGATATTAGAAATACATAAATATTCTGAGTCTGTACTACCACCCTGAATTATAAAATAGAATAGCAATAGATTCATAGCAAATAATTTTAGAATAAACTGCATACCAAAACAATGTGATAAATAGTTTATTTGGAAAAATAAATAAGCTCCTGGAACCTGAGTTGAGCAAGCATATATTTTAGAGTTGTAAAACAAAAGTGAAAAACAACTACCCAGGAATGGCCATCCTCCTTGTGTGTAATGTAGTATACACAGCATTTATATTTTCAACCATTCTATTAAAAGATTTAACACATTGTTTCCTTTGAAGGCTTTAGTCATTGTATTTAACACTCTGCCTTTCACACTTCAGCTACAGTATGCAAAATTTTACTCACTGTAACAGAAACCATCAAATCACTTCTCTGTGGGATATAAAACCCACATAGATCAGGTTTCTTGAGTTAACACAGGGTGCAAACATTATAAATGTTCCTCTTTCAGCTTGAGTCACTAATTGGAAAATCCCTGATTTTTCTGGAAACCTTTTTGACTCTCCATGTGAAATAAAATCATGTATCTATATATAGAAGGTCAGAAAATGGGTGGAGCAATGCCTCACTGAGAGAGGCCACATCTGGGGAGTGGTTTACTCTGCTTCTTTAATCCAGGTCCTCTTGGCTCTCTCAGACTCTTTTGTAGTAGGTGGGGTTAAAATGGTGGTGGGGTAGCACACTCCAGTTTGCTTCCACATTTCTGAGCTTCATTATTCTGTTGAGTATCACTGAATACTATGAAATAAGAAAACTGATTCAAAAACTGATGGTTTCTTTACAATGCACATAACCTCTAACATTATACTTAATTTCTAAATAAGAATAAGGAAATGTATGTGCGTGTCATACTTAAGTCAGTCTCTCCAGTGTAAAGAGCCTCATTACCCTAGCAAAGGCTACAAGGTACTTATCGATGGTATCCGTTGAAGGTTCCTTTCTGAGCACATACCTTGCAAATACTAATCTGAATGTTTGTACTGTATCTGGATTCATAGTGAGGGTGCTGAAATAGGAGAGAGTATGAGAGAGGAAAAAAAATAAATGAGTTGTTTGCCCTTTTTTTTGACTGTATTACCATTTCCTCTCAGGCCACTGTCTATTTTTTTAATAACAATTTTACTAACATAATTCATGTGGTACAATATTCATCTATTTAAAGTGTACAATTTAATCTTTTTTTTTACATATTCATAGGTATGTGCAACCTTGACCACAGTCAATTTTAGAACATTTTCAGCACCTCACAAAGAAACTCATACCCTTTTTCTGTCATCTCTATCCCCTATTTCCCAGCCCTAGACAACACCAAACTATTTTTTTTCTCTATAGATTTGCCTCTCGTGGACTTTTTTTTTTTTTTTTTAAGATTTTATTTATTCATTTGAGAGAGAGAGAGCACAAGCAGGGGGAGAGGCAGAGGGAGAAGGAGACTCCCCACTGAGCTAGCTGGGAGCCCAACATGGGGCTCGATTCCAGGACCTGGAGATCATGACCTGAGCCGAAGGCAGATGCTTAACCATCCGAGCCACCGCAAGGCCCCTCTTTGGGCTTTCTATATAAATGTGATCATATAACATGTGACTTTTCGGTAACAACCTTTTTCACTTAGCTAATGTTTTCAAGGTCCATTCATGTTGTAGCATGTATCATTACTTTATTCCCATTCCTTTTTATGGCCAAATCATACTCCATTGTATGGCTGTACCAGCTGTTTATCCATTCATGGCTTGATGGACATTTGGGTTACTTCCGTCTTTCATCTATTTGAGTAATGCTGCTATAAACCTTTTTGTACAAGTTTTTGTGTGAACATATGCTTTCATTTTCTTTAGATATATGCTGAAGCATGGAATTCCTGGGTCATATGGTAACTTTATGTTTAATCATTTGAGGAACTGCCAGACTGTTTTCCAGAGTGACTACACCATTTTATATTCTCTCCAGGAATGTATTGAAGGCTCTGATTTCTTCACATCCTCACCAACACCTGTTATTATCTAATATGATTACAGCTATTCTGTGACTAGAAATATCTCATTGTAGATTTGATTTGCATTTTCATGAGGACTAATGATGCTGAGCATCTTTTCATTTGCTTATTCAGAATGTGTATATCTTCTTTGAAGAAATATCTGTTCTTCGTCTTTTTATTATTGAGTTGGAACTGTTCTTTGTATATTCTATATACTAGCCCCTTATTCAATGTATGATTTGCAAGCATTTTCATCCAATATATGGGTCTTTTTGCTTTCTTGATGGTATATTTTGAAGCATAGAATTTTTAAATTTTGATAAAATCCAGTTTATTATTTGTCATTCATACTTTTGGTGTCATATCTAAGAATCCATTGCCAAGTCCTAGGTCATGAAGTTTAACTTTCTTGTTTTTCTCTGAAAGTTTTACATGTAGGTTGTTGGTTTATTATGAGTTAGTTTTTTACACGGTGAGAGGTGAGGGTCCAATTTCATTGTTTTCTATGTGGGAATTGCTTGATTTTTTTTTTTTTAAGATTTTAGTTATTTATTTGAGACAGAGAGAATGAGAGACAGAGAGCATGAGAGGGAGGAGGGTCAGAGGGAGAAGCAGACTCCCCGCCGAGCAGGGAGCCCAATGCGGGACTCGATCCCAGGACTCCAGGATCATGACCCGAGCCGAAGGCAGTCGCTTAACCAACTGAGCCACCCAGGCGCCCCCAGTTGCTTGATTTTTTAAAAAATCTTGCTCTTTCCCCATTTAGTGGTCTTCATACCCATGTCAAAAACCATTTGGCAATAGACACATGGGTTTGTTTCCAGATTGTGGGTTGTATTCTGTTGATTTATATGTTTATACTTAAACCAGCACTATGCTGTCTTTATTACTATTGCTTTGTTGTAGACTTTCAAAGTACAAACTATGATTTCTTTTTATATTTTAGATTATTTGTCTGTTCTGGGTCACTTCTGATTTCTTAGAATTTTAGGATTAGCTTTTAAATTTTATAAAGCAGCAATATAGGATTTTGACAGAGACTGCTTTGAAATATATTGATCAATTTGGGGAGTAGTGCCATCCTAACAATATTACCTCTTCCAATTGATGAAAATGGTATATTCTTTCATTTATTAAGTTCTAATTTAATTTCTTTCAACAAAGTATTTCAGTTTACAGGGAAAGATCTTTCACTTTTTTGGTTAAATATACATTTTATTCTTTTTTTTTCTTTTTGTTGTTATTGTAAGTGGAATTCTTTTCTTAATTTCACTTTCATACTGTTTATTTCAAGTGTATAGAAATTTAATTGATGATTTCGTTCGAACTAGCACCTTTACAACTTTGCTGAATTCATTTACTAGTTATTAGGTCTATTGTCTTTTTGTGGAGTCTTTAGAATTTTCTCTATATAAGATTATGTCATCTGTAAATGGGTATAGTCTTGGCTAGAACTTTGTAAAAGTTGAATTGCAGTGGCAAGGATGACATCCTTGTCTTATTTCTGATCTTAGAGGGAAAGCAGCCAGTGTTTTATCAGTAGGTATGGTGTTAGCCACGGGTTTTCATAGATGTATTTCATTGGGATGAGGATGCTCCCTTTTATTTTTAGTTTGGGTGTTTCTATTATGAAGTGACTATGGAGTCTTTCAGATGTTTTTTTTCTTCATTGATTGAGGGGATCATGGGGTTATTGTTTGCTTTACATATAGTTTCCTTTTCTTTTTTCTAGTGTTTTATTGATTTGAAATTTTTATTCTTGTTAATTTATAATATACAGCTATTAATCTCCTTCTTCACACTGCTTTAGCTACACCCCAAAAGTTTTGAATTTTTTGCCTTCATTCTCATTAAAATGACAGTAATTTCTAATTTTCTTTTAGATTTCTTCTTTGACCCATTGGTTATTTAGGACTGTGTTATTTAGTTTTCACATATTTGTGAGGTCCTGAAGTGCCCCAAATTTTTGAGTCCTCCAAATCTCTTTCTCTTATTAATATCTAATTTTATTATATTGTGGTTGGAGAAAATACTTTGCACCTTTTGTAACTTTTAAAATCTATTGAGGTTTGTTTGGAATTTAGTATATGGTCTATCCTGAAGAACATTCCATGTTACCTGAGACAAACATATTCTGTTGCTGTTAGAAGTGTTCTATAGATGTCTGTGAGTTCCAGCTGGTTTATAATGATGTTCAAGTCTTCTATTTTCTTGTTGGTCTTGCCTAGATGTTTCATACATTGAAATCAAAAGTATCAAGCTATCTAACTATTATTGTTGAACTGTCTCTTTGTCCTTTATCAGTTTTGTTTCATTTGTTTTGGTGTCCTGTTTTTAGTTGCATGTATGTTGATAACTGTTATTATCTTCCTGATGGATGGATGTGTTTGTCATTGTAAAATACTCATCTTTATATAGTATCACTTTTTTTTAAATGTTATTTTGTCTAATATTAGTAAAGCCACTATAACTTTCTTAACATTGGCTGTTTGCATGATTATTTTTATCTAAACTTACACTTTCAAAATATTTGCATCTTTGAATAAATCTTTGTTCTTTGTAGACAGGATATAGTTGGGTTTTTGTTCTGTTTTCCTTTGATTTAATATAGTATGATAATCTCTGCCTTTTGATTAGATTGTTTAATCGTTCACATTTAAAATTTTTATTAATATAATTGGGTTTACATCTGCCATTTTACCTTTTGTTTTCTATATGCTAAATATCTTTTTGGTTCCTCTATGCCTTCTGTACTGCTCTCTTTTTGTTTAGTGAATATTTTATAATACAACATGTTAGTATCCTTAATTATTTTTATAATATTAAATTTTCTTCCTTACTGCTTGACCAAATATATCATAACTTATCAGAAACAGCTTCATATTTATAGCATTTAATTCCAATAAAATATAGAAGTGTTGCTCCTATATAGCTCTCCCCTAATTCCCACTTTTTTGTGATATTGTTATGCATGTTATATCTATAATGTTATAAGCCCCCAAATAAATTGTTATAATTACATAATTTTATGTCATTTAAAGAAGCTTCCATATACTCTGTTGCAAATTAAGTCCAATTCCTTTGGAGAAGAATTTGGAGCTCTATGTTCTATAGCATCTCATCTTCAATCCCTGGGAAGAAACTTTGGACCATGGTACATAGCTAAAATTGGGGATAATGGAGTGTTTCTCTCTGAGTGACTTTAGGAGCTGAGTGCTTGGTGGAGGCAGTGGCACAACAGTTTTAGGTTTCCTTTCCTTACTTTCTTGCTGTGGAAACCCTACCCCATAAGTCAGGGCAAGGTTGATTGAGGCCCCAGCATTTTTAGCGGTATTGCACCCAAGATAGAGCTTCCATACCATAAGTGGGGGGTGGGTGGAAGAAACAAGCACCCACCTCTTACTCTATTCACTTGGAACTTAGCCTCACCAAAAGATATCTAGGAGTAGTGAGGAAGGCTAATATTCTCCCTTCCCAGGAAGACAGCACTTTGACTGGGAGTTACGTGGAGATGGAACTCTGTGTTTTTACTTGAAATAGTGTGGAGTAGAGTTTCTATCCCTATCTCGAAAAGAGAGGGTAGAGTCTTGGTTCAATTATCAAAGACTCTCTCTCTCTCAGTTCTTACTTAGCTTATGTAGATGTATTTGAACAAACATTTATTTACTGTATACACTTAGAGCTATTTCCAGAGAATTTAAATAATTGTTATTTTTACAATTTTCACCAGTTTAACTGAGGTTTGGATCTGTGGAGCTTCTCATGTTGTCATGTAAGGGATGTCCCTCCCATGTCTATGTTTAAGGTTTTTCCCCATATGGTTAAACTTCTCAAACTGATAACAATAACCCGGTGTGTACTCAGTGTTATTCCAGATAGTTTGGTAGGGCCATATGATAAAGTTTTAACATTTTCTTACCTCCTAATTTAACCTACATATATAGGAGGAAAATGTTTATGTTAAAGGCATTATGGTAATAACATATGATTCAAACAGATTTTAAGCATAAAACCTGATACTTTGAAAAAGAACCCTCTAGTAGTGGCCTCCCTGGGTCCACACCTCCAGACTCAGCGTAAGTCTGCATTTTCTTACAGGATCCATAGTGGGCATTTGGTAAGTAACCTATCTGTCCATAGGAAAAGAGTAAATTTTGGTACTGAATTTGGCAAACAACACATTAAAAATAAAATTAGGGCGCCTGGGTGGCTCAGTTGGTTAAGCGACTGCCTTCGGCTCAGGTCATGATCCTGGAGTCCCGGGATCGAGTCCCGCATCGGGCTCCCTGCTCGGCAGGGAGTCTGCTTCTCCCTCTGACCCCCCTCCCTCTCATGCTCTCTGTCTCAAATAAATAAATAAAATCTTTAAAAATAAAATAAAATAAAATAAAATTATCTGTGACTTATCCAAAACTCCCTAAAATTTTCTTGTGAGATATTACATATTAATTCATGTTACATGCATAGCATAGTGCATAATTAAGGTAAAAGATGCAGTTCCTTCTTCAAGGCTTCTATAATTTAATGGAGAACATGAACAAAGTAATATACTATTTTACAACTCGAATTAAAATGCAAAAGATATTAGTGTATTACAAACACACACAATTTAACAACAATAAAGAAGAATGTTTAATGATTTAGTTTTAGTAAAGAAAATTCCATTAGTTCTAAGGCCTACCCTTTGCCCTCCACTTCGATCAAGATGTCCTTCTCAATCACTCTTAATCTTTCTATATTCTTTCTTCTTTTCCCTCAAGATTTGACTATGCAACTTTTTATGCTCACGTAGTTCTAACTGCATTCTCAAGGCTAATTATTCCCAAAAGAACATCTCTAATCTTGTCCTTTCTATCTCCCTTCATTCCACCAATCTAATTACATAGTGTTGTGTTCCAGAAAAATACTGACAGATCATTTTCCCAGGTGAGTTCCTCAACTATTAAAATGAATCTTACCCCTCACTTTCATTTCCTCAAACGATTGACTCTAGTGCTGAATTTAGCACAGCCTCTAAAATGAAAGTGTGCTAATGATTCTAGGGAACTATAAAACATGAAAATTACAAATATTTCAATACATTGCCAAGAGAACATAATACAGTACTCAGTGTATTCCTATTTGACAAATAGTTTCAGACTTTTAGGGTTTCTTATGAAGCTAAGATTAGTAGTTTGACTACTAATAGAATATCATATACCTTCCCTAGTTTATTTTCAAGACACACAAATCATCAAGAAATCTGTTTCTAAGATGCTGATTCTGAAATATGTTCCTAGTGTGTTTTGAGAGAGTAGACTGTTTTCCTGTGTGCCAGTTATCTTATTTGTAATCTTATCTTTGGCATCATATTTTTCTTTACACAAAATATATTTATCAACCTGAGTATTGATCATCACATTATTTCTTGTTACCAATATCCAAACAAACACAAATTCCACTAGATGCTTTCTGATGTCTTTTCTTTAATTGATGTTTTGGTAGAATTTATTCTGAGCTGAAGTGCTGAATCCCTTGTCAGGAATTCCAGAATATCTATGGAACCTACACATCCCTACCCCCAACTAAACCCCAAATAAAGACAGTTACAAATTATGCTTTAAGATTCCTGAAGATGAGCTCAAATTAGATGTGTTCCACAGCAATGTGATCACCTACAATATTTAACAAATAAGTCTGTAATGCAAAAACTAAATATTTTATAACTGCAATTTATTTGTATGATTTAAAATGGCATCCACAAAAGATGAATAGGTGCTAGAGTCATACTGAAAGTTTCAAATATCAATCCTACATCTGCTGGCTATATGGATTTGAAAAAATTCCCTGTATTCTAAGCATTGCAATTTTCATTAAAATAGATATAATAAAAACATGATATGTATAAGGTGATTTTGAAGATTAGATGTGATAATGCAATGAATACCTAGTATGAGTTGAGTTTTAACTATTAATGAAAATTTCAAGTACTTGTGAAGGATACTGTTTTTAGAAGTATAAGTTGATTGTTTCATGTTACTTTTCTAATTAAAAAAATCAGTGAAGTTAAATAATAACGCTTTCAGTTAATAATATTTGAGTCATTCAGCTAATAATATCTGAGCTGAGATAGGAACAGACTAACTTCAGAAAATTCAATCATTATAATCTAACTGCATATAACCAAGAACCCATAATATTTAAAAATAGTATTTACTGAGTGCTTAAAAAGTGCTGCTGATTGGTGCGGTTTAAGCACTTGCATTTTAAGAACTCTTATAGGAACATGTCAGCTGCTATTGTTCCTTTTTTCCAGAAAACAAAAATTCTTTCCTTCTTTTTCCCTAGTGGTTACTTCTATTATCGCGGGGTTTTTTGTGTTTTGTTTTATTTTAGATTTTTGCTTTTGTTTTTTGTTTGATCTCTAGTATTTTGTGGTTGTTCTTACTTAGGATTCTCATCTCTCTGCTTACATTACCTACCTGTTCTTGCATGCTATCTGCTTTATCCGTTAGAGTCTTTAGCATATTAATCATAGTTGTTTTAAACTCCAGTGTCCCTGATATATCTGGTTCTGATGTTTGCTCTGTATCTTCAAATTGTGTTTTTTGACTCTGGTATGCCTTGTACTTTTTCTTGATAGCCGGACATGTTGTACTGGGTAAAAGCAACTGCTATAAAGAGGCCTTTATTTTCATTTGTTTCCATGATTTTTTTTAATTCTTCTTTAATTTTCTGGTTGACCCGTTCATTCTTTAGTAGGATGCTCTTTAGCCTCCATGTATTTGAGTTCTTTACAACTTTCCTCTTGTGATTGAGTTCTAGTTTCAAAGCATTGTGGTCTGAAAATATGCAGGGAATGACCCAATCTTTTGGTACTGGTTGAGACCTGATTTGTGACCTAGGATGTGATCTATTCTGGAGAATGTTCCATGGGCACTAGAGAAGAATGTGTATTCTGTTGCTTTGGGATGGAATGTTCTTAATATGTCTGTGAAGTCCATTTGGTCCAGTGTGTCATTTAAAGTCTTTATTTCCTTGTTGATCTTTTGCTTAGGGATGGGGTGGCTGGGTGATAGACACTGGGGAGGGTATGTGCTATGGTGAGTGCTGTTAATTGTGTAGGACTGTTGAATCACAGACCTGTACCTTTGAAACAAATAATACATTATATTTGTATAATGTACAAATTACTTGTATAATGTATAATGTACTTCCGTATATAGTAGGAAGGGAAAAATGAAGGGGGGGAGTCAGAGGGGGAGACAAACCATGAGAGACTGACTGAGAAACAAACTGAAGGTTCTAGAGGGGAGGGGGGTGGGGGGATGGGTTAGCCTGGTGATGGGTATTAAAGAGGGCATGTACTGAATGGAGCACTGGGTGTTATATGCAAACAATGGATCATGGAACACTACATCAAAAATTAATGAGGTAATGTACAGTGATTAACATAATAAAAAAAAAAGAGGCCTTTAGTAACATGATGGTGAGGTGTGGGGGGAGGGAAGCATTTTATAGTCCTTTGATTAGGTTTCAGTCTTTTGACTAGCCTGTGCCTCTGGACAGTGAACTTCACAAGTATTTCTTAGTTTTTTTGTTTTTGTTTTTTTTCTCCCCCTTTAGGCAAGCTAGCATGGCTAGCACCAGCTGGAGCTGAATATTTCCTTTCCCTCAGGTTAGGTTCTGATAATATCCCAGCACATTAAGTTCTGCTTAACCAGTTTCTCCTGAGGCAGACCTTGTTCAGAAGAACAGAGTACTTTGGCTTATTTCAAAATGGTTCCTTTCCCTCTCCCCGCTGGCAAAAGCAAGGCAAGATTTTTCTCTGATACCTACTGTGGGGACCTGGTCCATCTCCTAGAGGTCCGTCCCACGATATTGGTGGAGGCAGTGGAGGCACTATGAATGGGTCCCCCTGAACTTTTCACTTTTAAACTTGTCCACACTGAGCCTCCAATAATTTATCAATTACAGGTCAGCTTTTCCTACCTCAGCACCACTTTCTGTGGCAGTTTTCCCTGAGAACTTTCTGCTCTGATAAGCTGCTACTCCTTGTATTTGCTTGTTTTACTCTCAAATCTCAGGATCATTGGTTTGCTCTGTGTCCTCCTCTCTCCTATGGATCTAAAAAGAGTTGTAAATTTTTCAGTCTGTTCAGCGTTTTACTTGTTAAGATGGAGTGATGACTTCCAAGCTCCTTAAATACAGAACTGGATGTAATACACTTTTAAAAATCAGATTAAATAGTTATCCAATGTCATCTTCTTCTACAAATTGTTTTGGCCCTTTTAGGTACTTCCCATTATCATATGACTCTTTGAATGAGTTTTTTGAGTCCTACAAAAGATTCTGCTAGAGTTTTTATCGGATTCAGGATATATCCTTTGGTCAATTTGGGTAGAATTGACTTAACTGTATTGTGAAACATGAACATAGTACATAGCTCCATTCACTTAGGTCTATATTAGTTTATTTTAGCAATATATTTCAGTTTTCAGTGTAAAAGTCTTACATATATTTTGTCATATTTAACCCCAATCAGATCATTTCTTTAAAAAAAATTAAAGTATAGTGATATATATATGTATATATATATATTTCTTGAAATTATTGTAAATCATATGGTTGCCTTTTTAAATATCAAATTATTTGGTATAGTTTATATAAACATAACTAATATTTGAATATTTATATTGTGTCATGCAACCTTTTATTAAATTTAAATTTTAGGTAGTTAATATACAGTACAATATTGGTTTCTGGAGTAGAATTCAGTGATTCGTCACTTACATACAACACCCAGTGCTCATCATAACAAGTGCCCTCCTTCATACCCATCCCCCATCTAGCCCATCCCCCACCCACCTTCCTCCATTACCTGTCCTTTGTTCTCTATCCTTAAGAGTCTCTTATAACTTGTTTCCCTCTCTCTTTTTTTTTTCTTTACTAAAACTAAATCATTAAACATTCTTCTTTATTGTTGTTAAATTGTGTGTGTTTGTAATACACTAATATCTTTTGCATTTTAATTCGAGTTGTAAAATAGTATATTACTTTGTTCATGTTCTCCATTAAATTATAGAAGCCTTGAAGAAGGAACTGCATCTTTTACCTTAATTATGCACTATGCTATGCATGTAACATGAATTAATATGTAATATCTCACAAGAAAATTTTAGGGAGTTTTGGATAAGTCACAGATAATTTTATTTTATTTTATTTTATTTTTAAAGATTTTATTTATTTATTTGAGTTTAATTTAGCTTAATTTAGTTCTAGTACATTTTGTTGATCTCATAGGATTTTTTTTACTTGGCTAATTGGGTTATATTTGAAGAAAGACAGTTTTACAGTTGACCCTTGAACAATGTGAGAGTTAGAGTTTGCAGTTGCAAATTCATATATAAATGTTGACTGCCCCAAAACTACTAATAGTCTACTGTTGACCAGAAGACTTCCTGATAATGTAAACTGTCAATTTACACATATTTTGCATGTTATATATTATATACTGTATTCTAACAATAAAGTAAGTTAGAGAAAAAATGTTATTAAGAAAATCATAAGGAAGAGAAAATACATTATGGTACTATATGTACTTTATTTATTTTTTAAAAATCACATATGAGTGAACACACACCATTTAAACCCGTATTGTTTAAGGGTCAACTGTATTTCTTTGTTAACCTATTTTGTATTTCTTTTTCTTTGTTGCATAGGCTAGTACCTTTAGTACAATATTGAATGTGAGTGGTGAGACCAGTCATCTTTGAATTGTTCCTGATTTTAGAGGAGGAAAAGCGTTCAGTTTTTCAATTTTTATTGATGTCAGTTTTAGGTTTTACAAAGCTGTTCTTTATTAATTCAGGGAATTACCTTCTGCACCTAGTTTTCTGAGAGTTGTTTTCGGGGGTGGATGTTGGATTTATAAAATACTGTTTTGTACATTTATTAAGACGACCATATGGTTTTATTCTTTAGTCTGTTAATATGGCAAATTACATTAATTGCTATTCTGATATGAATACAGCCTTTCATTCCTGGTATCAAAACACATGTGGTCATGATGTATTACCACTTTTATATATTGTTGGATTCATTTTGCTGATATTTTTAAAAGTAATTATTGAATCTATGATCATAAAGTATATTGGTCCATATTTTTGTTTACTTGTAATGAGTTTGACAGGCTTTGGTATCAGAACAATGCTGTTCTTTTAGAATGACTTGGACTTTATTTCCTCTCCTTCACTATTTTAGAAAAGTGTGTGTAAATCCTATATTACCCATCTTTAGGTGTGTTGGTAGGAATCACTGGAGAATTCATCTAGGCTTGGCATGAAGTAAGATTATCCAAAAAACATGTTAACATGTATGAAGACAATATATCTATTTAGAACATAATATCAAGAGATAGGGAAAGATAAATGGGCCAATAGACTAATATTTAACTTTTAGAAATTAAAAGATTATGTCACAGAATGAATAAAACATCTACATATTATTTTCTTAATATGTTGGTCTCCTATCCTGACACTGCACATTCTAAACAGACAAAATCAAATTTGTCACTATATTAGGTACAGTATCTAAATGTAAACTTCACTTTGAGCTAAATAAAACTTTAAAATAATAATTTCTGGGAAATTATTAAAAAAAACTGATGGTGATACTAAATTATGACTCTACACATGTCTCTTGGTAAAAATATCAGAAAATTTGAATATGGAAGGGTATTTTTTAATAAGCAAAGCAATGGTTATAAGCATCATTAGTTGCATGTTTAATATGTGTTGGCTAAATAGGAGCTAAAACATAGTTTTGTTTTATAGATAATACATTCTATTTTCCCAGTTTGGTCGGTGAGTGAGTTTCATATAAAACAACTCTTAGCTCCTCTCTATTTCTTTTTTCTGATGAATGACAAAAGAAACTACATTAATTTTAATCCCAGACAACACTTTTTCTGCCCATGCAGACTATTTTATTTTCTTTTTTCCCCCCACAATATAGTTGTAGAATTAGCAATAAATATTAACTAATAAATACTTAAGAAACCATGACCTGTAGGTTTGGGACACATTTCTGGCCTTAGTGACCAAATCTTTTAGATCATCTCTTCATTGATACCAGGAAATGCCTAAACTTGGTTTCTTAATTATTATCTTGAACTGTGAAAACATTTAACAAGGAACAGAAAAATTAAACATATTTCCATATGAGAAGTTTAAGTGCCCTGTTTCTGTGGATACAGTGTTATGTTCTCAATACCAGTCAAAAGTCTAGTCAGAAACCATTAGGAAAATAGCATTAATCTCAATGGATTCACTCTCTGTAGTTCAACTTTACAGTCTTGGTCAGTGTTTGAATGATGATAATGATATAATAACTGTTTCCTGAACTTTACATTGTGCCCAGCACTGAGATAAATCAGTACTACCAATCAAAGTTTGTGACAACTCTTTAAAAATGTAACAATATTAATAGAAATAGCATTAATTATTCCCCTTAACATTGTGTATGAACTTTCCTGGCATATAATGGTATATGACAAAACCTTTAAATATAAGCATAAAATATTAAATATAAGTATGAATTTTCTATATCTAATCTACTAATTTGATAGATATTTCTCTTTTAAACTACAGAGCTCCCTATATGAAAGAAGAGTAGCATCTTAATAAGAAAATTAAACAATGATTATTTTCTCAGGATATCAGAAATGTTTTAAAGATACATGGAGAATATCTTTATTTAATTATATATGTGGCTTCAGCCAAGAGCAATTTCCCCACCTCAGAGCTGTTCATGGTATAGCTGATTTATATTGGAGCTTAAACATACCGGATGACTGATTTATCTTTTTTTTTTTTTTTTGCATAAGACTGTGCATTTCAATATTCCAAAACTTGTCCAACAATAAGAACTTTGATAGTTACCTAAAACACAATTGAATACTGCATAATTAAAATAGGAGAACTACAGTTACACAAACACAGTGGATGAATCTCATAAAGGTAATATCAGTAAACAAAGCTGGGTACAAAATAATACATACTTCTAATAATATGAACATAAGATTGAAAAACAGTATTAATATGTAATATCACAAGTCAGAAGTCTCATTATCTTTGAAGGGAGGGGGAAGGTAATAGAGGTTGGAAAGGCTCTAGAAGGAGGCTTCTGGCAATAGTAATGATCCATTCTTCACCTAGTTGGTGATTGAATAAGTATTCAGTTTGTGATCATGGTTGAGCTCTATATTTGTAGTTTTTATGTGTGTTACACTTTAATGAAAAGTTTTTTTAAAAGTTTCAAGTTCATGGGTATTAAAATGTATTTTTTGTAATATAAACAGGTCATGGGAAACAAGTGAGTATCAGAAAGTATCTGTCATCTGTAGTCATTGATTGAAAACATTGAAGAACTGATAATTTCATAAACCCTAGATATTTGTTGACACACATACAAGCAAAACAATTTATTTATCAGTTCCTTCTATTATGGAGTTTTGGTCAATGCAAATATATTTACTTCCAATTGTAAAAGAAGATCTGTGAGGTAATAAACCATGGAATTTTTATGTATTAGGAAATCTGTTGCTCTGCAGGTAAAAATATGGTAAAAATTACTTGTCATCAGATTTAGAAACCAACAAAATGGATGATAGAAGAGTTTCCTTGAACAGTCTTTTCCTTGTCTTCTGTTTGCTTATGCTCTGAGGTTCGTTTTCAGAGAGGTGTTTTTTTTTTTTTCCACTTAATGTCTTTAAAATTGTAATCATTCTTTTATGATCTATACCACCCTGTCTTTGTGTTTTTAAATCAGGTTTCAGTCACATTACCACATTCCACTTGATGCAGTAATCATCAAACACCACTGACTAGAGCAAAGAGTTTCTGAATTATTACAGTAGCTTGCTGTCTTTTCATATGGATAATCATCTGTTAAAATTATACAGCAAGTTTGTTTTGTGGGTTTATTTTTTTTGTATCACTCAGGTGTATCTTCTGTTGCACTTTGTTTCTTCTGGAAAAGTAGCAGCACAAGAAATTCAAGTTCCCAGTGGAGCCTGGGTGAGAAGTGGTTCTAGCTGGGGACACTCAGAGCCCAGGGATGCTGTTTTGAGATGGAGGGGGGATGAGAAGGAAATGAAATGAGAGGTTCCTCTGCCAGGATTGAAGGGTACATGTTTAGTTTACAGTAAAGGGCTGTTGCACTGAAAGGTAGGATTCTTAGTGATTGGTCTGAGGAAGACTGGAAGCTCAGTAACTTTCCAAAGAGAATAATCATTACCCAGTTTCATAACTGAATGTGACAGGGAACATGTGAACAAGCTAAGAGTACTAAGAATAGTACTCAGAATACAGCACCTGTATTCCCTACATCTGGAGGCTAGATTGCACATTCTATAAGATGTTCCATACTGATTTTTTTGGGAAAGAATTGTAAACTGGCATTGAACTCAATCTGCAGAGATATGTGGGGGAGGCCTCCTTTCAGAAAATACTCTGAAGATTGCCTTTTTCTTATAATAATCTTTTTTTATTAACATATAATGTATTATTTGTTTCAGGGGTACAGGTCTGTGATTCATCAGTCTTACACAATTCACAGTGCTCACCATAGCACATACCCTCCCCAGTGTCCATCACCCAGCCACCCCCTCCCTCCCACCCCCCTCCACTCCAGCAACCCTCAGTTTGTTTCCTGAGATTAAGAGTCTCTTATGGTTTGTCTCCTTCTCTGGTTTCATCTTGTTTCATTTTTCCCTCCCTGCCCCTATGATCCTCTGTCTTGTTTCTCAAATTCCTCATATCAGTGAGATAATATGATATTTGTCTTTCTCTGACGTATTTCGCTTAGCATAATACCCTCTAGTTCCATCCACATCTTTGCACATGGCAAGATTTCATTTTTTATGGCTGCATAATATTCCTGTGTGTGTGTGTGTGTGTGTGTGTGTACACACATCTTCTTTATCCATTCATCTGTTGATGGACATCTAGGCTCTTTCCATACTTTGGCTATTGTGGACATTGCTGCTATAAACATTGGGGTGCATGTGCCCCTTTGGATCACTACTTTTGTATAATAATCTTTTAAGAATTGAGTTCTGACATTGGCTTAATACATCTCCTAACTATATTGAACAGTAGTCTTTCCCAATTGGGACTTTGATTCCAGAAGAGAAATCAGTGCCAGCCCATATTGTCAGAAGCCCATAGGTCCAGATCAAGAAAATTGTCATCAAGTTCATTCATTTTCAATATTAGGTTTGGGTATTCTACCATACATGGTAAGCCACATTTCACCATCACACTGATCCAACAAGGATATCTCACATTTGAGAAGTTTAATTATGTTTTTGTTTGTTCTGATCCATATTTTTCTCTCAGTCTTCAGAAAAGCAGGGTCCCAGTTTACAGGCCTTGGATTATGGAGCATGTGCAGCAAGAAACACTGAATAAGTTGTTGAATTTCACTTATTAGTGGCTTTCGTACATGGAAATGAGTAGAGGAGAGTCTAAAAGAAATGCTTGCAATGTAAGAAGCAAAATCCTGGCTATGGCTATTAAAATGTCACACATTTAGTGCTTTAAAACTATACAGATATATTATCTTATAGTTCTGGAGGTCAGAATTCTAAAATTGATAGGCAAGGGTCCTTCCTTTTGGGAGTTTGGGGAAGAACCTGATTCCATGCCTTTTCTGGCTTTTGGTGATCCCTGCTTTCCTTTGCTCATGCATGGCCCCATATTCCATCTTCAAGTCAAGGACCTTTATGATTACATTGGGACCACACAGTTAATCTAGGCTAATCTCACTATCAGACCATCCTTAGTTAATTACATCTGTGAAGTCCCCTTTGCTATGTAAGGCAACATATACGTGGGTTGCAGGGATTGAGATAGGGACATCTTTCAGGGACCATCATTCTGTCTACCACATCTGGGTAACATATACAAAGTGGTATCAATCTAAAAGCCAAGAAGAGAGCATGCTCCCACATACCAGGTAAAGAAAAATAAAACAGAAAAAATACATGAAAATGAGAAAGATAAAGGAAAGTGGAATGAGACTAAGTCCAGACCGTGAGTGAGATACCTGTTTTTATAAATCATGCTTTATTGGAAAACAGCTGTTTGTTTATTTATGTATTGCCCAAGGTTGCTTTTGTGCTACATTAACACAGTTGATAATTATGATAGAGATCGCATGGCCTGATGAACCCAAAACATTTCTATCTAGCCCTTTATGGAAAATTTGGCTAACCCTTTGTCTAGAGAATTATCTGAGTGGAAAACTATACCATTTCTTTATATAATGTTTTTACCTCTGGGATAGGCATTTAATTAGATTTCTAGGGCTGCTATAACAAAGTGCTACAAACAATAATTAATTTATTCTTTTCAGTCTAGAGGCTAAAATTCCCAAATCTATCAGTACATACTTCTCTGAACGCTCTGAGGAATCCTTCCTTGCCTTTTCTAGCTTTTGGTAGTTGCCAACAATCCTTGGCATTCCTTAGTTTATTCCTTGGTTTATGGCTGAATAGCCCACATCTACCTCTATCTCCAAATGGCCTTCTCTGTATGTTGTCATGTAAATTTTCCCCCTTGTTATAAAGACATCAGTCCTTAAGTTAGGGCTCACTCTCACCCAGTGTGACCCAGTATGATCTCACCTTATTTTGGCTACATCTGCAAAGACCCAATTTTTAAATAAGGTCATTTATTCAGAGGGAACATTCAGAGTTCCCTAGGTTTAGAACTTCAACATGTCTCTTTTTAGGGGACACAATTAACCCATAACAGGCATCAAAGGATATTTAAAAAAAAAAAAAAAAGTGTTTGCCTAACATGGAAACCAACAATGCTTTTAACTCACATTCTGTTATCTGGGCAAATGCTAAATCCCCCCAGCAAAGGTAAAGTGATTAAATAATTTAAATGACAGTGTAATGCATTTGCATTTGATGTTGTAGAGTAGACCCAAAGTCATGCTGATCTCAGTGAATCAAAATTCTTGGTTCCCTTGTGGTTATGTGGCCTCATTTGAAAATCTGGAAGTACACCCTTTATTTTGGTTTGGTTTTATTTCTGATTCTCTTTGGTAGGCTTTGGTTTTATTTCTGATTCTGTTTGGCTTACCATGCACTTAACCTTGTACATGTTCCAAAACTTAGAATATATGGCATTGGGTAACACGCCCATAAAATATGACTATTTCTCCACAGCCAGGGTAAACTTTGAAATGCTAGTATCACTCTTCATATTCTTGAAATTTGGAAAAGATTTTATTTGCACCTGTTTTTCATTTGTGTTTCATGCAGCTAAGTATGTTTTGTTTTTCTGCTGCCTATTAAATTGAAGCTGCAGTGGCAGATTTTGTCTTCTTTCTTTTGTAAATGTGCCCAAAGGTTATTAAGCAATGAGCACTTCTAATAAATGTAATTTATGAATGTGAAAATGCTCATAAATGATTTTTAATTCTTAAAGGGAGCAACAGGAGCTCTACCTCTATTGGATGATATATCCTTCTTGGTCTCTGCATTCCTTCTCTGGAACAGCATCAAGGTTGAGAGGAATAAATACTGACTTTTAGAACTGTTGTGTAGGTCATAAATTAGGAAGAACTGTCATATCATAAGGCTGTTTTGGAAAAAAACAGCATTCTTACTTGTGATCATTACCTGCTGTTGATGACCTTATGTTGTTAGATAATTTTCCTCCCAAATTACAGGATATTTCAAATATTTACAGGAGAAAGAAATGTTATTGTAGTTTTAATTAATATGTTACAGAAAAAACTCATCTTTAAATATGAGCAATACACAGGCAAGCTATCATGAAGCAGGTTCATTCATTCATTTATTTATACTTTCACACTACTTTATACAAAATTCCATAATTATCATATATTATATTTTATTATAGTCATTCATTTATATGAGTGTCACCCCTTCTAAACTGTGAAGACCTTCAAAGTAAGACAATGGTTCATTTATCTCTGTAACTTCTACTTGCATGCTAACATATGGTAAGCATTTAATAAATGTTTTCAGATTTTTTTTTAAATTTGAGAATAAACTGACATAGTTTCTAATAATTAAGCAGAATGCACACATCCAATAAAAACTAAATATGTAAATCAGTGGTAATGAATTTTATTTAAGAAAAACATTAAATATATATAAATTGAGATTGTATATTGATTGAAAGCATGCCATCTGCTTTGGTGGTGTTCTGCTTTATTCACTTTAATTAGAAAGATGCCAAGAAAACTTCATATGTTCCAAGAAATTGGGAATCCATGAATGTCTTGGTGGGATGTTTAGAAGAAAAACATGATTATGTAGGCCTCTTTTAACTTTATTTATATATAATATATGTATATGTATGTCAAGTATATTAATTATTATATTATTAAAAATTGTGATATTAACATATTGTGTATATATATGTAAGCCATATGTAACTTTTCAGTTTACTTAACATTTACATTTCGGAATAGACTCAGCAAATATATATTGAACCCTGAGCTGATTGTAGGCATTGTGCTAGCCCTTTGGGGCACAAGCTAAATAAGGTACAACTCTCCTTGCTTAGCTTTCTCTCCTAGGGCCAATAATAACTACCTGAGTTGTTTAAATGTTTTTTAGTCATATTGGATATTTGTAAGTGATATTATATATTTTTGAAATATATTTCCTTTTTTTTTCATGAGTTGGCATGTTATAACTACTGATAAACATCTGTTGACCAATTATTATGTTTATTTATGTTGTTTATCCTGGTATTCCTCTACTGTACTTAGCCTGGTACCTTGAACATACTGAGGTACATATTCAATAAATATTTATTTAATCAAATTCATTAATACATTTTTTCCTAAGTTAGCTACAGTATGCTGATATTATGAGAAGTAGTTAAGTAATTTGAGGAGAACTCATCTCCATTTTTTCCCTAAGAAACAGCATCTTAGAGCTGTGATTTCATTTGTTCCTTGAGGCTTTCCTTGCTTCAAGAAGCTGAAATAACATACTTTCCACAACAAAACTAAAACTTCTCAAAAGTTGGATGTGTGCCTTCTCCCTTCAAGAAATGAATGATGCAGAGAGAAGGTTGAGCACAGAAGTAATTTTACTAGGCTTGGATATCTTGTCATCTTTTGTAAGCTGACTTTTTAAAAAGTTTCACAGAACAAATAGAACAAATTCTGTCTGAGTCTTAGAGATGATTGGAAACGTTATTCATCATATGTTGTGTAATGTGCATACACATTTATAATCTCCTCATTTTAAGAAAATAGCCAGTTTAAGCGCATAAAGCATAAAATATGGTAAAGGACACCTATTTCTTAAATGTTTTTACAAAAAAAAATACAAAATTCCTCTCTGTTTATGTTTCTTCTGCATTGAAGCTCCTAATTCAAAGAAAATATTGTCGTTCAATGAAGCATTTATATATTTTCTGGAATAATCATATATAAAAAAAGAATAGATATTCATGTGTTTGTCCCTTATCTGACTAGACTTCCTGTATCATCTAAGGCTATTTCCCTGGACTAGCTGTTGCCATCATACTAGTTAGTTGCATTCTCACTCCTCCCCCTGTATCTGTCTCCTGCCCCACCAGCGACAAATCCATATCCCAGTCATCTTTTAGAGCAACCTTAAAAAAAAAAAAAAAAGGTCATCTTTGCCCAGCCACCCCTAGGGTTCTACCCACTCTAAGATGGAAACAATATCTTCATTCTCCAAATTCATATTGTATTATATCAGAACATGTTTCACTAAAGCTTTGTAACTTTCACTAAGAGCTGCATCCTACTCTATCTGCTAGAAGAAGAGAGTATGCCCCACTCAGCTTTGAATGTACATGGTGCATAGCATAGTGCCTTGCATAAAAGCTCCATTTTAAAATGTTTATTGGATTAATAAATAAACTACTTCTAGTAATATTGTCTGCTAGAAATGCTTCCATTCAATAGTATAAAAATCATAGGATAACGTTCTATATGATTCTGAGAACATTCTCAATGGAATTGGAATTCAACCATAGATTATTAGGATGTTAGCATTTAATTATATTGGGATTGGAAAATAAATGAGTTCATTGGCTTGGGAAGGATATGAGAGCTTTTACTGGCATTAATGATTATTTCCTCAATAATTAAGAACTGTCGTTATAAACTATATTCTAAGTAAATTATAACAGAAGAAAGATAGGAAATTATAATTACTGAGCCCCAAAAGGTAAATTAAATTTGTAATTTTAAATATAGTTCATCATGTGAAATATTAAACTCACATGGAATTTTTTTTTTTTTTCTGAAAACAAGCATAAAGAGAAATTTAATTTCTTTGGAATAACAGAGTTTCCACAATTAACATTAAAGCTTCTTCCAGTTTTGAAAGACCATTACTTAATGGGCACACAGACTTGACTTTTACTTTTATACCTCCTAAAAGAACATGTGTGTCATTTAGGATCCAGAAAATAAAATATTAGATTTGAATATTATAAAGTGAAAAAAAATACAACAAAACTCAATTTATTTTCTGAATTTTACTAATAACTTTCCCAATTACATAAGGGAAGAACATTAACACTTAGATGGGCACATTCTGTTCCAGGTTACTGGCTGGTGGTATTGCATATTTCACATTTAATTATTATCACATTAAAAAATACTCTGTCCCTATTCTATAAATAAATAACCGAGATTTAAATACTTTTCTAAGATTAAATAGCCAGCAACAGTTGGAATTAGAGCCTAAATATGTTTGAATCTAGAATCTATGTTCTTTCTACTTCCAAAGAGTCAGTGGTGTGCTGGTAAATATTTACGTATGGCTGGGGCATGGGAGGGCTTGATTTGTACAATTTGCTCATTTTCATGGCACAAATACTCTTGCCTTAATTGATTTAAAGCTACCAACATTATCTCAATGTAGATGGAGTTGAAAATAAATTTAGTTATTTGGGGCTAGTAACAACCATCTCCAGCACACCACTGCAAAAAAATACTATTATGGGCAGTTATAATTTCAGGGCAATGTCATTGAGAAGAGCTCAATTGTTCAAGCTGGTAATGCTTAATCAAGACAAAGAAATGACATTCTAGGAGTTTGAAATAGGAAACAATGGTAAGACAAGGTAAAATCAAGAATTTCCAGTGCCTAGATACCAGGAAGGGAACAGGAGATTACAAATGAAATTTATAATTAAAAATATATATTTTATTTATTTGAGAGAGAGCACAAGTGGGAGGGTGGGGCAGAAGGGGAAGCAGCATACTCCCTGATAAGCAGGGAGCCTGATGCAGGGCTCAACCCCAGGACCCTTAGATCATGAACTAGAAAAGACAGAAGCTTAACTGACTGGGCCACCCAGGTGCTCCAATTTATAAAATGTTTTGTGTTATCTTTAGCACATAGTTTTGCATGTTTCATTATAAGATCCTTAAATATCATGTCAATTACATGCCCCAAATAACATAATTTGAAATTGAAAAAACAAAACAAAACAAAACAAAACACCTGGAAACAACTCAAATGCCTGTCAGTAGAGGAATGTATAAATAAATGGTAAAATACTCATATAATGAGATTTTATACAGCAGTGAAAAATAATAAAATTACTGCTACCCCAGATTAGTACAGATGAACCTCCAAAATACTAATGTGGCATGATAACAAAATGGACACAGAAAAATACAAACACAAGGACTCCATTTAAATACACAGTTATTAAAAGCAGGCAAAACTAAATATATTTTTAGCAATGTATTCACAGATAGTAAATGTCATTACAAAAAGTTAAAGGAGTAGTTAACAATAAATTGAGTAGTGGCTTTCTGGAAGGACAGAGAAGGGGAATCAGAGTTGGCTGGTGTCAAAAGGTGTTTTTGTATGTTGGTAATGTTCTATTTCTTGACTGAAGGCCTGGTTATAAAGTTGTTGAATTTTAGTGCTTCTTAAAGCTTGTTTATGTGTTCACACATGTTTTATGAATGCAGTAGTTTGCAAGAATATTTTGAAATTTCAATAACAATTCTAATCATAATTTATAGAAAGTACACAAAATAAAGTTTAAATTATTACCTCTGCTTGTGATATATGCATAATGTATTGATATGCAAACACAAATGAGTATAGCGCTATATAAGACTCTTGAGGACTTTGTTTTGCTCACTTCACTGTACTTAGTGATTAGAATAGTCATAGGACATACAAAGCACTTAAAAATAGTCAAGCCTGATAGCCTTCACATTTAACTATTCAGCCAATATATTTGGTATAAAGATGTATTGATGCAACAGTGAAATAAGAGCAATCAAGTCTAAAAATAAGTCACATTCAAAACAAAAAAACAGAAGCTCAGAAAACTGATTTGAGACACTTAAAAAAAGAATGTAAACATTCTTGTGAAAATGAAAATATTTGGGAAATTTAGGAATTCATTTATATTAAAAACATGTAGTATAGTAGAGCTACAAAAATATTGGAATATATGCTGAGATATGTTAAATTCAACAACAGATGTCGGTATACTAAAAATATGACTCTAAGATGGTAGCTTTATAAAAATCATATACAAGTATATATAAGTCTAAAATAGTGCTAACATAAATCAAGCAGAAAAAAACAAGACAAAAACCTTAATATCAATGTTCATAACAATTACATAGACCATATAAAACTCATCATAATATAACAGGTGATTTGAAAGAGCAGAACTAGATAAAATGTATGCATTCTCGGCTTCATTGGCTAATACAATTAACAAGCATTTATTTATTTACAATTATTATACGTCAGATACTGGACCTTATGCAATGTAGAAAGAGTTCAAATTTAAGACCTGATTAGTTTTAAAGAAAAAAAGAAATTTTAATACCAAAATGAAACTAGATATTTTGACTGAATGGTATTAAGTAGATCAGAAGGATTTTCAGGAAAGCTAAAAATAATATTGCCTTGTTTTTTACAAATTTATATGGTATTTTTCTCATGAAAAATAAAGATATTTAAAGTTGTAAAGAAATTATGTCACCTAGCATTTTACCAAATATCATCACTAAAACATTTCTCAAACTTTTTTTCTGTATACACGTTTAAACATTATTTTAATCATAGAATAATAAGTTTTGAGACCTACTTTTTCACCTAATATTATAAATAAAGCATTTTTCTATGAGTATCTTTGGGAATATCACGTTCCTCCCAAAGTGTTCCCTTTGGATAAACTTCCACATGCAAAATTACTATTTTCAAGGTTCTACAAATCTTTAGGCCCTGTTACCTATTGCTGATTCAAAATTTTTTTTTACCAATTTTTCATACAAGATATATGAATGATTTGTTTGAAGGCTTATTAAATAGAATTAAGTTTTACCTTCTGAAAAACTTTGATGTAACACTGCATTGCAGATTGACTTGCAAACTTATTTCCAGAGACGTAAAACATACTTTCAAAAATGTGTTGACTAATTTAGATTTGGATTTCCTCTATTATGCATTATTTGGTTATGTTTTTTTCCTAATTTATTTGTGTTTTATTTGTAACTTTTATAAGCTCTGCAAAACAAAGAGTCTGACTAGTTTACCTAACATGTTTACAGAGGGAAATAGGGAAGAGTAAGATTGACCATTTTAACAAATGAACTAAGCATATTGATTTTTTAATTACTAATTAATTAACCCAATTCCATATAATAAATAATTCTTCCTATGTCTATTGATTTAGGATGACACGAAAATGCCATTAAAACTAATGCTCTAAGAATAATACAAAAGTTAGGATGTTAGACCACTATTATATTTTTCAAATGACAAAAGATGTTGGACAGTAGAGGGTAATAGAATGGAAATGAACACGGGAGAGTAAGACCTTTCAAAATTACCAAAAGGCTCAAATTCTTCTAAATACCAAGGATAGCATATGATAAAAAAAAAAAATCACTTGTGTTAGTAAAATAAAGATGATTCTTAATGTATGTATTCCAGTGCAACATTACTGCCTTTAATTTTTAACCATGTACTCTCAAAAGACAAGGAAAGACACTTAGCAAAGAAAGAATAGTTGAGTAAAGACAAATTGTGCCTGGTTGGCAAGTCAGAATTTTGCACTCATCTAATCTATAACAATTGTCTTATCTAAAATCCTGGCGAGGGGCACCTGGGTGGCTCAGTCAGTTAAGCATCTGCCTTCAGCTCAGGTCATGACCCCAGAGTTCTGGGATTGAGCCCCACCTCTGGTTCTCTATTCAGTGGGGAGCCTGCTTCTCCCTCCCCCCCCCCCCGATGCTTGTGCTTTCTATTTCTCTCTCTCAAATACATAAGTAAAATCTATAAATAAATAAATAAATAAATAAATAAATAAATAAATAAATAAAATCCTGGTGAAACACATTTTAAAAATTAAGTTATGTTAGGGGTTCCTGGGTGGCTCAATTGGTTAAGCGTCTGCCTTCAGGGTCTCAAGGTCCTGGGATGGAGCCCTGCATCAGGCTTCGTGCTCAGCAGGAAGTCTTCTTGAGGATACTCTTTCTCCCCTGCCCCTCCTCCACTCTCTCTCTAGCTCTAAAATAAACAAATAAATCTTTAAAAATTATTATTATACCATACAAAAATAGATTTGAGTTGTTATTGTGAACCTGCTGTCATTACTAAACATAACCCAATATTATTTATATTATTATATTATTTATTATTAATTATTTATGTTATTTAATAAATCATTAAATAGCCTGATATCATGGTATACCTTCTAAAAAAATACACACACAATAATGCATTCGTAGTCTATAGTTAGGCTCAAGGAGACATCTAATTTGTCTATACACTTCAGTGAGTAGATAAAAATTTCTTATTTATAGCAGTTTCCTTTACTAAAGTTAATGATAGACACATAATTGGGTAATATTCATGGACTCTTACAGTTCTTAAATTAGTATTGATTTTTTGCTAATTCTCCAATTTGGGCTTTAATTATTTCAACTATAATAAGTCTAATTCTTTTAATCTTGTGCCATCATTTAATCTGAAGGAATTTTTGGAAGGAATCCTCTTTCTAAAGTTATGTCATGAAAATTTCTGTTCAGGTGAATAAAAGCCCTAAATTATGCATAATTACCTTAATCATCTATTGGAAGTTAAATATTTCAACTTCTCTCTAGATCCACAAATTAGTATTTATGTTTTGCACTATACTCTCATGCTATAATGGATTATCAAACAATTGAGCAGTAACTTATATTTTCCTGAGTAGTGGAAGTCATAAGTGTCTTATAAACTGAAATTAGAAGGGAGTTTTGAAATACGAATTATTCCAATTTCAGTTTGTGTGTGTGTTTCCAAATAGCTGTCTTTGAGACTTTGTGAATCACTGTATAAACCAAGGAAATTATTTCATGGTGTGCCACCAAATAATACCCTCCCTTCTTGGTACACTTTGTGAAAAAAAGGAGAAACAAGGGGAAAACAATGTTATCAAAAAATACTAAGTTACCTGGTATGAGAACCAAATTTGTCTACTAAGTGAACCCCACAGTTACAACAACCCACCTGTTGACTGGCAACTTCTGAGTTGAGTCCCCCAATATGAAGGATGTGTCCTGGTAATACTGATGGGCTGATACAAGAAAGAATTTCTGTTTCAGGCAAAATACTTGATCCCAAAGAGAACCCTGCAGAACTGAGCTGAATATAAGCAATTATTTCTTCTCAAATAAACCAATAATATTAAAATTTGCCATGGATGTTGAGGATAGAATGATTAAAATGGTAGACAGATGTCAAGGGTGCTCCAACAGTGAAACATTCTCCACTTGAAAAGAAACATAAAGTGGATGTGAGCATCCCCCTAACAAAACATGTAAACATATACATAAACACTACTTGACATTAATGTATTCTGTTTGTATTAAAACTTAAAAAAATACTATTAGAGCCAGTGTTCCACTAAAAAGATGGAGTAATAATTCACTTAACCAGCCCCCCCCCCATAATGTTGATGATTGGGGAAAATAACCAGTTTTCAACTGTATTTATTTCTCTCTTTCAGCAGATATTTTCTAGTTATACAGTAATTTTTGGCAGAGCCATTTACCTAATGTGCCTTATAGTCACTTTTTTTTTTTCTGCCTAGGTAGACACTCTAGTGAAACAAAATTAAACTTTTTTCCCCCAAATAATGAAGCAGTTTGGAATTATGCACTCTTCAATTTCATAATCCTTTAAATATAAGGCCATTATATTTTTATCTCTTTTTAAGATACTGCTTATGTATTCCTTTGAGAAAGCATCTTGATTCTCACTTCAGTTATTTATGACTTAAATTTGCATACTGTCTTTATTCTGAAAAGCTTATGGCATTGAATAAAAACACTTTCAACTTTCATTAAACATCTGTCACAATCCAGTGCTAAAAAAGCAGCAGGGAAGCTTTACAACAATAACTGAAGAAATACGAAGAGAAAAAAAAATACTAAATAGTAGTAATAAGAAATTTATTGTACCATCATTCAGCGCCCTCTGACCCAGCTGCAAAAACAAAAAAACAAAAAACAAACAAACAAAACCCTAAAAAACTATACTTACATGTTAATTACACATAATCCATTTTCTAGACAAGTAGTTGATTTCTATTTCTTTTCTATATGATAGGCAACCTCTTACCTCAGCAAATTTTTTGAATCTTTTGTTTAAACTGCTCATCCATTTGCATTCTAAGATTCATCTGTTCAGAATTTGCCATTCATCGTTCAGTAATTAGATAAAAATATCAGTCAGTTAGGCAGGCAAGTGGGGATATAATGTTTGCTTCTCTATGAATACCTCTACCAACAGAGGTTAGGCACCCCGGATAACAAAATGAGATACCTGGGGACAGCAGTTACAAAAAGTTGAGTAAAAGTTATTCATCAAAAGGAGGAAGTCTTGTGGTAACAATAAGTATTTGGTAGAAACGGGAGGAAAGCTTAAGAAAATCTACATTCCTGACAGTAAGAGAAATCTAAAACGTTATTATTAATAAGTTGTGGCTACCCAGCTATGGGAAAGTCTCAACAGAATAATCTGGAAAACAGGCAAAACTCCCAAAGAGTTTATCAAGCTCCCATTCACAGGCAAATATAAGAGGACAATGGAAAGCTCAGAATGCCAAGATGTTCTGTAATGAACAGCAAATTAATCAAAAGAAGCTCCTTTCCAGATTAGAAATCAGCACTGAGAAGAAATTGTTTAAACTAGAAGTCATATTGAAATGTACAAGAACATCAAAGAAGAGAGAAGAGACATTTATTATGAGATATAAAAGAATAATGAGTAGAATGAGTAGCAATAAAGACCTTGGTAGAAACACATACCTAAAAGCAGGTACAAGATTTAAGCTAATAATAAAAAGCAAGATAACATAACTTAAAATGTAATCAGGATATAAATAGAACAACATAAATTAGAATTCAAAAAATTCAGATATTAGGAATTTTTTTTCAAATGAAAAACTTAAAAAGGGAGCTGATACAATGCAGAAAAATATTAAAAATGACATAAATACATATTTTGATATTGAGGATTAACCTCGAAGAACAAAATGGTAAATAAATGTCACAGATAGCATTATAAAATAAATTGAAGATGGAAATAATAAAACAGCAAAATAAAGAGGATATAGAGGAAAGAATTTTAAAATGTGAAAAGGTGATAGTTAAAGAAGATAGGCGACAAAGGTCCAACATACAGATAACTGGAGTCTCCACAGGAAAAGTCAAAGCACTAGAACAGAACAAATAATGAAATGTATAATTAATGCATATACTCTGAACTAAAATGTGACTTGAACCTATACTTAGGATATCATACCACATAACTAGAAAAAAATATCCCAGAATGGCCAATATCAAAATACATTCTAGTAATAGTGTTAACTATTTAAATAAAAATTTGGAGGGAAAAAAATCACATATAAGGGGAAGAAAATCATATTAGCATCAGATTTTTCTACAGCAACACTTTATGCCAGGAAATAATAGAGTAACATGGTAGGCTGCACAAAGAAAGCCAACTTAATCATGAGTTTTATACTGAAACAAAATGACTTTCAAGTGTAATGGCTACAGACACACTTCCACACATGCAAGATTTTCAGGATGTTGTTCTCATGAGTTCTTTTTTTAGAAATCAAGTCATGAGTGAGCTTCAGACAAGTAAAATGAGTAGATAATTATCAGCATAAGCCTTGTGTTGAACAGTGAATATAAATTTATCTGTAGAGTTCAGCCTAATTGCTGGACCTAACGAAGATACCGTATAATGTTATGGTGTTATGTTTTGACGATATTGATGGCATAACGTAAGTTGGTAGAGAGTGTGAAGAGCACATGAAAAACAAACTTGATGGGTTCCTGTATTTATTGAAAAACATGTTAGTTCAAATTAGATGTCATGGATAAAGAGGAAACATATGAAAATGCTTATAATGTTCAAGGTAGGGAATCATTAGATGTACAAAAGAAGAAGGAGAAAAAGAAGGGGAAGAAGATGAAGACTGGAGATATTTTATCAGCATGCAATACAAAAATAACTTTTAAGATAAAAATACAAGATTTCCTGCATATTAATGTATATATGGGAGAGAGAAAGAGAGGGAAGAAGATCAGATCACATAATAAAAATTTGTCTCTGCTTTCTCTCTCTTTTTTTAAGATTTTATTTATTTATTTGAGAGAAGGAGAGTGAGTGAGAGAGAGCAAGAACAGAGGGAGAGGGAGAAGCAGGCTCCCTGCTGAGCAAGGAACCTGATGCAGAACTTGATCCCAGGACTTTGGGATCATGACCTGACCGAAGGCAGACACAACCAACTGAGCCATCCAGGTGCCCCTCTTTCTTTCTTTCTTTTTTTTTTTTTTTCCTCTCTCTGATAGAATTTGGATTGAATGTATTTATCTGTTTAATTCAACTGTTAAAAGAAAAAACAACTTGTCTACCAAAAAATCCAACACTATTCTGTGAGCCAGAGAACCCTTCAAGATATTTCCAAGAGGTTAAGAGAGTAGAAAGAACAAATAGTTAGTAGGAAAATTTAAGTTTAAAAATGCAAGAATCGGTATCATGATTTTTGACAGAATGGAATTCAAACCAAAAAAAAAAAAAAGGTAAAAATAAGAAACCATGTGATAATGCTAATGTTTACAATTGTAAAATTAAGTAGAATATGCATTTCTATTTACACATATAGAAACACGGCAACACTTTCATGAACACAAACGCCAAATCTCCAAGGAGAAACTGAAATATGTTAATAGTAGGAGATTTTAAATCCCCTTTCAAATTTAACACAGATCAAGTGGATAAAAAAATAACTGTATAGAAGATCTAGTTTATTAAGGTCAGAGCTTATATCTTTGATTTTAAAACATTCTTCCACTCTAACGTAGGCATAGAAAGATGTAACGTTCTCTATAAGCACTGCTTGTACTGTATCCCACATATTTTGATATGTTTTCTTATTATTATACAATTTAAATATACCTTTATTTCACTATTGAGACATGTATTTATCCCCATTTTTATTAATTTTAAAATACTTAGGGATTTTAGATATATTTTACTAATTCCGAATTTAATTCCTTTGTGATAAGAGAATATCCTTTTATGAGTTCAGTCCTCTTAAACTGAATGGTAGTTTTTGTATGTCTCAGGGTGTGATCTGCATTGCAGATCAGGATATGCAGACCATCTGTGTTGCCTTGTGTAAAATGTATGTAAAATATACATATATATATAATAGACAAAATTATATATTTAATATGTATAAAATATGTAATAATTATATAATAAACACATTATACAATAGTTAATTGTTAATAATAATTAATGCAATTGTAATATATAAATATATGATATGGAATATGTAGAATATATAAATTATATATATATATACATATACAAAGTTGGGTCAGCCTTTATTTAGAGTGCCTACTTCATTTATGTTTAATGTAATTGTATACCATGATTGCAATTACATTTTACTTCCTCCTGCTTGTAATTTATTGTTGTTCCATCTGTTCTTTGTTTTACTATTACTACTTTATGACCTTTTATTGGTATTGATTGAGAATCATGTCTGTATTTCATTTTATCTTCCCCATTCCCATTTTACCTCTACATCTTTATATATTACTTCAGGTATTTAAGAAGCAAAATAATGATTATCTTATCTTATTCTAAGTTAAATTAATATTACATTGATTTACAGACATTATAAGGACCTTAAATAGTAAATTTCTACTAAACCCTATCCCATCCATCAGGTTTTTGTTTCCATATATTTTTTTTTCCATCAACATATTTATCTATCAATATATCTATTATGAAACTCAAACTATATTTTTTATTTTAATCATTAATAAATAAGTAACATTTTACATTTACTTGCGTATTTTTTTCCTTTCCCAGCGCTTTTCATTCCTTCCTTTAGATCAAGTTTCTACCTGGTATCAGTTTTCTTCAATCTAAAGAACTTGCTTTATCATTTCAGAGTTCTTGTTTGCTAATTCCAAAATGTAGGTTTGCTTTTTTTTTAAGCCATGTTTTCTTTTGAAGATTTATTTATTTATTAGAGAGAGAGAGAGAGCAAGTGAGTGGGGGGGGAGGGGCAGAGGGAGAGAGAAAATCTTTCTTTTTTTAATGATTATATTTATTTATTTGAGAGAGAGAGTGAGCAAGAGAGAGCACAAGACGGGGAAGGGGCAGAGGGAGGAGAAGCAGACTCCTTGCTGAGCAGGGAGCCTGATGTGGCACTGGATCCTAGGACCCTGGGATCATGACCTGAGCTGAAGGCAGACCCTTAACTGACTGAGTCATCCAGGCACCCAGCCATGTTTTCTTTTGATTATTGGTCAGATTGTCCTGCTACTGCACATAATTTATAATTTTTGATATGAACAGTCATTTTTTATTGAAAGATATATTTTATATAAAGTATTGTTAAGCTCTGGCTAATGAGAAAGTTGATTGTATCCTCCAATAGACTGTGAGAGTGGTGACCCCTGACCTTCATGTAATTAGGGAATGAACTTGAGAATGAGATGTATTTTCTAAGGCACATTCTATTCCTCCTTCATCTCAACTCTTTGTATATAACCCTGCATGGTCCCAGCTGAAAGCTTGAGGTGTTTTCTGGTCCTGAATTCCATTTTTGTTTTGTTTTGTTTTGTTTTTCTTAAGTATCATAACACAACCAGAAACTTTGTTCTACTTCTCAATGGCTTTCAATCAGGTCTCCTTGCTACTTGTCTTATCTATACTTCAGATAGGTCAAGGGCACAATTGCTGTACCATTTGGGTCCCTCAAAAGCTGGGTGACATGGCAGCTTAGAATTTTCAATTTTATCTCCCTATGTTATTAAGACGTCTTAAATTTGTCTTGCTTTCTCTTCAGCTTAGTAGTATCATTTAGTGTGGTCCCCAGTACTAAAGGCAATCAAATGAGTTGAGAGGAAAAGCTTCATACAAAATGTATGTATGAATGAATCAAACTTGTGCAAGAATATATAAGATAACACAATGAGGATTGCAGTTTTCCATGGTAAAGCTATCACCTAGCTTAGTGGAAGATGGTGACAGTAGAAATAAACAATATATGTTGGTCACAACTTGTTAGAGGATTTGATCCTGGGTGAGCATGGTTAATAAAGAGTGAAGCATAAAGGAAGACTTTTAGGCTTCTGATATGTATGTAGAGTCCCAAGGAGAATCTTGAGCTGGAGATATATGGGTGGATGGACTAGCGAGACAGAATGACAGGAGCAAGACAAAAAGGCTTGAGGAATTTGAATATTTAAGGACCTGTTAGAGAGTGCTGTGCCATTGAAGTCAAGGCCAGCAAGTATTTCAAGATAGGGGAAATGAGAGCTGATATTAAATGCTGCTGAAGAATCTTACTGATTTTTACTTAATTGTGCATAAAAAATTATTCTCCTATCTACACATGGAGTTACTGGGAGAAACAGTGAGATATAATATGTAAAATGGATTTCTAACCCACCATATATTATATAGTAAATGTTCACTATTAGTTAAAGGATTAGGCAAAGAAGCTACATTAGATCCTCTTCCTTGTTTGAACCGTCTGGAGGATAGAGGACATGAGACCCAAAACAAGACCTCTAGTCCACTGGCATTCTGTGTGAAAAATAATTCAAGTGTAAACTAGGCCAAGTATGGTTGGAGATTTGGAAGAGTTATTGAGAGATTGGTTTGGATCAGAGGATAAAGAAATGGGGTGGAAGGATCTAGGATGATCTTCAGGTTTCTGTTTAAAGAAGTATAATAGAGGATTGAAAGGTTATTAACAGTGCAGAAATAGAAACAGAGAAAAGATTCTTACTGTACAAGTCAATGCCAATAATTCAGAAACTTAGAGGTAAACAAGTAAAGGAAATTACTGACCACCACCAATGAATTTCTAAACAACTAAGCACAAATCCTATACTCCAGCATACCAGGCAAATGTACAAATATCTGGGTGTCAAGTACAATCTGGGGGCAAGGACATCAGTAGAGATTCTGTTTTATCTCGTTTTGCTAATCATGATATATGGAAAGCTTTATGATAGCTGAAGGAATAGCAAAATGTGTGCATATAACAAATCACTTTCCTATGTCATGTATACTCCTATGCATTACAATGCCACTCCTCACTAGTAACAAATTTGTCTACATAGCAGGGAAAGAAGAAATGAATAACATTGAATTCTATTTCTAAGCAAAAGCATTTAGAAAACAGGAGTATCAAAATACTGTTATATCTGCAGTGCAGTTTTTTTCCCTTGTAATTTGCCTATCCTGAATGAATTTTCTTTCCTATGTTTATATTAACTCACTCTTATGCCTCATGGCCAAAAAAAAAATGCTAATAAAACAATATCACATATAATATTTTCACTTACTTGAAAATACTTTTCTGGAGTCTGCACTGACATATTGAAATTCATTTCATTTAAAATCTAGCACTGTGCTTTAAAAATAAAATCAAAGCTTAGATTTCTGTACTGAATTATCTTTTGTCTATATGGGTAATAAAATTTTAATTATTTTTCCTATTTTGTCTTCTGTTTCTGACCAAAGCAGAAACATAAATCTTATGCTTAAAAAAAAACATAAAATAGAAAATATGATTGATAGTTATTCAACTATTTTTATATGGGAAAAAATTCCTTATTAAATCCATGGAAGGGATGCATTTTGATTTGTCTTGCATATTAGTCATTTTACCTAGTTACTGGCTTTTTTCTCTCAGATTCATTTATATGCATTTCTATTTTCTATCATTGACTTTTCATACATGAGACCTTATGCTGGTAGACATATACACATGCTCACACAAACACAAACATTCATGGAATAGAAACTGATGTGGAACCTTAAATGAATATTTTCAGCAGGGACTATGTAAGGTTCTTTGATATTTTTCTCAAGAAAAAAAGATGTTAGTACACTTCTCATAAAGTAGCCCATTAATTAAGCCTTAATTTAAAAAGGAGAATTTTTTTCCAGTAACAATACATATTCTTAAGAAATCCAAATTTTGAACATATATGTGCCCCAGATTTCTGTTTTTACAAATAAGAGGGTCAAGAATGTATGGAAAATTCTAATAGTAAAATTGCATTAGTTTTATTTTAAAGTGTTTGTACTAACTAGCAACTGATAGGTTCATGAGAATGCTGAAAACATATTTCAGTGATAAAAGCACATTTTTCCTGTGTTTTGTGACCATGAATAGTCCATAACACTTAACAATAATAAAGGGGTCCAGCATTTTTAATTCTTTCATTGCTTTTTCCTTTCCAGTATTTATGTTGTTTTAAAATAGTTGTTTATTTATCAGTATTCCTTTAAAAACACACCCATAATTGATTACTTGTATGTTTGTGAGACTCTGGTGTCTCTAATAACAGTAAAAATGATTTTTGTAAATTCCTCGTAAGAGTAGTCATTACGTCAAGACATTATTTGTACCAATTGATTTTACTCTGTATTATGAAATGTGTCTGCTTAAAATGACTTAATACACTGTGATCTAATGCAGAAAATTAAAGGATCCTTGACTCCCATTAGTAATGTGCTTGCAGGCATTATTTTTAAGAGTTACCAATATGCTGTTAATGAAAAGGGGCTTGTAGGAGTTTATTGAGTTAATCATAATTTGCACAGTTCTCCCTTTAGCCAAGTGAGAGGATTGTACTTCCCCTTGGAGCTGGTACGGTGCTTGAACTGCCCAACTTGAATGGAAGTGTCATGTGTTGCTTGCAGGTAGAGGCATTTAATTGCCATTGCAAATCATTTTAGTGATCTCTTCTCCCTGTACGGTTAATCGCGGAAGCCTGTTCCCTAAATAAACATGAAGAACAAAGACCCTTAATTAACTTCAATGGGCATATAGAGGAATAAAACACTGCAGTTAAATCATTGAGATTGGATGGCATTAGTTATTGCAACATAACAGAAATGTCCCGAATGACACAAAAGCCTAAAAGGAAACAGTAACATGCTAACTCTGCTCTATCTGGTGAAACAATTTCTGAGACTTAAACTAATTTTAACCATCATGAAGATTATGATATGTAATCAAGTGATACAATCTTATTTGAGTTTGTTCAACTTAGACTTTTTTTATTCTAAACCTGTCAGGTTAGAGAACTATATGTTTAATTGAATATGAGAAAGTCATCATATTAAAAAAAGCCCGATCTAGGAGAAATTTCAGATGCTACAAATACATATGATTCAACCCACAGTGCATCAAAACTAGTTATATTTCAAAAAAGATTCGGGCTAATGTATTTTATAGGTTTTATAATTTTTTTTCTATGCTTAGTATAGTTTTCCTATGGATAGACTCATACTTTGCTTGGATATGAAGAGTGCTAATAAATATAACACTTTCTGAAAGCTAAAATTATAAAGGAAATTGGTTCTATAATTTTTTTAAATGTAAGATAACCATTTATTATGAATGGTACGTTGCCAGTTTATTAAGTTACATAAGTGTAATTATTAACAAAACCCTTTTACTCTTAAAATCACCCCAGTTCAAACAATAAATTACATGGTCACTCTACTAAATATGTGTGCCTCTATGAAGTTTATTATAGCAAGTGAAATGAATGCTGAGATTTGCAAAGATTAATTAAAATTAGATATGCCAACCATATTCATACCCCAACAATAATCTAATTTCTATGAGGGCAGGGCCTTAACACTCTATTAGCACCTATTATGGTATCTAATAATTAATGAGCACTCAAAAATATGTATTAAATGGATTCATGGATGATGACACTAGAGGAGATGACTAATATATTAATGGTAGATTTAGGGTTCAAAAAGATTATAATAATGGGAATCAGTCGACTAAAACTAAAATCATATATGAAAAAAATCCTGGATTTTCTTCAAAATTTATCTTTCAAAAACATGACCAAAGATATTTTTTATATGTAAAAAATATAGAAAATTTTAGGAGTTTAAAAATATATTGATTAACTTACTAACTTCTTCCCCAAAAGGTAATGACTTTGAGACAGTGAAAGAAAATGGGATGATTTATTTTATAACTTGCATAATATTAAGTTGTATTAATCAGAAAGGAAAAATACTACTCTATTCTGTACTGAATGCACATGGCTGCTTTATTGTTTAGCTTGGGGGTTTAATGATTTAGAAAAAGAGAGCCTCTGAATTTGTAGGCAATATTTTTAAACCAGCTCAGCATTTGCTAAGGGAATTGAGAATATTTAGAATGGGGAAGATAATACTTACCAGGTTATAATAATTGTTTGTAAATATTTGGAATACTGTAATATATAGAAGAGTGTTCGGATTTTGTTTATGTCCAGAGGGCATAAATAAGACTAAACCAATAAGTGAAAGTTTGGAGGCACAATGTTAGAAGAATTTGCAAGAAATTAGAACTGTTTAACAGTATAATAAGCTACTTCAGAAAGTATGGAATACCATATGTTAGAGATGTCCATCTTTCAGGGATAAAAGTTATTTCTCCCCTGGCAGGACAAGTTGGATATTTAAGATCCTTTATAACCTTAAAATCCCTTGTATTTATTATATCATTATATCATACTGAGAAGTATTGGTTGAATGACTTATGCATGTACTAATGTGATAAAAGAAGAATTAGACTTCGTAGGCCATTCAAACCCAAGAGTAAGTCAATGTATTAGAGGAATAATTACAATTATGACAGAATTTTCTATCCACTAATCTCCAGTAGAATAACTGGAATGCCAGAACCTCAATGTTTATCTTTTTCTGGCAGGATCATAAGGAGTGGCTCACAACTTTTCTCTGAGGGCCATTAAGCCTCTGTCTTTTCTCATCTGTCACAATGATGTCACAACAGTAATATCATTTCGTCCAAATTAGTAGAGAGCTGGGTGCTCCTTCCCATTATTTGTCCTGCGCAGTTATCTTTTTTAGGCAGGGATTTTCCCACTATTTTGTGAAAACTTTCTCACCATCATCAAGTCACTCTTCTAGAAATCAAAGTTTAATGGTGACACCAATATATTTGTATGTTACTCTTACTCTGAGTGGGAAGGACATTCGCTCATATTTTCTTTTCTTTCTTTTTTTTTAAGTCAACGTAGTAATATCCTTGACTTTGTAAGTTTTTTCCACAACATTCAAGGTGTTTTATGTTCTAGTTTTTAAATTAACTTGCTCTTTCAGTTTAAAACATTATTCTCTAATTCAGAAATTAGTATGTTTTCCTCAAGAATGGTTTGCAAGACAATGAGGGTAACACTACATTAAAGAAACACTTCTGGGGTGCCTGGGTGGCTCATTCTGTTAAGCGTCTGACTTGATTTCAGCTCAGGTCGTGATCTCAGGGTTGTGAGATCAAGCTCCATGCTGGGCGTGGAGTCTGCTGGGGATTCTCTCTCTCCCTTTCCCTCTGCCCCATCCCCCCTAAAAAAAGAAAGAAGAAAAGAAAGAAAAGAAAGAAAGAAAGAAAGAAAGAAAGAAAGAAAGAAAGAAAGAAA
>NW_023270807.1:92485532-92516658 GCF_011800145.1 Mirounga leonina | reverse complement strand
AAAGAAAGAAAGAAAGAAAGAAAGAAAGAAAGAAAGAAAGAAAGAAAACGAAGAAAAAGAAAGAAAGAAAACACTTCCATTCCCAATGATATTTTTTCCTCTGCACAAAATTCCAGAAGGGAGAAAATATTTTTCCTCTCATTTGCTTCAATTTTTTACTCTATCTGTCCCTATCTTTTCCATAGACATTTTTCTATTTATTCAGTGAACACTGAAGAAGACACCTACTGTCTTCTCTTCCCAGCATCCTCCTTTCTCTTCACTGCTTATACGTGCTGCCATATCCACCAACTTACAGCGGGGGCTGGAGGAGTGGAGGGCAGGGTTGCAGTCATGCCTGACTCAAGATGAATCAGTCTTTCCTTGAAGACCAGTTTGTAATGAGAGAAGGGAAAAAAGAAGAAAGAAATTAAACAAGAGAGGCAAGTGTTATAAGGGGTTCAAGTTCCTAGTTCTTGTTATTTCTGAGGACCAAGGACATTCTTGCTACACATAATTATAAAGTCAGTAGTCCTAACCTGTTCTTGGATTCCATGAGAAAGTAAATTCCTTTTTTAACCAGTGCTAGTGTGAGTGAGGTGTTTGGTTACTAAAAACCAGCAGTTTAATGACATATGAAAATGCATGTTCTTGGTTAGGCCCATTTCTGTGATCTCCTCAAGTATTAATTAACCTTAAATTGTAGCTTTATCACAATTCCTTACTTGTATTTTATTATATTTTGTTTTAATTTTCTTCTGGAATGTATATTTGGCCACACTTTAGGATCTCCACTTCCCTTCTAGCAGGCAGATTTAACACCAATACTAGACAGGTTAAGGAAAACCTAGAACTGAGGCTGAATCTCATTGGCTCCCTCAGTAATTTTACTTGTCCTCACTTTCTTGACCATTTTTAAGCCTTAGAACAGGCAGGTCCAGCTAAAATTGTTCCTATAACTGTTGAGAGATTAATATGTAAACATTATCTCAGTGAAGGTGAAGACAACAATGGAGTTGATCCTTTCATCTGTTTTATTTTTCCTGTTATTTCTCTATTTTGGAAATTTCTTTGGAATTTATATTTTAGATTTATTAGAAAGATTCTTCTAATAAAACTACGAATCAGTGGATCATGAAATTCAAATAACTGCTTGTGTTTTATGAGTTTAATAATCCTCATTACCAGAAACTGAACAGGATAGCGTATGGAAGTTGTTGGTACCCTGCTCTGTTCCCCTTAGGGGCAGTCCAGGATCCCCCACCTGCTCTGCATGTCATAGCAGCTAATGCCTTACAGCTGCTCCCTTCTCAAATTGCCTGTCACCAAACAGGAGCCGCCTGGCCTGGGTTAGGTTGCCAGGTTTAGCAAATAAAAATGAGAGGTCAAAACTATTTCATAATAGTAATACATCATTTGTACTTTAACATTGATTCTCCTATAAGTGAACAATGTCATGTTTCAGAACAGGACATACGTGATGAGGCCATTGCTCTGATGGCTAATGATATGCGTGAGACAATGATGGCAATCCCACTCTTTTCTGTTAAGCCAGACATTGAAGCTATTTGATAATAAGTACTCTTAAATATAGGGACAAACAGAGGTTTGCTGGAGGGGAGTTGGGTAGGGGGATGGGGTAATCGGGTGATGGGCATTAAGGAGGGCGTGTGATTTAATGAGCACTGGGTATTGTATGCAACTGATAATTCACTAAATTCTACCCCTGAAACTAATACAATACTATATGTGAACTAACTTGAATTTAAATAAAATCTTGAGAGGAAAAAAAAAAGTAAAACATTGTAGCTCTTCTCACATATTTTGAATATATAATAATACTCATGAAAAATGTTTATGCTAATGTGTAATGTACATTTCTAAAATGAATTAGTAGCACACATATTTAATTAGTTTTGTTTTTAAACGGAATTCTTTGAACAGTAGGAAGTGAGAACATAGGTAAAAGCTAATTTTGTGGTTTGTTACTGACATTGTCATCTAAAATTGAGATTAATTCATTGCCCAATACCTGTCAGATTTTTTAAATTAATTTTAAAACACTTAAAGGTGGATATTAGAATTTGTGGTAAATTTATATGGCAATAAGAGCTGCATCTGTGTGAGTTTAAAGGTGGTAATTGGCTTAATAAGGCAGTAATGTCTGAATCCTACCCAAAATAAGCAAATCTGCCACTCAAACTCCTGAGGAGGACTCATGCACAGGAAATCAAGAAAACCCAAAAACCACCTTATTTTTTTATTGAACTTAGTCCATAATTTCATTTATATCTTGAACAAGTTGGACTGGACCCCACTGAAATGACTTTAATATCTATTTCAGGCTTGCCTCAAGAGCTCCGTGAAATAATGAGAGTTGTAAAGCTTGCCTTATCTATTTTCCTAGAATTTCTAAAACCATTGTATGCATTTGGTTTCCACCAGTCTAATGAGAGGAGTGTTGGACACTCGCCTATGATCTGGGTGAGGCAAGGCAAGAGGAAAAAGGTAATTTGGCCCCAAACCTATAGTCAATTGCTTATCTTCAGCCAGTTCGGCACGCTGGAGCTGGCTGCCCATTTGACAAGAAAGGGTGCAGGGACCAAACAATACCATACTTTTGTAGAGTTTTGGAGGGAAGGGGTTTAGAAAGATTTCCCCAATTAATCTTACAAATGACTGCCTCACATCAGGCTTCAGCATCTTTTATGTGGCTCTCTGGAGCTTTAAACCTCTTTGAAAACTACTCGATGTAAACGGGCAGAGTTAGGGTCCTAGAATCTGACCTATTTAGATCAACACCTGCTATCTTTGAACAGTGCAGTGGTGAGGGAAAGAGATGGTAGAGAAAAAAAAATAACCTAGTGTCAGAACACGGTGGTGCCTGTCAATCCCATGTAATTATTGGGATGCCTTTAGTGAGTCAGAGCTGTGACTGCCCATTTTAGGGGGAAAATGCAGGCAATCAGAAAAGCCCTTCCCAGACTTTCGATGCCACTTCTCAGGCCTTGTTGCTGCATCTCTAGGAATTTTTCATAGTGTTTCTGACTTATGTAGAGTCAAGACCTTTTGATTACCCCTCCACGGTTTCCTCTAGAAGCTTCTGAACTGGTTTAAAACAACACAATTTGAATACAAGCCCATATTAGACACTGTTCTGCTAATCAACCTACATTCTAGTTCCCTTCTTGAATTCTGCTCAGCTGTGTTGCCCAAGCAAACTCTCTAATTCCCAAACCCTGCCTTTGACAGACAGAAATGAAAGTTGAAAAAAATTAAAGCATTCCACTCTTGTAATCACATCGATTTAAAATTCAAATTCTAAAATTTCTCCTCACTCCCATCACACTCTGGCCAAAATCAGAGGGGTTTTGTGCAAGAACAGGTGCAAGGCCCACAGCTGGCTGTGTCACGGAGACTACATACCAGCTCAGAACCACGCTTCTGTCCCCAAACTCTCATAGGTCCTACTTTTCCAAAGTTTTACAAAAATACACAGGCAGACATTATAAAGCCAGCCTTTGATCTACAACTATAGAACATACAAGTTACCAAAATGCTACCTTTTTAAAGTTTGTAATCCATGTGTAATCCCTTAATATAGTCCTACCTGAGCAAGAATAAATCCAAGTCCCAAAATATATTAAATATTATGTTTTTATTAGCTATAAACTACAAACTTAGTGCTATCTGTGAGAAAGAGATAGAGCAAATGGAATAAACATAATTCTTGATTCACAAAGGCTCATTTTTATTGGTTTACATATGTCTATGAATTTTGCTATGGATTGAATTATGTCCCTCCAAAATTTGTACTTGAAGTCCTAAGTGCTAGTACTTCAGAATGTGACCTTATTTGAAAATAGTCTTTGCAGGGGCACCTGGGTGGCTCAGTCAGTTAAGTGTCTGCCTTTGGCTCAGGTCATGATCTTGGGGTCCTGGGATCAAGTCCAGCATCAGGCTCCCTGCTCAGTGGGGAGCCCGCTTCTCTCTCTCTCTCTCTGCCCCTCTCTCCCTGCCTCCCCACTTGTGCTCTCTGCTCTCTCTCATGCTTTCTCTCTCAAATAAAGTCCTAAAAAAAGAAAAAAGAAAATAGTCTTTGCAGATGTAATTTTTTTTAATGAGAAATGTTTTTTTTTTAAGATTTTATTTATTTATCTGAGAGAGAGAATGAGATATAGAGAGAGAGCATGAGAGGGGGGAGGGTCAGAGGGAGAAGCAGACTCCCCGCTGAGCAGGGAGCCCGATGCGGGACTCGATCCCAGGACTCCAGGATCATGACCTGAGCCGAAGGCAGTCGCTTAACCAACTGAGCCACCCAGGCACCCTGCAGATGTAATTATTTAAGATGAGGTTATACTGGAGTACGGTGGGCCCCGTGTCCAATATGACTGGTGTCCTTATAGAAAGGGGAACCTTGGAGACAGACATGCATGCAGGGAGAATGCCATGTGAAGATAAAGGCAGAGATTGAGGTGATGCTTCTGTATGCCAAGGAATACCACAGATTGATTGCCAGTGAACCACTCAAAGACCACATTTGTCCTTATAGCTCTCAGAAAATCCTGCTAACACCTTGATCTAAAATTTCTACTTCTAGAACTATAAGACAATATATTTCTATTGTTTAAGCCATTTGATTTGAGTATTTTGTTATGGTTGACCTAGTAAAAGAATACAAATATTTTTAGCTTATTTATTTATTTGTTTGCTTCCAATCATGTGATGAACACTCCAGAAATATCAACTGTGTTATTCAGAGGTGAGACTATGCAGTAACAAATGACATTAAAACAGTGGACCCCTAAACAAAGTTTATTTCTTGTTGGTACTACCCATGCATTGAGGAGCTGTGCCCCCTTTTACCAAGTGAGCTGTGCCATTCTCCTCACTCAGCCATACAGCAAAGTAGCCAACTACAATACAGCAGTTGCTATAGCACAAAGAAGGGACATGGTAAATCATGCACTGGCTCTTAAAACTTCCCCTGGAGAGGGCACAGGCCATGCTAGTGAAAGTCACATGGCCTCACTTAATTTCAAAGGGCTGGGGAAAAATCCTATAACGTGCTCAAAAGGAGAAGAACCAAAATATATATATGAACAGCCTAATAACTGCCAATTCATCCTAAATCCAATATATTATCAATAGTTTATATCATTATAATCTTGTTTTAGAACATTTCCTTTGTCTTCAAAAGACCCCTTAATCACTTGAATGGTCAGTCCCTTCTTCCAATCCCCCTCCTCTAGTGGAAGCAAACATGATTTGGTTTCTGTCTCTATAAGATTGCCTTTCTGGGCATTTCATATAAATAGGATCACACAATATGCAGTCTAGCTTCAAATAACTTTATACCTCTACATAAATTTTAAGTCTTTACAACAATATACATTAATTTTCACCTCTCATCTGCTGCACTATCATTAACATAAACTTTATTTCTATATCTGTTACAAATTTCATACATTTGTATAGTTTGACTTTTAAGAATCAATTATCTTTTAAAAGTTATTTTTTATTTTTAAAAGTTTTTATTTATTTATATGACAGAGAGAGAGAGCACGAGGAGGGGGAACGGGAGAGGGAGAAGAAGGGACCCTGGGATCATGACCTGAGCCAAAGAGACACTTAACCAACTGAGCCTCCCACATGGCCCTAAAGATATTTTTTAATGGAGAAAGTCATATCAAAATATATGAAGAAATAGTATAATTCAAATTAAGAAAATATACAACTCAATTTAAAAAATAGACAAAGGACTTGAGTGAACACATTATAAAAGGAGATGACACAAAACACTTTACAAAAAAAAGACAACACAAATGGCCAATAGGCCATAAAAAGATGCTAAAAATGAGTAACAGGGAAATTTAAATTAAAACAAAAATGTTATCTCTACAAAAGTGTTATTTTTTAAATGACAAATCCAGGTGTTGTCAAGGATGTAGAGAAACTGGAACTCTAATTCAAAACTGGTAGGATTACCATAAAAACTAATACATATATTTACCATATGTCCTGACAATGCTTTCTAAATATTTATACCACCTGTGAAAATATATGCACACACACACACACACACATACTCATTTGGGCATAAATATTTATGACAACTTTTTTCATAATGGCCAAGAACTCTAAATAAATAAACATTGAATGCAATCCCCATCAAAATACCGACATTTTTCACAGAGCTAGAACAAACAATCCTAAAATTTGTATAGAACCATAAAAGACCCCAAATAACCAAAGCAACCTTAAAAAAGCAAAGCAAAGCTGGAGGCATCAGAATTCCAGACTTCAAGTTATATTACAAAGCTGCAGTAATCAAGACAGTATGGTAATGGCATAAAAATAGACACATAGATATATAGAATAAAAGAGAAAACCCAGGAATGAACCCACAACTATATGGTCAATTAATCTTTGATAAAGCAGGAAAAATGTCCAATGGGAAAAACAATGTTTCTTCAACAACTGGTGTTGGGAAAACTGGACAGCAACCTGGAAAAGAATGAAACTGGACCACTTTCTTAAATAAAAAAATAAATTCAACATGGATTAAAGACCCAAATGTGAGACAAGAAACCATCAAAATTCTGCAGGCAATAACCTCTTTTACATTGGCTGTAGCAAGTTCTTACTTTGTTTTGTTGATTGTTTCCTTCACTGTGCAGAAGCTTTGTATTATACCCGGAAATGAACCCACAGCTATTTGGTCAATTAGTCTTCAACAAAGCAGGAAAGAATATCTCCTGAGACAAGGGAAGCAAAAGCAAAAATAAACCACCGGGACAACATCAAAATAAAAAATTATATATATAGTGGACTATTACTCAGCCATAATAAAGAATGAAATCTTACCATTTGCAACAACATGGATGAAGCTGGAGAGTATTAAGCTAGGAAAAATAAGTCAGAGAAAGACAAATACCCATATGTGGAATTTAAGAAACAAAACAAATAAGCAAAAGGGAAAAAAGAGAGAGAGAGAGGGACAGGCCAAGAAACAAACTCTTAACTACAGAGAACAAACTCATGTTTACCAGAGGATTGGGGGTGGGGGGATGTGAAATAGATGATGAGGATTAAGGAGTGCACTTGTAATGAGCACTAGGTGTTGTATGGAAGTGTTGAATCACTAAATTCTACCCCTGAAACTAATATTACACTATATATTACCTAACTGGAATTTAAATAAAACCAAAAAACAACAACAATAAAAAACAAAAACAACAAATTATGGCATATGAGTATAATGGAATACATCTCACCAATATAAAGAAATAAATTATACATGTCAGTGGGTTTGAATCTCAAGAAGATTATGATGAGCTAGAGAAGTCCGACACAAGAGTATATACTCTGTGAATCAATTTACAGGAAGTTCTAGTACACACAAAACAAATTTGAAGTGAAATGAATCAGGCATTTGTATAGAACCATAAAAGACCCCAAATAACCTTAGGTAGTAGATATGTCTTAGGTAGTAGATATGTTCTACAACTTGGATGTATGGTGGTTATATGGGTATATTGAATTGTATGAATTGTATGAATTCAAGTATATGTATCTTATTGTATATAAATACAATACAATACTTCTAAATAAAATTGCTTTGAAAATGTCTTTTGATTACTCTGTATGACCCACTAATAACCAGCAAGAAATATTTTAAATATTTTAAAATTTCCATCTTTAATGACAGGTATGTCTATGTGTATTTCACTTTCCCCTAAATATATATCTACTCTGACTTCTAAACTTGAATATGTATTTTAAATAAAACTTCTCTTCCTTTTCAGTTTAATTTAAACCTTATAAAGGGGCAATGGAAGGGAACTTGTGGTGTTGGAACATGCCTGTCTCTTGATGGTGGTAAATCCATATATATATACACATGTGATAAAACTGTATAGAACTAAATACACATATACAAATGAGCACAAGGAAAACTGAGGAAACCTAATAAGATCAGTAGATTATATCAATGTCAATATTCTGGTTCTAATTTTAAAAGGTAATTTTTTAAGACTTTACCATTGAGAGAGTATGGGTAAAGGATACAAGGGATTTCTGGGTTTTTTTGTTTTTTGTTTTTTGTTTTACAACTGCATTTGTATCTACAGTTATCTCAAAATAAAAAGTTTAATTAAAAAACCTAAATCTAATCCAAGAAAAATAGTTTTTGTTCACTAAAAATATACTACTGCTCCCACTATCTACATTTCTTTCTTACATGAAACCAGTAGCAATCTGATTCAAAAAGCCAGGAACTTCTACAGACTAATTTTCTTTAACAATAATTTGATCTGGGAGTTATATAAATCACAGTTAGTTTTCTTTGAAGTTTTCCAACAAGAATCTATTTATTCTGATATCCCACCGTATTTTTTCTATGCATTGCAGCACACTAAAAATCACTGTATTGAACTCACACTCCAGGACCCTGGAATCCGTAACAACAATTTGGGCTAATCCAATATATAAGCAAGAATCATTTAGGGAGCATTGTAATAGAGGACCAGGACAGTTCCTAGATATGCCACCATGTTTTCTCTCCTTTACCCTGTATGTGGTTCACAACAAGATGAAGTTGAAATGCTGGATCCTAGGAGGCTAAGGATCCTCTCCATGACTTGACTTCATTGCATCACACTCAAGATAGAAGACCCCAATTGGGCCTGACTTTCATGAGGGTAGAATCACTGTGCAAACATCTAAACTTTTAGGTGTAGTCTTTCTCACTATCCATTTTGCAGGCATGGAAAGGCTACGTAGGCTGTTAGGATGTTTTCAAATAACTGTGATCTTTGACTTCTTTTTAGATGTGTTTTGCTCTCCCAAGAATATCTCTCAAATAAAATACTGGGTTATATCACGTGATCAATGGATAAAGAGGATGTGCAATAATGGAATAATACTCAGCCATCAAAAATGAAAAATGAAATCTAGCCATTCATGATAACGTGGATGGAGCTAGAGTGTATTATGCTAAGAGAAGTAAGTCAGTCAGAGAAAGACAAATACCATATGATTGCACTCATATGTGGAATTTAGAAAAGAGAACAGATGAACATATGGGAAGGGGGGAAAAGAACAGAAGGAGAGAAGGAAACAAGCCATAAGAGACTCTTAATGATAGAGAACAACCTGAGGGTTGATGGCAAGAGGTGGGTTAGAAGGGGGATGGGTATTAGGGAGGGCACTTGTTATGATGACCCCTGGGTGTTTTATGTGAGTGATGAATCACGAAACTCCATCCAGAAACCAATATTGCACTGTATGCTAACTAACAACAACAACAAAATACTGGTTTATGCACCAAGAGAAGGAGATTTAACAACTCCTGCTTATTTTTTGTTTGTTGTCTTGTGTTTTTTTCTTTATATTGGATTTTTTTTTATTTCTACAATAGAGGTTTCAGGGGAGAAAATCTGCCTTGAAACTCTGAACCCCTGACACTAAAGAAATTAATAAACTTCCCAAGCTTTCAGGAGATTTAGTTCTTCATTTTCTGAGATTAGTCAACTTGAGTAAAAATGAGAGACTGGAGGAGAGATACTTCATTTGCTTTGTTGTTAAATGGGAATTGGCAATAGACACTGGAACAGCCCTAAGGGAGCCCAGCCCAGTAACTGTCAGGGTGACTGTAGCTAACAAGCCTCCAAATTATTACCCCACATAGTGGCTGTTCAGCTCTTTACTCCCCTTTTCTGCCAACTGCTAGCCGTTCATTATAGTCTGTCATTTTTTGCTACTGTCTGTTATTTTTATAAAGCAAATCAAGGTTTTGGGGTGTCAGTGACTTCCACCAAGAATTGAGTGGACCTGCTCTTGGTCTTCGATCATTTAGTGTTATATTGCACCTCCTGAATCCACCTTTAGACAAGTGCACCCTACCTTCATTTTTACTCCTTCTTCCAAGGGGACTAACTTGTGATAAACTACCTAGAGTACCTCTGTAAAATATATTCCTTATAAGAATCCTCAATGTATCCTTTTGTGAAACAGCTACTAAATTAGTCCTACCTTCACCTCAATAACTGTCTATAGACCTGAAATGCTTTACCCCTCAAAACCTATTCAGTCTTGCCCTGTTAATTTTATTTGTAGGATTTTTCTATGCTCTTTAAATAGTAAGTTTCTAAGATTGAACAGTGATTCTAACAGAGGTAATACTGCCTTAGGAACTAATCAACCACCTGGGAATCAAGGACTCTGATTTTTAATTTCCTTTCTTTGACTAACTTGCCAAAATTCTGGGATAATCACAGTTTCCAGGTACATCAAATTCTGCCTTAAGTAAAGTAGGATTAATAATGTAGTAAGGATTTGGTGAGGTGGAACTAATGGATTTTAATATTTTGCAATGATAAAATATCACATGGGGACATTTGGAAATAGGTCTATCTTTCTACTGAATGAAATTTCTGAAAATGTAGATTTTTTAATGAAAACTGAACCCAGTCTTTGAAAGTGTGTTTATTTTGTTTCTGGGCCCTGCAGCTTTCCAAAATTTTATTTATTCATGAATAGGTTAAGAACAAGTGAAATTAAAGCAATTTTGCCGTTGTTCATTTTGAAAATACCTCCAAAGACTAAATAGTAAATGAGGCCTAAAATGAACAGTCAGCTTAAGCCCAGCAGGAGAGTTCCTCAGAGGGGGACAGATTTGGAAACTAACACTTTTCTATTTGCTGTATCTCTACAGAGGTGTGAATTTCTAGGAAGTCACACAGACTGCTTAAATGGGAAAACTTGCAGAGCAAATAAAGTTCTACTCTTCTGGTCATCTCAAACTCCCATCCTTCCCCTGCACCAGAACCTCTTACTTCTTATCAGTGTACTCTACCTGTCAAGATTACGTATTTCATTAGTGTACTTACTATAGATCCTAAATAGACCACTGCTCCATCAGCTTTTTTTTTAAAATAAGAAGATTGGCAATTTCTTGTATCAGCTAGGTTTAGAAAAGTGCAAGTTCATGGACTTGTAGGCAACTGTGGATGGAGGGGGTAGTGTTGATTGCAAGAGAACATAAAACAATGCATGTCGCTTCAGTTCCAAAAGGCTGTACTCTGATATTTTTTTTTCCCTAAACTCAAAGTAGATACAAGTCTCCTGGAAGTGAACCATTAGCCTTTTTGTGTGTTAGACATTCAGCCATTATTGTTAATGACAATAATCACAACAATGATTGAAAAACCTGCAATCGTTTCAACATATACTACATGCTAGACATACAGCTCTACCCTTTCTTTATGTGATATCTGATTTTTTATTCTCACAACCACCCTGTGAGGCCTTTCTATCCTCACTTTATATAAGAAAATGTTGAGGCTTAGAGAATTGTAGTAACTGCGTATGGTAACATGACTAGCAAGTTGTGGATCTACATGAAAACTCAACTTTCTGTGAATCCAAAGTCCATCATGCCACCTTCCCTCATCATTACTGTCACTCTTCATTAAAAAGATGCTGGTATATTGCATTAGTCATGCTTAAATGTTGGCCTGGGGATGTGATATTCTGAAAGGTAGGATGACTCCAATTTTCCCGACATGGGGTCTAAAATTTCATAGTTGAACACTACATAAATTAGATCATTAGAAATCTCTTTGGGGGCGCCTGGGTGGCTCAGTCATTGGGCGTCTGCCTTCGGCTCAGGTCATGATCCCAGGATCCTGGGATCGAGCCCCGCATCGGGCTCCTTGCTTGGCGGGAAGCCTGCTTCTCCCTCTCCCACTCCCCCTGCTTGTGTCCCCTCTCTCGCTGTGTCTCTCTCTGTCAAATAAATAAAATCTTTAAATAAAAAAAAAAAAAAAGAAATCTCTTTGAAAAGGCAAATACTAGTTATTCCCAGGTGAGTGAAAATATATGTCAGCTCCCTCTTCTCCAACAACTGTGGATTTGTGGTGGCTGTGAAGTGAGCATTTTAACAGAAAGAGTTAACAAACGAAGGCAAGGGGAAACTGAAATATATAACCTTTCTATCCCTGCTCCCATGTTTCTCCCTTTCTCGGCTCTTCTCTTAGATCTCTAATTATGTTTCCACAGCTTCTTCCTTTCATTCCCACACTCCTATCTTACTCCCCATAATTCCTTCCTGCTCCCCCAACTCCTTTTTTTCCTTTCCTCTTCTTTCTTCCCACCTCTAAGTTGTAAATATTGCTGTCAAAGTCAGCAGTCTGTACAATGTGCCTACTCTGCTTGCACATTCAAGTTTGTTTTAATTTGAGTTAAAATTTGAAGACAACGTCTTGTGACCCCCTCAGGGATAGAATTAAGGTATCTGGACTGGCCAGTGGAGGTTTTTGATTGTTTGGTGGGTTGGTTACAGTGGCCTTCTTAGAAGCCCTAGAGCACAATTCTTTCTCTGTGAAATCAGACTGGAGAACAACAAATAAAAGCATTGTTGAGACTTCAAGTGATTAGGGAGACTTGCCAGGAGGGGATAAGGGGCAAGTTGGCACTGTGGGAGGCATGAGTGCTGATCCTAGAGCTCATCATTGAGAACACTGGGTTTCTAATTGTAAAGTATTTCCCAATATGATAAATGCCAATTCTTGACCAGGATTCATAAACTTGCTTCTGTAAAGGCTGGAGAGTAAATCTTTTCAGCTTGGAAGGTCCTAAGGTCTCCATCATGACTTCTCAACTCTGGTAATGAGAAAGTAGCTAAAGACAATGTGTAAATAAATGACCATGGCTCTGTTCTCATAAAATGTTATTTATAAAAATGGGTAAATAGCCAGATTTGGCCCACAGGGTGTTCTGCTGATCTCCGTTCTAGAGTCTCTTCTATCTCTCAGTGTCTATACCTGACCAATTATCATATTTTAAATAATCTGTCTCTAAACAAGAATAATCCATCATCTCTCCTTTCCTGGGCACTTATGTTCTATTTACTGAGTTTATCAATGTCTATGAATTATTCATTTAAACTTCCAACCATCTGAAAGTTATTCTACTATCATCATTATGAGGCTTAGAAAAGGTTAGTAACCTGGCTGCTAGCATGCAGCTGTTAGTAGCTGGAATATGTCTGGAGATCCTATGGTTTTAAGAGTCTCTTCATTAATCTCCTAACAGATCCTTTTGTCTAAGTCCCCAGCCCTCCTACCCATTCTGTACAAGGCTACTGGAGTGATTAACTAAAGCCTAAACATAATCAGATTCCTCACTTGTTTAAAAGTCCTCAGTGAACTGACCCTGGCTAACCTCTCCAGCCCTTCTCTGGCAAGAACCCACTCATCTCCACCCATTCCTCCTCACACACATGTACAAACACACCCACTGTGTGAACCTAAATCTTAGCCATATGCAAACTGCTCTAAGTCCCATAAACACATAACATAGTTTCCATGCCACCATGGTTTTACTCATGAAGCTGTTGATCCCACCTCCCCCTTCACTGTCCCCTACTCATCCTTTATTATTCTCTAGTTTTTAGTGTGTTTCTCATGTTCCTTCCCAAGGAAATTTTCTTGACACAGTTCAGTTGAACATTTATCTCCTCCTTCTGAATGTTTTTCCTCCATGATACATGTAGTATATAATTTTTGTCTTATTGTACATTGTTTTCATTGCCTTTTTATTGTATCTATCTGTCTTTCTATATATAGACAAGGGAACTATTTGACAGGGAATTTCACTAATCATCATGCAACCTGAAAATTTCACAAAGTTTTCAAGAGAATAGAGTCATGCAATTCTGAACAAATACAAGAAAGGATGCCAAATATGAACTGTGATTATTCAAAAACACATACTACATCTTCATAAACATGAAAGTATACCTTGGTGATAAAGGACATGGATAGATACAGTTTTACTGTCCTGTTTTGTTTTGTTTTGTTTTGTTTTGTTTCATTGGTTCAGGGGGATGATGGGAGCTGTAATGTGAAACATGCATTATGATCTAAGTGATGTGACCCCAGTGGGGTTGCATCTATGATAACATGCATTGCTCTATAATGAAAATTTGACTTAGATAAAATAAGAATAGTCATATTCTTGATAGTTAATTGATACCAAATGAAAACAGTATATTAAAATTTTCAAACTGCAGTCTTGGATCACTTTTTAATTTTTTTAAAAAAGATTTATTTATTTATTTATTTGAGAGAGAGTGCATGCATAAATAGGGGGAGGGGCAGAGGGAGAGAATCTTCAAGCAGACTCCCCACTGACTGTGGAGCCCCACATGGGTGGGGCTTGATGATCTCATGACCCATGAGATCATGACCTTGACCTGAGCCGAAATCAAGAGTAAGATGCTCAGCTGCCTGGGCACCTGGGTGGCTCAGTCGTTAAGTGTCTGCCTTCGGCTCAGGTCATGATCCCGGGGTCCTGAGATTGAGTCCCACATCGGGCTCCCTGCTCTACGGGAAGCCTGCTTCTCCCTCTCCCACTCCCCCTGCTTGTGTTCCTGCTCTCGCTATGTCTCTCTCTGTCAAATAAATAAATAAAATCTTAAAAAAAAAAAAAAAGACACTCAACTGACTGAGCCACCCAGGTTCCCCTCTAGGATCATTTAAAAACTCTGATGATGATTATGACCATAATTTAGAAAATCAACTATTATTATTGTTCTGAGGTACATATTTAAGAATAAAATCTAGGGAACAGGTCTATAAAATATGAAAACATCAATTGAAATCTTTATCATGTTTATTAAAAACTATACTGAAAAAATAATTTAGCATGTAAAAGCACAGAAATTTTTGTTTTTATTATTTAGGGAAAATGTATTCAGAGTTAATGTTAATAATGTGTTTGTCCAGGGCGCCTGGGTGGCTCAGTCATTAAGCATCTGCCTTCGGCTCAGGTCATGATCCCAGGGTCCTGGGATCGAGCCCTGCATCAGGCTCCCTGCTCAGAGGGAAGCCTGCTTCTCCCTCTCCCACTTCCCCTGCTTGTTCCCTCTCTCGCTATGTCTCTCTCTGTCAAATAAATAAATAAATAAAATCTTTAAAAAAATAATAATGTGTTTGTCCTATTCTTTCATTATTTTTCATGAGACAATATTTTACTTTGCCGTAGTTGTCTTCTTTACTTGAAACTGACTTTTTAACATAGGGATAAAACCCAAAACTCTGACACTTAAGTAACTTTGAGCCTCATATTCGAATAACTTTGAGCCTCATATTCGAAGTTAGTTTAGAAACTTTCCTACTAGACTGTAACCCTTCTGAAGGGGCCTCGTGGAGGCAAATAATCATCTTCTACAAAATTTGCATAAAGCAGTCATGGTGGAGCCATTTATATGGCTAGGGAAGAGTCCTATGGGGTGAGTGAACTGGGGAAAAGGCAGCTTTGCTGTAAATTTACCTGAGAATAGTGTTTATTAATGAACTATTCCAAACATATTAGTGGCCTGAGGGAGTGTTCTCCATGTCTCGGAAGTATAGTATTTGATAGATAACACACTTCACTCATGACAATTGTAAAATGATCCCAGGCTGCAGTTCTGTCTCCAAACAAGGATGCAAGGGATCCCCAGGAGACATTGGGGAGCTACGCTTGTACATCAGTTTCTAATTCCAAGAAGCAAACAGGAACAGAAATAAAGTCACAGGAGTTATAGTTTCTGATTCATTAAAATTAGCTGAGAGTATGGTGTACCAGTCATCAAATTAAAGGATTTTGTGTTATCTTTGGTTTAGATAATAATAGGAACTCAGTTTCCTAGTTCATGAATGATAACATGCCTCAAATCATTATATGTCATGCTGTAGCTGAGTCCGTAACTGTTTATCAGCAACCAACAGGTACTAAAATAGGAGACAATGACCATATATGGTTTCAATATACATGACTTAATCTAAGGAAAATATGGAAAATGTACTAGGTTTGTTGGCAAATCAAGATCCACTAAAAATCCCAATTGGCAGAGTGTACTTCTTGTTTTCATATGGAAAAAAATCTGAAGCATATCATTGAGATGATTGATCAAGGCTAATATATTAAACAAACAGACAACTCTCTAAGGCCATTATTCTTAAACTGTATAAGGAAACTCAGGGGGATGCCACAGGGTATTTCAAATGTTCAAGGGAAACACAGATATATCATACAAACTACTAGAACGTTATATTTTCTACTTTCATCTTAATGATGTCATATCTTTACAAGGATGAGATTTAGTTGGTTGCTTTTATCGAAAGCAAGTACTGTAGTAAATTAGACTGGTGCTATCCAAAGTTTGAGAAGTTGTGTAGTGCCCAATTTGTGCACACATTCTGCTAGTGAATAATTGCTGTTTTGAATTGTGCCCCTGGAGTCAATATTTGTTATGCTAAGAACTATGCAAGATGCTAATTGTGTTCTCTCTTTACTTGAAGGGAATATCATTTTACTAATAAAGTGACTCAAGACGGCAACTATAGAAACATCATTCAGATAGGATTAGTCAAAATAAATGCAATCTGTTTCAGGCATTAATAGCTTTATTATCTGGTTTGTGAATGTATTTGGGACACAGAATAAAATGGAGAAGCGTTTGGATAAATAATCTGGGCAAGAAGAAGAATTATGAGACAACACAAGTTTCTTCTGTACATAATCTGCCTGACCGACATTTCCCTACACTTTCCGTAAGTGGTGAATCTTTCTCTAAACTAGAAAACCCCCAGAATGTACTGCCTCTTGTTGAGACACTTTTGAATAAAGCAGCAGGGTACTGCCAACAGTCTCAGACCATGTAGTAGATTTTAGGGGACCGAGATGCCCCTGTGAGAGCCACAGGAACAGATAGCTCCAAACCATCTCTTAGACTCTAAATCAGAACGGAAGGAGGGAAAAGGAGGGGATTAAAGGCTGCAAAAGAAGGCTTGCCAAGAGGAAGACTAGGGGAGAAGAAGGGATGTGAGAAGTGGGACAGAGAATCTGACTTGTACTTATGGTTTAATTTTCACTTTCTGAAGTCTCACCTCCCTGTTGTGTAATGAAATGCCTAGAGCAGTAAATGAGAGTAGACTCTTTAACGTAACAGCGCACATAACGCTAGAAGCCCTTCAGCAGTACTCTCTCTGCGTATCCATTGGGCTCAAAGTCCGAAAACATTACTTGAGAGGCTGCCGTAATTTGATGAGCCAGCACCAGCTCCACCTGAGTAGAATGCTGTGGTCATCAAGTCTACCCTGCTGCTGGCAATTAAAAATTAACCTTGGCATTTGCAAAAAAGAATGTAGAAATTCAGATGGAGCTTCTTCTCTGACAATATGTCTGAAGAGCATCTGCTTTCTTAAGTCAAGACAGTTACACACAATGAACCTCTTTTGCGTGCAACGTGCAAAGCGAGGTCATTAACACACCTGCCAGAATAGGAGGGAAGGAAGAAAAAAAATTTTTTTCGCTTGGTAAACTCATTCATTTAAGACATTCTGGTTCAAAGTGCTCTCCTTTGAACACCCCAATTACCTCCTCTTGCCCTTACAAACAAGTGGTGTGAATATTAAACAGCTGAAATGCAATCAAGGGCTGAAATAAATAGTGTTGTTAAATCATTTTCGTGGAGAAAAGCAACTCACAGACCTATGCTACGTGTATTTCTGGTTTTCACAAGGGTGGAATGTCCTTGCTATGGACCGAAACAAACAATGTCTTATTTTTGTTCCAACCTCTGTTGGCTTTCCTATGCATTCCTTTCCCCTCCTATGCCACAGCCTCAATTCTGAGAATAATTAGCAACACCCAGGGGTGATAACAGGGCCGCGGCAACCGAACAGCCGTATCTTGCCGGCTCCAGCTGTGCTTCAGTATTTATTTATTAAGATCACAATATTTACACAGTATGAACTCGTTGAGATGGTGGGGGATTGAGCAATGCTCCAGCAGCTAAGTTTCATCTGTATTTTTTAATGGAGAGGGGAAAAACAAAAAACAAAACAAAAAAAAACCACCTTCTAGGCTATGTACTGTTTACTTGTCGGGAGAGAAAATCCAAGCTTCTAATTCCAATCCAGAACCGTTTCCTGGCAGTTTGGTGTAGGGACTGCGGAGAGGCTTTGCGGACCTGCGCTGTAGTCCTGCTGCTATGAAACCCGCTGGTCTCACGCAGACAGAAGCTTAAAGCGGCCGCACGTGGACGGAGTGACACCGCAAAGAAACCAGGCAGCAGGTTTTCAGTAGCTGATGCCTCCACCGAACCCAGCTCTGTGACTAAACAGTTTAAGCCTTTGCTCAAAATCCCACTTCACTTAATGATTTTCTCTTTCATATGCTCTTCTGCAAGGATTTGTTAACATGGGGGTGAGCAGTACGTAAGGTGATGTCCATCAGCTGAGTGCTGCTTCCTGAGAGAGTTTTTGGTGTAGACAGGCAATTGTGGGACTTCAGTTTGGGGAAAAAAAAGAAATGTTAAAAGGATATTTTAGGCCAGAAAGAAATAAAGGGCAGAAACAAAGAATACGTGCATTTTTTTTTTTTTCAGCAGGTAGGACTTCCTGATATTTCTGTCTAGATGTTCCTCTAGGAAGAGTTGGTTCTACTTTTAAAAGGTTCATATTGTTGATCAATGATCTTATGATCACTGGGAAATTATTATAGGAGATGAAGCAACTGGATTGTTCTTTTATAATGGGACTTCACACAAATATGCTAACTTTTGTGCATTTTTATTTTCTCACATCATAAATATAGAGATGTTTATGACCCAGTTAATTCAGTATCTTTAAAATAATTGGCTTAATTTCTTTAAGTTCTTTGAGTATGGGGGTTTAGTGTAGTCACATATATAAACTTCAAAAATAATTAATTATACTAAATCTTAGTTAATACAAGAGATACGTCAATATTGAAGAAAATAGAATGTTTAAAATTTGGCTGTCATCATGTAATAATACTGATAGATTACTCTGGTTACTTACAATAATTTATATAATTGTATGTCTAATTATAATTATATGTCATAAAATTGTTATATATCTATGTATAATAATGTATATGTGATTAAATAATAATTATATGTAATATTTATTATTATTGACTGATAAATCTTCCATACAAGAGTTGCAAGTTCCTCTTTTAAGGAAGATTTATCAGACAATAATGTTGAACAAGGTCATAAATTATAAAGTTATTCTCAAGCACTGGTTATTTTCATGCCAGCCTTAGCCTTTTTAAAAATTAAAAAGAGGATAATGCAGCAGTTCAGTTGACATTTAATATTGTACTGTCCATATCATTTTATCTTGCATCAGTCTTATTGCTTTTATATTATTAAAATATACCAGAATGATCTAGCATGAATAAGAAACCTAATTTTCTGCACTCCTTTGACTTTTGTTTTAGAAAATAGCTGCAAAAATTATGGCTATATTTTGGGTAAACTTATTAGTGAAGTAAAATACACATACAGAGAAGTGAAGAGAGCATTATCCCAGACCAGCAAATGTTCTCCACCTGAACACATCTTTGTTTCTACACCCAGATTAAGGAATGAATTAGTACCTGTACACAGACATCTCTTGGGCTCTTCAATGGACTGCTCAGCCTCTAAGGTAACTGCTCTTCTGATTTCCAAAGGTGTAGATTTTTGGGGAGGAGAATTTAAACATTCACAATATAAACAGATCACATGAACTTCTGATTTACCACTGTTGATATTCTAAATGTCAATGCATAAAAATGATTAAAGCTAGCAAGAAAAAAAATTGTTTTGAGTCTTCAGAGGAAGACCATACACACATCCAAATGGCAACTGCTGACAGGGATTCCTGCTGTGTTTATGTTTGGAACACAAAACAATCCTGTTCTATCTTCACTTGACCACAGGCAAAATTCAGTAAGCTGCAGCTTCACTGCTGCCTCAAACACTGATGATAGTACATTTTAGGTTGCCCCTAAGTTATTCAATTCAAAAGTTGCCATGCAGGAAGAGTTCTGGTCTAGATAGAACAAATAGGTAAGATGGGAATCTAAACACTAGCTAAAACTAATAGTGTCTCAATCTTAGTTGTTTTGTTTTGTTTTCAGTTTCAAGTGACTATTTCAAGCAAATGTTCAAAGATACTCAGAATTTTATCCTCAAAAATAAGCAGATTTCTTTAATTAACATTGAGTGATTGAGTTCTCAAAAATAAACATGAAACATATTTTTAAATATTGTCCATCTGATGCTATTTTAGGGAATCTGCTAATACTTGTGGCTTTCTTGTAAATAACTGAGTGCCTGGAGCAATTTTCTACATAGAAAGCATAATTCACCTATGGAAAAGATCCCCCAGTGACTTCATGTAATCCCATGCAATTAGAGGATGGGTTTGTGTATATAAGTACATATCTAGTTCTATTATCAGGTGTCTCTTTGCCCTTGATATCTTTGAATATTTTCACTAATGAAACAATACCCTGATACCACTCTACAGTGAAACTCTGGAAACATAGAATTATATAAAAATCAGTATTCAGCCATGCGGTGTCCAAATTGAAGGTCAAACAAGCACTCTTTCTTTTATATGTTCTAAGTTGTAGATTGAGATTCTCAAAATGTATCCACTCTTTCTCAGGATATAGTTGAGTGGTCCTAAACTTAGGACCATGGGTGCAGAGAAACTTCAGGATCTCCTAATGACTTAAATATTTCAGATACCCCTTATTTCTATAACAGTTTACCTTCATCAAGTAGAATGTTGTCTCAAATGGAGAGGATATAGAATTATAACAACAAGCAAAATATAAAATTGGCAAATCTTTATAGATTCTTTTTGAATATGTGTTTTTTTTCCTAATCCAACGAAGTGCTACTCTTTATTTCTTGCATCTCATCAACTATTCATCAAAGATGATTGATTATTCACAGTTTCTGACAAAGTTTTTATGCATATGGCCAGAACAGTTGTGGGTTGAAAATATTGTCCACTAGACTAAATAGGACAAAGAGCAATACCTTAACTGTAAAATGTCATTGAACTGATAAACTTAGTCTACTTCAGTTCAAATTTGTGACAATTCCAAATATTAAATATTTTTCCAAAAACTTTATACTATATGGCATATACTGAATATTTTATTATATTGCCAAATAATCCAGGTCTACTGAATTTTTCACATATTTTCTTAATTTATATCTTGACATAATATACATATAATAATTGATATGAATAATTAACTCTGAAATGTATTTGAAATATTGAAAACTTTGTGTTTTTCTCTAAATAAATAAGGTTTGTCTCTCTGGCAGTCATTATACCCCAAATTTATTGTATTGCCTATTAGAAGGGATTTATGATATCAAGTAATCAGTTTACTGATTAGTTATAGTTTTAATAAAATTTTATCTAGATTAATAAAAGTAAAAAAACATGGAAAACAGCTCTGGGAGACAGAATACCCAATGCATTTGTTTTAATTTAATCATCTTTTGCTACTTTCTTTATAAACTGGATCATTTTACTTGTCCAAGAAAAATGAGTCAGATGAATCTTATCTTCCCTCCTAATCTGGAATTTATAGTAAAATTTCTAGCTCTTTCTCTCAGGCATAGCCTCCCTGAATTGTTATGTTTAATTCTGGACCAAAGTGTGGTGACATGCATGATCTCAAATGAAGTGCAGTGTTCTTTAGGGAAATTTGATCTAGTCTGGTGTTGCAGTTGTTAAATAAAATGCCAAATCTGAGAATTTAGGGTCATGTTCATTTTCTATCAGAATATCGTTTTGTGTCCTTGAACATGTTTCCTAATCTCCCTAATTATCTCTTTCTTTTTGATATCATGAAGACCATTAGAAGTTATTTCACAGAGTAGTACTAATCTAGACACTTTCCATTTCCTTCTGCTTCATACCCCATTCTTTTAGGAACTCTATATTCCATACAGCCCTTTGCCTGATGCCCGAGTTGTGAATGTCTGATTCCAGGTAGAATAATCAGATTTGCTCATTGTGGGTGAAAGTGAATTGAGATAAAAACTAAGTTAATTAAATGATGGTGGGCTTTGGAGCCTCCTATGTGCACAATGAACAAAACAGACAAAAACTTCTATTTTCATGGAGCTTTTATTCTAGTGGTAGATAACAAACAATAAATCAGTAAAGCCTAAAGCATGCCCATAGTGAAGAGTATGGAGAAAAATAACCAGTAAATAGGAATAGGAAATTCCAAGAGTAGATGTTCGCAATTTTAACATCTTTGTGATTAAAGAGAATTCAAACATTACCTGTACAGCATTTTGGAGCTTATTTAAATTAATGCCATGGTATATACCTCTCCCCATCCTAGAAATGGCCCACACTCAGATTCAAACAACCCAAAACCTCAGGTTTTCCTGGAACAATTCATTATTTTGGGGACGACTTAATCTACCAGAATTTTGTAAGAGACTTCCTTTTGGAAACTGCTAACTTAGTTTATCAGCATTAGGAAAATTCCTTGGACATTGAGGTCTTAATAAGCTCCCAGCAACCCTGCAAGAGAAGCAATATGCAAAATACAGATCCACCAACTGGAGTCTCAGTAGTTTCTAAGTATATTCCTGTAAGGATGACTTAACTTATCTATGGAACAGATTTTGAATTACCCATTCAGAATCAGCTAATATTTACTTCTTACAGCCATCTCTTAAATGTGTCAACAGTGAGGGGTCAAATTCAATCTTCACCCCAAAACTAATATATTGTGTACACCTGTGCAATTAGTATAAAATACAAACCACTTTGTTTAGAAGGGTTCTGCTCTATGTGAGGGGCTGTTAGTTAAAGAGAGATCAGTGTATCCAAGGTCAGAGATCACTGTGACCAATGGTAATTCATGCATTTAGTCTACTTTCAGTGCTTTGATTCCATGCAATTTATTTCTCTGAACTTTTATATCTACATACAGTTTTGTATGTATAGTATGAGCTGTGAAATCCTGTTAGAAGGCTGGACTAAAAAGTGGAAAAAATGTGATAGAGAAAACACATTAGGCATGTAGGAATTCTCAGTTCTTTAAACTGAGAAGAATAAAGTTAAACAGAGAAATGAAATCCCTCTTCATTTTGAGAATCCCTCTTTACAGTGGTATCCTACTCATGGTCTTGATTTGTCTGCATTGCAATTATTAGGTACTTGTTTTATTTTTTGACTACTCACAGACATATTGCTCAAAGACAAAATCTATAATATTATTATTTTATTCTCCATATTTGGAGCATAATGATGTGAATGTTAGTCATTGCTCCCTAGAAATGTATTGGATGAATAATATCTGTGATATTCTTTTTTTTTAAGGAAAACATATTTTTGGTTGCTATTTTTTAAAAAATCATCTACCATTATATATATGTGTATATATATATATATAAACTACAGGTTTGTGTTTCAAATTGTGTTATCTACTTACTCTAGGATATCTGAGGAAAAACTGTAATATAAAACTAATCTCTTGTTACTCATGCCCCAAGGGTGCCTGGTAATAAGCAAACATAAATCTGGAAGGACACTCTCTCATTCTCATCCAGACAAGATTCCCCCGGCAAAAGCCCTAAGTAATACGAAATCACATTTCAAAGTTACAAAACATGTAAAGAAATGATACATCACAAGCAAGCCTCAGCAGTAATCATAAACATTAGAACAAGACACCAAAGAATCTCAGTTAATAAAATCACAGTCAGAAACCATAAATAAATAAGCTTAAATAATCACAGATATCAAAATTCATCAAGCATAAAAATAATAACAGAATAATTTTAAAAGAACCAAGTACATTTATTCTGGAAACAAAGACGGACATGGAAAGTTAACAAGTTAAAATAGATGAAGGAAGTTAAAAAATGAAGGACAGAATTAGAACCTATAAAGTATGTCTGCAAAACTTTCATAAATAGCAATGAAAGGGGCGCCTGGGTGGCTAAGTCGGTTAAGCGTCTGCCTTCAGCTCAGGTCATGATCCCAGGGTCCTGGGATGAGTTCACGTGGGACTTTCTGCTCAGCAGGGAGTCTGCTTCTCCCTCTGCCTCTACCTCTACCCCCGGCTCGTGCTCGCTGTCTCTCAAATAAATAAATAAAATATTAAAAAAAAAAAAAGAAATAGCAATGAAAGAAAATGGGGAGAGACAATATTCAACATAAAAAGACCGAGTAATTTTCAAAATTACCATAAGTCATGAATCGTTACAGGTATCATAATGGTTCTCAAACAGAATAGCAAAAAATATCTCAAACATAGATGTTTGTGTCCCCCCAGAAATAGTGGAACTGTATGTTTGTGTCCTCCCAGAATGTAAACTGAATGTGTTTGTCCCCCCACAAATTCATATAGTGGAAACTAATCCCCTATGTGATGATATTTGGAGGTGTTTAAGTCATGAGGGCAGAGAACCTCATGAATGGGATTAGTGTCCTCATAAAAGGGACTCTGAAGGGCTCTCTCACCCACTTCTGCCATGTGGGAACACAGCAGAAAACTATCTGTGGGCCAGGAAGTAGTCCTTGACCAGACACTGAATCTGCCAGTGAATTAACTTTGACTCTTTGTCTCCAGAAATGTGAGAAATAAATTTTTCTTTGTTTATAAGCCACCCAACCTGTGATATTTTTGTTTTAACAGTGCAAATAAGACTAATATTTCTTAGTAAATTTAGAATATCAGTGTTAAATGTGAGAGCAAAATTTTCCTCAGCTAAGCAACGAATTGTTCACAAAGAAACAATTTGATACCAGATTCTGCAATAGGAAAGATAATTTACTATGAGTATGTTTTCAATAAAAGAACTTCCAAATGATAAATTTCAGGAAATAGAAAATTGACCAGAAATAATAAATGGAGCTCAAAGAGGAATATGTGAACAAAAATGAAGTTCAACTGTGGGTATATAGAGTTCTGCCTCCAGTTAGATACAGAAAGCCACAGGGAACATTGTTCCCACTTCAAGAGTTATAAATGGCTATATACTTCACAGAACCCTAAATTTTCTTGAGTTTATCAGAGAGCTGAGGTCACAAGACAACTAGTGAACTAAGTTCCAGAGATGGGACACATAGTTTCACCATCAGGAGAAGAAAAGATGTGTGACCACCAAAGGCTGGTCAGAATGAAACAGCTAAAATTGGAACAAATTTCTAAAAGTTGAATGTGGGATACTGGGAAGGTTTACAGCCTCTGTGAACCCCAGACATGAGTCCAGAATCAATCACTAGCTATTTCTGATAAGCCTCCACGCAAGAGAAAGATGGAGGTAGGGAAGACCTAAGAGGGCTCCTACTCCCCTCAGTGGCTGAAATTCAAGAAACCCACCCACTTTCCACCCCCTTTCACATGTTAATCAAGAGCTGGAAGCTGCTGCAAGGCCCAGCCATTGCAGTTGAGGGACTGGTACAAGAAAGGCAAACGCACAAGAAAACCTGCGAGGGGCCAGGATCCTGCTATGGCATTAAGATGTTTGCTACTATTGGGGTGGGTCATAAAATTCTGCCCTGCTTAAGACCCCATGAAGTACAAGGCAGAGTGCATACTATGCAGGGTGGGCAATAATGTTGACAAAGATCCATATCAAAACCAGACACACATCCCTTTCCTAAAATAGGCTGGTGAAGAAGAACTGAGAAACTCTTCTTATGGATTGAATTGTGTCTCCCAAAAGCTATGCTGAAGTCCTAAACCCTCTTTTCCAATGCCTGGGAATGTGACCTGTTTTGGAAAATGGGTCTTTGCAGATGTAATCATGTTAAGAGGGAGGTGATTAGGGTAGACCCTAATCCAACATGACTGGTATCCTAATAGGAAGAGGAGAAGAGATAAGAAAAGAGACACAGAGGGAGTATGCTCCATGATAATGGAGGCAGAAATTGAAGTGATGCTTCTATAAGCAGAGAAATGCCTAGGATTGCTGGCAACATCAAAAACTAAGAGAAAAGCATGGAACAGATTCTTCCAGAGAAGCTTACAGAAATCATGAGTCTGCTGACACTTCGATTTCAGACTTCTAGCTTCCAGTACTGTGAGAGAATTATAACTTTTGTTTTAAGCCACCCAGTTTGTGGTACTTTGTTACAGCAGTCTTATGAATCTTATTCATCTTTTCTCTACCTCCCTTGTAAGAATCACATGAGTAACAATCAAGAACACACTAGTGGGGAGAGTGGAGCATAAGTGCTGCAAAAATCTTTAGCATCCTATGTCTCACACTAACCACATGGTAGCAGGTGTACACAGTTGGAAAAATTTTTGAAGTGTGTGCTGAAGATAATTATAGCAACACCGAAATTCAAAGCAGCTCAGCATCATTACTAGATTGACTCAAACCCCCACAGTAACAGTATGACAGAAGATAAAATATGCCCATTTGGGGAATAAATACTGTTTACCTCAATCTCAACTGTTTTTCACACACACTGTCCATCATTGAATCAAAAATGGTGAGACACACAAAAAAGCAAGTGGGAAAACATTCATTAACAAGAGACAAAGCAAATAACAGAACAGGCACAGGGATGATTTAGATGTTGGAAATACCTGACAAGAATTATGAAATGATTGGTAGATATGTGAGAAGCTCTAGTGGAAAAGACGGACAGCATGTATGAATAGATAAGGACTTTATAAGGAAGACAGAAAAAACGTATTTTTAAAAAGAAAAATGTAAATGGTAGAAGGAAAAGGAAATTATTAAAGATGAAGAGCTCTTTCGACGGACTAATTAGCAAACTTGCTATGGCAGGAAAAGAATCATTGAAGATAGGGTACTAGAATTTATCCAAACTGAAATGCAAAGGAAAACAGAATAAAACAAAACAAGCAAACAGCAAGAACAACAAATAGAGCATCTGATAACTGTTGAACAAGGTCGAATGGACTAGCATGTGTGTAATTTAAGACGAGTAAGGATAAAGGAAAAAGAGGCAAAAATTACTTGAAGAAATAATGTCTGAGAATTTTCCCAAATTGGTAAACAACAGCAAACTACATGTCCAAGGACCTCAGAGCACCCCAAAATTGATATATACAAATAAAAACATGCCTGGACATATTATAAACCACTGAAAATCAAAGATAGGGACCAATCTTGAAGACAGAAAACCAGGTAAAAGGTCTGAATCATAGCTTTGTCATCAAATATTGTGCAAGCGAGACATTTTAAAAGTGCAGAAAGAAAAAGAAAGAAAAGGAATCCAAATTGTTAAGGAAGAAGGAAAACTTTCACTATTTGCAGATGAAATGATACTATATGTAGAAAACCTTAAAGACCCCACCAAAAAACTATTAGAACTGGTAAATGAATTCAGTAAAGATGCAGGATACTAAAGCAACATGCAGGAATCTGTTGCATTTCTATACACTAATAATGAAGCAGCAGATAGAGAAATGAAGGAAACAATCCCATTTAAAATTGCACCAAAAATAAGAAGATAAAAAGAAATGAACCTAACCAAAGAGGTGAAAGACTTGTACTCTGAAAACTATAAAATGCCAATAAAAGAAATTGAAGATGAAGAAATGGAAAGACATTCCATGCTTATGGATTGGAAGAACAAATATTGTTAAAATGTCTATACTAACCAAAGCAATATGCAGATTAAATGCAATCCCTATCAAAATACCAATAGCATTTTTCACAGAACTAGAACAAACAATCCCAAAATTTGTATGGAACCACAAAAGACCCCAAATAGAGAAAGCAATCTTGAAAAATAAAAATAAAACCACAAGTATCACAATTACAGACTTCAAGTTATATTATAAAGCTGTAGTAATGGTATGGGAACAAAAATAGATACATAGATCAATAGAACAGAATAAAAAGCCCAGAAATAAATACAAAATTATATGGTCAATTAATCTTCAACAAAGGAGGCAAGAATATGCAATGGAAAAAAAGGTAGTCTCTTCAACAAATGGTATTGGGAAAACCGGATAGCAACATGCAAAAGAATGAAACTGAACCACATACCCCATACACAAAAAATAAACTCAAAATGGATTAAGGACCTACATTTGAGACCTGAACCATAAAAATCCTAGAAGAGAGCACAGGCAGTAATTTCTCTGACTTTGGTAGCAACATCCTTCTAGAAATGTCTCCAAGACAAGGAAAATAAAAGGAAGAATAAAATATTGGGGGTTCATAAAAATAAAAACTTCTGCACAGCAAAGGAAACAACCAATGAAACTAAAAGATAGCCTGCTGAATGGGAAAAGATATTTGCAAATGACATATCCGATAAAGGGTTGGTATCCAAAATATATAAAGAGGTGGTACAACCCAACACCCCAAAAACAAATAATCTGATTAAAAATGGTGAGCACTGTGAATTGTGTAAGACTTTTGAATCACAGACCTGTACCTCTGAAACAAATAATACATTATATGTTAAAAAAAAGAGAAGAAGAAGATCGTAGGAAGGGAAAAATGAAGGGGGGGAAACTGGAGGGGGAGATGAACCATGAAAGACTTATGGACTCTGAGAAACAAACTGAGGGTTCTAGAGGGGAGCAGTGTGAGGGAATGGGTTAGCCTAGTGATGGGTATTAAAGAGGTCATGTATTGAATGGAGCACTGGGTGTTATACACAAACAATGAATCATGGAACACTACATCAAAAACTAATGATGTAATGTATGGTGATTAACATAACATAATAAAATTTAAAAAATGCAAAAAAAAATGAGTAGAAGACATGAACAGACATTTCTTCAAAAAGACATATAATTGGCCAACAGACACATGAAAAGATGCTCAACATCACTCATCATGAGGGAAATGCAAATCAAAACCACAATGAGATATCACCCCACACCTGTCAGAATGGCTAAAATGAAAAAACTCAAGAAAAAACAAGTGTTGGCGAGGATGTGGAGAAAAAGGAACCCTAATGCACTTTTGGTGGGAATGCAAATGGGGGCAGCCACTGTGGAAAACAGTGTGGAGGTCCCTCTAAAAATTAAAAACAGAACTACCCTATGATCCAGGAATCACACTCCTGGGTATTTATGCAAAGAACATGAAAACACAGATTTGAAGGATATATGCATCCCTATGTTTATTTCAATATTATTTACAGTAGATAAACTATGGAAGCAGCCCAAGTGGATAAAGAAGATGTGATATATATATACACACACACATATATATATGTGTGTGTGTGTGTGTGTATATGTATATATACATATATATGCATATACATATATATGCATAAAGAGGATTATATATATATATATGAATATTATTCAGCCATAAAAAAGAATGAAATCTTGTCATTTGCAATGACAGGGATGGAGCTAGAGAGTATCATCTAAGCAAAATTAGCCAGTCAGAGAAAAACAAATACCACGTGATTTCACTCATATGTGTTATTTAGGAAACAAAACAAAATAGAGACAATCCAAAAAACAGACTCAACTATAGAAAACAAACTGATAGTTACCAGAGGGGAAGTGAGTGGGGCAATGGGCGAAATAGGTGAAGAGATTTAAGAGTGCACTTATCTCAATTATTACTGAGTAATGTATGGAATTGTTGGATCAATGTATTGTATACCTGAAACTAATATATCACTGTATGTTAACTATACTGTAATTTAAAAAGAATGAATCCAAAATTTAAAAGTTTATTAAAAATTAGGAAGTAGAGGGGCAACTGGGTGGCTCAGTCAGTTAAGCATCAGACTATTGATTTTGGCTCAGGTCATGATCTCAGGGTCCTGGCATTCAGTTTGAGCCCTGAGTCAGGCTCTGTGCTCAGCATGGAGTCTGCTTGAGATTCTCTCCCTCTTCTCTGCTCCTCCCCCAGCTCGTGCACTCTCTCTCTCTCAAATAAATAAATCTCAAAAAAAAAAAAAAAAGAAAGTAGGCAAAATTTTAATATCAGACAAGACAGATATAAATATGAAATATGAAAATATTTTAGATAAACTGTTAATATCCAGTGATAAAAGCAATAATTCACTGGAGGTATACTATTGTTCCAAAGTATATATACCAAATAAGAAGACTTCAAAATATTTAAAGGAAATTACAAAGAGATTATAAGGTGAAACATATAATGAAATTATGAAATAGTAATAGCTCTCAACAAATAATTCAATTTAGATAAAAAAAAGGCAAAAAAGAGGAGTACAATAATATATTTAAAAAGTTGACCTTATGGGTATTACTAGAACATGATATACAATAATTAGAAAATATCTTTGTTAGTGTACACAGAAAACATTTATAAAATTTGATTACATTCAGTTCACAAAGCACACTGAAAAGAGTTAAAATGGAAATTAAACTTTACTGAGAACTGAGAGATAAAGAAAATACTACATCTCCAATCTCCTGGACACAGCTGAAAGGATACATTGCCTATATGTACAGAAGGAAAAAAAAAAAAAAACTATTAGTTTGGTTTGTGCGACAACTTTTTTCCAATATTTCCATCTTAAAGGTCAGAGAGTACTTTATTTAAATCTCTGAATCTATTTTTAAAAATATTATTAATCCATCATTTTTTCAAAATTTTCCATACTAAGGAAACCTGTCTCATATACCTAAAACCCTCCCATAAGTGGAGCATTCTATGGAACACTTGGGGCAAATCTATCTTCAAGTACATTATTTTCTCAGGTTATAGCAGCAAATGACTAATGTATAATTAATAAGTGTACACTATATGTAAATCTTTGTAAGATGTATGTGTGTGTAATGAATATAGATCTTATGAGGACACTTGAGCTAGGTATCTCACCATTAGGTATGTTCCATATGGCAGGATGAGATACAATCATGGCTCAGTCAGTGGAATAAAACCTGTTAGTTATGTCCATCATAGTGAATTATAACAAGGACTATATAATATGCCTGGGAAGTATAAAAGTGTACTTATGTTCACTTATGTACTTATATATAAGTGTACAAATGTTCTCATTTGTAGCATTGCAGGAGAATAGAATTTGTCTTTCAATAAAAATCTGTAAAATGGTGGTCTTTCCATGAGTACTGTTATGTAATATGTTCACTGAAAATACTTAGAATATGTTATAGAATTAAAATATAATTGGTGCAAGTCAATTAATTAGCATATTGAAGGCTATGATATATGTTTTGCACTCTAATAACCCTAAAATTAAAATGTTGGACTGACTGGAAATTTTTTTTCAGGGACATGGGTGGAGCTGTTTTATATTATGTATTTTATTTTATTTTATTTTATTTTATTTTATTTTATTTTATTTTA
>NW_023270807.1:92253482-92485522 GCF_011800145.1 Mirounga leonina | reverse complement strand
TATTTTATTTTATTTTATTTTATTTTATTTTATTTTATTTTATTTTATTTTATTTTATTTTATTATGTTAGTCACCATACATCACATCATTAATTTTTGATGTAGTATTCCATGATTCATTGTTTGCATATAACACCCAGTGCTCCATTCAATATGTGCCCTCCTAATACCCACCACCAGACTAACCCATTCCCCCACTCCTCTCCTCTCTAAAATCTTCAGTTTGTTTCTCAGAGTCCATAGTCTCTCATGGTTCATCTCCCCCTCTGATTTCCCCCCCTTCAATTCCCTTCCTACTATCTTCTTCTTTTTTTTTTTTTTATTTAACGTATAATATATTATTTGTTTCAGGGGTACAGTTCTGTGATTCATCAGTCTTACACAATTCACAGTGCTTCCATAGCACATACCCCCCTCCAATGTCCATCACCCAGCCACCCAATCCCTCCCACCCCCCTCCACTCCAGCAACCCTCAATTTGTTTCCTGAGATTGAGTCTCTTATGGTTTGTCTCCCTCTCTGGTTTCATCTTGTTTCATTTTTTTCCTCCCTTCCCCTATGTTCCTCTGTCTTGTTTCTCAAATTCTTCCTATCAGTGAGATCATATGATACTTGTCTTTCTCTGATTGACTTATTTCACTTAGCATAATACCCTCTAGTTCCACCCACATCATTGCAAATGGCAAGATTTCATTTTTTGTTGGCTGCATAATATTCCATTGTATATATATATACCACATCTTCTTTATCCATTCATCTGTCTATGGACATCTTGGCTCTTTCCATAGTTTGGCTATTGTGGACATTGCTGCTATAAACATCGGGGTGCATGTACCCCTTTGGATCACTACATTTGTATCTTTGGGTTAAATACCCAGTACTGCAATTGCTGGGTCATATGGTAGCTCTATTTTCAACTTTTTGAGGAACCTCCATACTGTTTTCCAGAGTGGCTGCACCAGCTTGCATTCCCACCAACAGTGTAGGAGGGCTCTCCTTTCTCTGCATCCTCGCCAACATCTGTTGTTTCCTGATTTGTTAATTTTAGCCATTCTGAATGGTGTGAAATGGTATCTCATTGAGGTTTTGATTTGTATTTCCCTTATGCTGAGTGATGTTGAACACTTTTTCATGTGTCTGTTGGCCTTTTGGATGTCTTCTTTGCAGAAATGTCTGTTCATATCTTCTGCCCATTTCTTGATTGGATTCTTTGTTCTTTGGGTGTTGAGTTTGATAAGTTCTTTATAGATTTTGGATACTAGCCCTTTATCTGATATGTCATTTGCAAGGACTGACTGGAAAATTAGTTTGAGCACCAGTTGAACACAAATAGAAAAGTTTCATTAGTCTACTATGGAAACAACAGAAATTGTTTTTGTGTTTTTGACTGGTAACATATGTAAGTTAGCAATTTTTCATTATGCTTCACTGGTATAATATAACATTTACATGATGGAATCTAAATTAGTTGTCTTTAACCCCAAGTAAATTATTGATTGTAACTGTTTTCTGGTTGGCTCATATGTTTAAAACATCTAGTTCAGGAAATAAGTAACAAAACACCAAAGTAATGTTTAACACTGACAATTCATTCTTCCCATTAAATACTAGGCTCTGATGAAACTAAATGGTAACATGTTTATATTGAATAACTCAGGCATCTTAATGATCAAGTCATAAGACTTGGCCAATGAAATATGAGTATAGACTAAGACTTTGTAAATAAATTTACTCCAGACTTTATTTATTTTTGCATAATACAAATTTAAACAATTAGAGAAGTAAGGAGGAAGTTTTGCTCAATCCTCACATTAAGACTCAGAATAAGTAATATATTAATATGTATATTAACTCACATGAAGGTTTCTCCTCTTTAAAAACTTGCATTGAAATTCTGACTAGACATTGTATTCTGTAAAATACCAAACAGAGAAGTTTGCTAATGAGACATTTTTGCAGAGAGCTGGAAATTTACATGTAATTTTAGTATTCAAATATAAAAATTTCAGTAAACAAATTAAAATGTCTATTCAAACAGAAAGCCATTTTAGAGTTACAGATGAGTTGAAATCTTACAGTTCCAAGACTGTTTTCTAGTATATCTCCATAATGTCATGGATATCCTTAACCATAATTATTTAATTGACTCTTCATAATATAGTTTAGGATTCAGTTCAATTATTAAAAGATTTTTATATTTGAAATATTTTATTCAAGGTGTTATAAAAATCTGTTTGGCTTCTGTTCTAATGGACATTATGTCTGCATCCAGCATTTTCATTTATTAAGTCCTGACACCTTCTCTCATTTGAATGATGTTATTAGCTATCTTAAATGAAGTAAATGTTCTTCAAAGCATTATAAATTACTCTTTAAGTATCTGATAATGTGTTTAAATGGGCAACACACCAACAAAGTCTTGGGGAATCAATAATGAAGCTTAATTCAATCTACTACAGCTCTGCTAGCTAGTATAGCATTTAAAAATTTAAGAGTATTTAAACTACTGAGAAATTTCCTGGCATTTTAATAGACCATCTTATAATAATCTTTTATCCCTTTGTACAAGCAGTCATAATCATTTCTAATGGAATCAATTAAAAACTCATTAGCTTTTCTTTTCTTTCTTCCTTTCCTTTCTTGCATTTGTTCTTTCTCTCTTTTCTCCTTTGTTTTTGTGTTATTTTTTCTTCTCTTGGTAGGACATCAACCTTACCACATCATTTATTACTGACAGTCCTGGCAGAAAAGAATCAGTTTCACTCATCAGAGATAACTGCAGGGTACGTTTTAGGTAGAAAAAAGGTGGAACCTTTGTAGTCCTGAAGATCAATCATATGGAATAAGAGAAAACACTGTTCCAAGCTGTAAATAAAGCTGTAAATAGTACTGAATCAAGTTAGGAGAATATCAAAGAATTACACTTACCAGTCAGTGCTCCATGTACTAACTGACAAACAAAATAAAATGATTGTTGATTTAATTTCAGATCAATTTTTCTTCACTTTTGTGACTACATTAAATTAAGGTTTGAAATAATGAAGTAGAAACTTAAAGTTATGCCAATTTGTTTTATGCCAGAGAGTTAACCATACAGTAGACAAATGACAGTATACTAGTTTTTTAAATTATAAATAATAATAAAATGCTATCAAATGCTGTGAAGAAACTAGTATTTGTAAGTGTTCATGCTTTTTTACACTAAAGCAATTAAAATTTAGCAATGTTTTAGGAAAAGGGGGCATGTTCTCATCTGTCTATCATCTATCTATATCATCTATCTTTCTATTATCTATCATCTATCTATCTATCTATCTATCATCTATCTATCTCTATCATCCATCTATCTACACTTTCAGTAAACTTATATATTTCATTAATTAATGATAATTGCTAATAAGCTAAAATCTCCTCAGTAGTTTCTGGATATAATTTCTGAAGTCCCAATGTATTTTCAGGAATTTCAACTATAATTAGAACAATTTACAGCAGTTGACTCTTTTTCTGATTTCTGCATATAGTAGAGGGAATTCACAGTTCTCCCTATCCAAGATGTCTGCCAAAAAATAATTCTGTTGTTTTTCTTGTATATGCAAAAACAGGAAGTAGTTTTAAGATGAATTTAAAAAAATAGCAGTTTTTATATTGTTTAATTTAGAATATATTTAATATGGCAAATAAAAAAACTTGGAAATTTCAATGTGTTTCTCTACTATATTTTGGATTCTTCTCTTTTAATTCTCCTTCATTCAATGTTTCTTTGCACATACACTTTTAGCATTGCTTATCCAAATATTGCAAATTACAAAACTAAAAATAATTTTCTTGGTCAAAGATGAAGGCCAGTACTTAAATAGTACTCTGATGCCACCTTGGAAAGAATTATAATTAAACAAACAAAAAAGGCGGGGGGGGGGGAGAGTAATGCTTTGCTACAAAAATCTTATCATTTGGCACATACTAAAAAGGGACTTTTAGAAAAGGGACTCTCAAATAGGAGGTCAGTAGATTTTTTTTTTTTTTTAATTAGTACAATCTGTTAGCCTTGAAGTTTGAAAATTCCTTTCGTAGGCTAAAGTGGCAAGATTTGTAACTGAACAAGAGTGAATAGAACTTTTATTATTTTTTTAAGATTTTGTTTATTTGAGAGAGGGAGAGCACAGAGGGAGAAGCAGATTCACAACTGAGCAAAGGGTCCATTGTGGGGCTCGATCCCAGGACCCTGAGATCATGACCTGACCCAGAGGCAGATGCTTAACCAACTGAGCCATCCAGGCACCCCTGTAGAACTTTTAAAGAGCCTTTTTAAGTAATCATTTTGAGTGGTAGCTCTTTCTATAAACTCTTAAGTCATAAAACTAAAAATAAATCATTGAGAACAATAAAATAAATTAATTTGTTATCTACTCTTAAATTATTTAATATGTTCTTCACAACAGCACTGATCTACTCATTTATTTCAAGCTTTCAATTAAATTTGGCAAAAATGTGTTAACTGGCATCTGGTCTCAAGAGAGTTATAGTTTTATTGGACAGATATATGGAATAATTTTATACTATATTTATAAAGTATATTAAGAAATCCATAAGTATTTTTAGCAAGAATTGAATATGAAAACTAATTTTATTGTATTCCTATGTGCCAGACCCAGCCTGAGAATTGTAGATATGCCATTTAACCAGTCTTCATATTATGTTTCATACAACTATTACTATCAGGAAATTGAGTGAAATTAGGTAGATTGCTTTATGTTTCTAATTATTAAGTGACAGAACTAAACTTCAAATCCAGAACTAACTCCAAACACAATGTTTCAAAATTGCATTAGTTAACACTGGACAAGTGCAACTTCAGCTAACAAGATTGCCTAAAGGGTATTCTATTCTTCTAGTAAGGGAAACAAGCAAATCTGGAGGATAGATAATTAAATAAAAATAAATATTAATAAAAATAATTTAAAATAGAACTAAATCTTAAAGTAAAGATATAAGTGAATAAGTGACTAGAAAATGTAATTTGCTAATAGACTTGAAAAATGAACACTTTCCTTTTATGGTTGCAAAAAAAAGAATGAAATAGAAGAAAGAATGTAATAGATATACAAAGGATGAAAGAGGTCTAACAACTTGTTGTTGGAGTTCCAGACGGGGAGGAGAGACAGAATAGAGAAACACAGTATTTGAAGAGATATTATGCTATCAGAGAAATTTCCTAAACTGACAAGACAGCTGATACAGATTTAAGAACCACTATATACCTCAGGGAAAATAACAGGAAGACAACTAGGAACATTACACTCAAGCTGTTATAGGCTAAAGGAAAAAAAGAGGGGGAGGAGAGGGAAAGGGAGGAGGAGAAAGAGAATGGAAGAAAATCCTAAAACTAGGCAGAGGGAAATAAAAGACACATTACTTTCAAAGGAGCTAACTTTCGAACTGACAATTTTTCAACAAGAAATAAAAAAAAAAGAGGAAGACACTGGAATTGTATCTTTAAAGTGCTAAAGAAAGGGGCACCTGGGTGGCTCATTTGGTTGTGCGTCGGACTCTTGATTTTGGCTCAGGTCATGATCTCAGGGTCCTGAGATAGTTTATGATTCTCTCTCTCCCTCTCCCTCTGCCCCTCCCCCACCCCAACCTCCTACCCCTGCTTGCACACCTGTGTGTGCTCTCTCTCTCTAAAAAAAAAAAAGAAAAATCCTTTAAAGAAAGAAAGAGCTAAAGAAAAAGCACTAGAATTTTCTACCCAGCAAAAATTATTTGCCAATATAGAATTCTCTATCCAGCAAAAAATATTTTTTTTACAAGCAGAGGCAAAAAAAATACACTTCCATACCAACAAACATAAGTAAATTCATCTCTGATAGACCATTACTAAACTAAGGATAAATGAGTTCTTCAAACCGAAGAAAAATTATACTAGATAAAAACATGGGAATGAAGGAATAAACAACAGAATGGTGGCTGGGGCCCGGGGACTCAGAGAAGGAAGATGGAAGACAGGAGATTTAGATTTAAGGAGACACAAGTAGCAAAGTGGCAGATGACTTGACAGTGGTTCCAGATGAAAATACATAGCTCATTGGATTTAAGAGCCATGATACTTGTTCATTAGCACTATGTGCCTACTATGCATCGATTATTAAATCTAGGTAGGGTTCCATAGTGAACAAGATATAGTCTTTGGACTTCAGGATCTTAAATTTCCTAAATAATTCTCATATATCTCCTCACTTCCCCTTTCACTAACACTGCAATGATATCTGATAACCAAGTTTATGATTTTCTTTCTTGCATGCAATTCTATCAGCATTTCTATCTATTAGGCTAGATTAAATTTATCAGGTCTGTGTAAAGTTTGTCAAAGACTTCAGAACTCCTGTCACTGTTTCCTTGGGAAAGAAAGGTAGAGGCTTATATCCATGTTCTGAGTTGAAGCAACCAGAGAAATCACAGAAATGAATAACCAGTATAGATTGGTTATGGCCTAGCAAAGAAAAAGCACTTAGTGATAAGTAAGAGCAATTATCACAGTTGGGAAAATATAAATAATTTCAAAGATTCTTGGATGTACTGGAAAATCATCAGGTTTCTTTCAATCTCAAGAATAAAGATTTCAATTATGTTTTTTGGAATATTAAGAAGAGTGAACACAGAGAGCTGGAGGACTTAGGGCATTTAGGTGACAGAATGAATAGAGCAGACTCCTCTTTACAATGCCCACATGTTTTTCTCTCGGGTCTTCCTTCTTTCAGGTTCTCAGTAGACTTAGTGTCAACCTTTGAGTGTCTTAAACTTTCACTGTATTGTTCCAGTCAGGTCTACCTTCCTCCATGTAATGGTTGTTTTCCCATTTTTGGTTCTATAGACCATAGTCCTAGTCAATTGCAATCAGCTGTCATGCAAAAAAACACTCAATAAAATAATTTCCAAAATGGAATTTCATGATTGAATATGGCTTATTCTGGGGATCCTGAAGACAAATAGCTTTAAACTCAAATAAACTAATATTTGATATTAGCATTTAAGAACCATAACCAGCATAAGAAAAAAAAATCTTTTTTTTTTTAAAGATTTTATTTATACATTTGAGAGATAGAAAGAAAGAGAGAGATCACAATCAGGGGGAATGGCAGGCAGAGGAAGAGGCAGGCTCCCCCTGAGCAGGAAGCCCAACATGGGGTTGGATCCCAGACCTGGAGATCACGACCTGAGCTGAAGGCAGACGCTTAACCAACTGAGCCATCCAGGCACTCCAGAACAAATCTTTGAAAACACAGAAGTTACAGGTTCCCATTCATAACTTTGGTAGTCTTCTACTTGCCTGTGAGAATTGAGAACTATTTCCCAGCTTCCCAGTTTTTCCATGTCATTACTAGGCACAAAGGATGGAGAGGGGATGCTTAAAGCAGTGATGGTACAACTCTTAGGGACCAGCAGTCTCATATTTGAGTTTTAGAACTAACACTGGTTTGAAAATCACTACAAAATAATGAATAGTGTTAACAGATTTCTACAGGAAGAGTTCTATTTCTATAACTTGCAGTGTTGACTATGGAAAATCTATAAAATTTTCTATTTCTGCACTCCATTTGTTCCATTCTTTTTGTTGTTGTTATTCTCACTGACTCTTATCTAAAATCAGTGATAATATAATAACTCCTTAGTAATACCCTTATTTAAATATTTTTGGGAAACTAAATACTTTCCATAAGTAACTGAGTCCTGATAATTCAAAATGCATTCCATTCATACTAAAAATAAAATGAGAGACTGAAATTACAAATGACAAGAGTAAATTATGATTAACAAGGAAAGTGGCAATTCTGGGTGTTTGGTGGGCAAGGAAAAATTATATATTGGCAGATATTTACTTATTATTTATTTATTATTTTTAAATAATTTTTCTCCTTATTTATATTTACATACTGTCAAAATTTCTACAATGATGATGCATTATAATTTTTTAATCATTGAAACAATCACTGAATAAACAATTTTATTTTTTTGCATTTATTTATTTATTTTTATTATGTTATGTTAATCACCAATCATCATTAGTTTTTGATGTAGTGTTCCATGATTCCTTGTTTGCATATAACACCCAGTGCTCCATGTAGAACGTGCCCTCTTTAATACCCATCACCAGGTTAAACCATCCTCCCACCGCCCTCCCCTCTAGAACCCTCAGTTTGTTTTTCAGAGTCCATCGTCTCTCATGGTTCATCTCCCCCTCCGATTTCCCCCCTTCATTCTTCCCCTTCTGCTATCTTCTTCTTCTTCTTTTTTTTTTTTTTCATAAATGTATTATTTGTTTCAGAGGTACAGATCTGTGATTCAACAGTCTTACACAATTCACAGTGCTCACCATAGCACATACCCTCCCCAATGTCTATCACCCATCCACCCCATACCTCCCACCCTTCACAACTCCAGCAACCCTGTTTGTTTCCTAAGATTAAGAATTCCACTATCAGTGAGGTCATATGATACATGTCTTTCTCTGACTGACTTATTTCGCTCAGCATAATACCCTCCAGTTCCATCCACATCATTGCAAATGGCAAGATTTCATTCCCTTTAATGGCTGCGTAATATTCCATTGTATATATATACCACATCTTCTTTATCCATTCATCTGTCAATGGACATCTTGGCTCTTTCCACAGTTTGGCTATTGTGGACATTGCTGCTATAAACATCAGTGTGCACGTACCCCTTCAGATCCCCACATTTGTATCTTTGGGGTAAATACCCAGTAGTGCAATTGCTGGGTCGTATGGTAGCTCTATTTTCAACTTTTTGAAGAACCTCCATACTGTTTTCCAGAGTGGCTGCACCAACTTGCATTCCCACCAACAGTGTAGGAGGGTTTCCCTTTCTCCGCATCCCCGCCAACATCTGACATTTCCTGACTTGTTAATTTTAGCCATTCTGACCGGTGTGAGGTGATATCTCACTGAGGTTTTGATTTATATTTCCCTGATGCCGAGTGATGTTGAGCACTTTTTCATGTGTCTGTTTGCCATTTGGATGTCTTCTTAGGAAAAATGTCTGTTCATGTCTTCTGCGCATTTCTTGATTGGATCATTTGTTCTTTGGGTGTTGAGTTTAAGAAGTTCTCTATAGATTTTGGATACTAGCCCTTTATCTGGTATGTCATTTGCAAATATCTTCTCCCATTCTCTCGGTTGTCTTTTGGTTTTGTTGACTGTTTCTTTTGCTCTGCAAAAGCTTTTTATCTTGATGAAGTCCCAGTAGTTCATTTTCGCCCTTGCTTCCCTTGCCTTTGGTGAGGTTTCTAGGAAGAAGTTGCTGCGGCTGAGATCAAAGAGGTTGCTGCCTGTTGTTCTCCTTTAGGATTTTGATGGACTCCTCTCTCACATTTAGGTCTTTCATCCATTTTTAGTCTATTTTTGTGTGTGGTGTAAGGAAATGGTCCAGTTTCATTCTTCTGCACATGGCTGTCCAATTTTCCCAACACCATTTGTAAGATACTGTTTTTTTAATTGGACATTCTTTCCTGCTTTGTCGAAGATGAGTTGACCATAGATTTGAGGGTCCATTTCTGGGCTCTCCATTCTGTTCCATTGACCTATGTGTCTGTTTTTGTGCCAGTACCATACTCTCTTGATGACAGCTTTGTAATAGAGCTTGAAGTCTGGAATTGTGATGCTGCCAGCTTTGCTTTTCTTTTTCAACATTCCTCTGGCTATTTGAGGTCGTTTCTGGTTCCATACAAATTTTAGGATTATTTGTTCCATTTCTTTGAAAAAAGTGGATGGTATTTTGATGGGGATTGCACTGAATGTGTAGATTGCTCTAGGTAGCATTGACCTCTTCACAATATTTGTTCTTCCAATCCATGAGCATGGAATGTTTTTCCATTTCTCTGTGTCTTCCTCAATTTCTTTCAGGGGTATTTTATAATTTTCTGAGTACAGATTGTTTGCCTCTTTGGTTAGATTTTTTCCTAGGTATCTTATGGTTTTGGGTGCAATTGTAAATGGGATCGACTCCTTAATTTCTCTTTCTTCTGTCTTGTTGTTGGTATATAGCAATGCCACTGATTTCTGTGCATTGATTTTATATCCTGTCACTTGACTAATTTCCTGTATGAGTTCTATCAGTTTTGGGGTGGAGTCTTTTGGGTTTTCCACAGAAAGTATCATATCATCTGCAAAGAGTGAGTATTTGACGTCTTCCTTGCCGATTTGGATGCCTTTTATTTCTTTTTGTTGTCTGATTGCTGTGGCTAGGACTTCTAATACTATGTTGAATAGCAGTGGGGATAGTGGACATCTGTGCTGCATTCCTGACCTTACGGGGAAAGCTCTCAGTTTTTCCCCATTGAGAATGATATTCGCTCTGGATTTTTCATAGGTGGCTTTTATGATATTGAGGTATGTACCCTCTATCCCTATACTCTGAAGAGTTTTGATCAAGAAAGGATGCTGTACTTTGTCAAATGCTTTTTCTGCATCTATTGAGAGGATCATATGGTTCTAGTTCTTTCTTTGATTAATGTATTATATCACATTGATTGATTTGCGGATGTTGAACCAACCTTGCAGCCCAGGGATAAATCCCACTTGGTCGTGGTGAATAATCCTTTTAATGTACTGTTGGATCCTACTGGCTAGTATTTTGGTGAGATTTTTTGCACCCATGTTCATCAAGGATATTGGTCTGTAATTCTCCTTTTTGATGGAGTCTTTGTGTGGTTTGGGAATCAAGGTAATGGTGGCCTCATAAAACGAGTTTGGAAGTTTTCCTTCCATTTCTATTTTTTGGAACAGTTTCAGAAGAATAGGTATTAATTCTTCTTTAAATGTTTCGTAGAATTCCTCTGGGAAGCCATCTGGCCCTGGGCTTTTGTTTATTGAGAAATTTTTGATGACTGCTTCAATTTCCTTAGGGTTTATAGGTCTGTTCAGGTTTTCTGTTTCTTCCTTGGTCAGTTTTGGTTGTTGGTACATCTCTAGGAATGCATCCATTTCTTCCAGGTTATCTAATTTGCTGGCATATAGTTGCTCATAATATGTTCTTATAATTGTTTGTATTTCTTTGGTGTTGGTTATGATCTCTCCTCTTTCATTCATGATTTTGTTGATTAGCGTCATCTCTCTTTTCTTTTTGATAAGTTTGGTCAGGGGTTTATCAATTTCGTTAATTCTTTCAAAAACCAGCTCCTAGTTTCGTTGATGTGTTCTACTATTCTTTTGGTTTCTATATCATTGATTTCTGTTCTGATCTTTATTATTTCTCTTCTCCTGCTGGGTTTAGGCTTTATTTGCTGTTCTTTCTCCAGCTCCTTTAGGTGTAGGGTTAGGTTGTGTATTTGAGACCTTTCATGTTTCTTGAGAAAGGCTTGTATTGCTATATACTTTCCTCTTAGGACTGCCTTTGCTGCATCCAGAAGATTTGGAACAGGTCTGTTTTCATTTTCATTTGTTTCCATGAATTTTTTAAATTCTTCTTTAATTTCCTGGTTGACCCATTTATTCTTTAGTAGGATGCTCTTTAGCCTCCATGTATTTGAGTTCTTTCTGACTTTCCTCTTGTGATTGAGTTCTAGTTTCAAAGCATTGTGGTCTGAAAATATGCAGGGAATGATCCCAATCTCTTGGTACCGGTTGAGACTTGATTTGTGACCTAGGATGTGATCGATTCTGGCGAATGTTCCATGTGCACTTGAGAAGAATGTGTATTCTGCTGCTTTGGGATGAAATGTTCTGAATGTATCTGTGAAGCCCATTTGGTCCAGTGTGTCATTTAAAGTCTTTATTTCTTTGTTGATCTTTTGCTTAGATGATCTGTCCATTTCAGTGAGGGGGGTGTTAAAGTCCCACACTATTATTGTATTGTTGTCGATGTGTTTCTTTGCTTTTGTTATTAATTGCCTTATATAATTGGCTGCTCCCATGTTAGGGGCATAGCTATTTACAATTGTTAGATCTTCTTGTTGGATAGACCCTTTAAGTAGGATATAGTGTCCTTCCTCATCTCTTATTACAGTCTTTGGTTTAAAATCTAATTTGTCTGATATAAGGATTGCCACCCCAGCTTTCTTTTGGTGTCCATTAGCATGGTAAATGGTTTTCCACCCCCTCACTTTCAATCTGGGGGTGTCTTTGGGTCTAAAATGAGTCTCTTGCAGACAGCATACCGATGGGTCTTGTTTTTTAATCCAATCTGATAGCCTGTGTCTTTTGATTGGGGCATTTAGCCCATTTACATTCAGGGTAACTGTTGAAAGATATGAATTTAGTGCCATTGTATTGCCTGTAAAGTGACTGTTACTGTATATTGTTTGTGTTCCTTTCTGGTCTATCTTGCTTTTAGGCTCTCTCTTTGCTTAGAGGATCCCTTTCAATATTTCTTGTAGGGCTGGTTTTGTGTTTGCAAATTCCTTTAGTTTTTGTTTGTCCTGGAAGCTTTTTATCTCTCCTTCTATTTTCAATGACAGCCTAGCTGGATATAGTATTCTTGGCTGCATATTTTTCTCATTTAGTGCCCTGAATTTATCATGCTATTCCTTTCTGGCCTGCCAGGTCTCTGTGGATAGGTCTGTTGCCAGTCTAATGTTTCTACCAGTGTAGGTTACAGATTTCTTCTCCCAAGCTGCTTTCAGGATTTTCTTTTTGTCTCTGAGACTCATAAGTTTTAATATTGTCGGGGTGTGACCTATTTTTATTGATTTTGAGAGGGGTTCTCTGTGCCTCCAGGATTTTGATGCCTGTTTCCTTCCCCAAAATAGGGAAGTTCTCTGCTATAATTTGCTCCAATATACCTTCTGCCCATCTCTCTCTTTCTTCTTCTTCTGGGATCCCAATTATTCTCATGTTGTTTTGTCTTATGGTATCACTTATCTCTCGAATTTTGCCCTCATGATCCAGTAGTTGTTTATCTCTCTTTTTCTCAGCTTCTTTATTTTCCATCATTTGGTCTTCTATATGACTAATTCTCTCATCTGCCTCATTTATCCTAGCAGTTAGAGCCCCCATTTTTGATTGCACCTCATTAATAGCCTTTTTTATTTCAATTTGTTTAGATTTTAGTTCTTTTATTTCTCCAGAAAGCATTGCTCTAATAACTTCCATGCTTTTTTCAAGCCCAGCTAGTATCTTTAAAATCATCATTCTGAACTCTAGTTCCGACATCTTACTAATCTCTGTATTGATTAGGTCCCTGGCAATCAGTACTGCCTCTTGTTCTTTTTGTTGAGGCGATTTTTTCCATCTTGTCATTTTGTCCAGAGGAGAATAGATGAATGAGAGAACAAAATGCTAACAGGGTAACAACGTCCCCAGACAATATCCACTAAACAAATCAGAAAAGTCCTGAAACCAGGGGAAAAGAAAGGGAAAGAAAGAAAAAAGAAAAAAAAGAAAAAGATAAAAACAAAACAAAACAAAGAAAACAGAATATGATCAAATATGATCAGGCTGGTGCACACTCTGTTTTCTTTTATAAAACCTTTTATAATTATCATCTTTACAGCCATATTCCATCCATATTCTTCATTGTATTAACCCTTATTTTTTACATATATAAGTTTTTCTTTCTTTAAAATTTTGGGGGGCACTTTCTTCTAACAGACCAAAATATGCCGAAAATCTAGTGTGTGGCACTGATGTAAGCACCAGCCTGATCTCTGCAGCTGGCTTCCCCACTCCCATACCTGGGAGCTCCGTTGCACTCAGCCACCCCCAGTCTTTCTGTGACCCTGAGGGTCCTGAGACCACACTGTCCCACGAGGGTTCCACCCCCGCTTAGCCACTGGAGCGATGTTCCTCAGCAGAGCCAACTTCTAAAAGTTCTGATTTTGTGCTCCGTGGCTCTATCACTTGCCAGAAGCGGCCGACAAAGGCCCCCTCCCCAGCCATCTATCCTCCCGAATATCGCCTTGGATTCGCTTCTCTGCATGTCCTACCTTCCAGAAAGTGGTCACTTTTAGGTTCAGAGAGTTGTTCCTATTCTTTTCTTCAATCTCCTGTTGATTTTGTAGGTGTTCAGAATGGTTTGATCCCTATCCAGCTGAATTCTTGGGACCAGATGATATCCCCGTCTCCTACACCTCTGCCATCTTCTGAATAAACAATTTTAGTCATTACTTTCAGGTTAAACCATTTAACATATTTGTTATTAACTATATGATTTTATTCCTTAGATTTTATACATAGTCTAATATTGTTTAATTAGCCTATTTGTTATTCATTTGTTTCATTAATTTTATTGTTTACTGAGGTTTTATAATGTATCAGATATCAAGAATGATTTCAGTACGTGGTCTGTGAACAATTAAACAAGATAGATTCAAGTTTCCTAATACTTTGGTATTCTTTTCAAGTACTTCTTGTTTTTCAACTTTTAATGTTTTGTATATTGTGATGATACCTTTTTCAGCCTTTGGTAGAAAGTTTTATGGGATAGCTATATTTTGATATGATGAAAAAATAAGTCATAATTTTTTCTGCATGTTTAAGTAAAATATGTTAATTAATATTGATCTTTTTAGGATATAAATATTGTGAAGCCTAGTCTACATTTTTGAATGTTCATAATATTTTTTAAATATCCTTTTATTTTCATTATTTCTTTGGCATTATCAACTGAATCACTTATAAATACCATACGGTTGGATTTCACACTATTTTTTAATCCCTGAAAAAATATCTTTCTTTTGCTTTTGAAGACTACACTATATTTATTAGCTCATATGTTTGGTCTCACTTTTATCATCTTATTATTTTATTATTCTATATATCTCCATAGATACATAAATATCCATACATATAAACATATTTTTAAAAGATTGATTGATTCATTGATTGATTTTAGAGGGTGGGGAGGTGCAGAAGGAGAGAGAATCTCAAGCAGACTCCCAGCTGTGCATGGAGCCTGACATGGGGCTCAATCTATGATCCTGAGATCATGACTTGAGACAAAATCAAGAGCTGGACCCAGGTGACCCCAAACATAGATTTTTTATTATTATCTGTTTTTTAAAAAATGCTCTGTGTCTCTTGTAGTCTAATTCCTATTATTATCTTTTGATGACTTATTATTAAAATATAACCCAAGTAAATTAACCCATTTATTCTTCTTTTATATTCCCCAACACTCACTTCCTAGTTTTTGATGATATATTCCCAGATTATTTTGCCAGGCTGCTATAGCTAATTGTTAAAATTATTTTACATTTCCACTTTTAATTTAAGATATTGTCATATTTATTTTCTGTAACACAAAAGTCTTTATCAAATTTATTTAGACAATATTATATATTATTAATAGGATTTGGTGATGAAAATAATCAACAGTTATTTCATTAATGAAACTGTTTTGATTTCAGCTTTCAAAACTAGTTTTTATCTTTAAGACTTTTGTTCAAGAGTTTAGATGGGTGATATATTTTATGAACTACAACTTGGTATATGGAAGAATTTGGTTTTTTTCCTCAAAATGTAGTAATGTGTCCATTGTTTCTAGCATATATTTCAGAGTTGTCTCAGACCAATTAGCATCTTTTTAAAGGATTTAATTTTTTAGAGTAGTTTTAGGTTCACGGTAAGATTGAGAGGAAGGTACAGGGATTTCCCATATAACCCTTATCCCCACACATGCACAGCCTCCCCCATTATCAATATTACTCAACAGAGTAGCAATACTCTTTTTTTTTACATTTGTTACAATTGATGGACTTACAGTGACAAGTCATAATCACCCAAAGTCCATAGTTTACATTAGAGCTCACTCTTGATGTTTTGTGGGTGTATATAAATATATAATAACACATATCAACCATTACAAAATCATAAAGAGTATTTTCACTGCCCTAAAAATTCTCTGTGTTCCACCTGTTCATCCCCCTTCCTAGCAACCACTGAGCTTTTTGTTGGGAGAGGTCATCAAAAAGATATGCCTGCTGATTGACTATGAGCTGGACTAAGGCAACTGGAGGATCCTCACCCTCTTCCCTGTCCTTGGAATGTGGGTTACACTTCCTTTCCCACTCCCAGAGGCTGTTCCAAGGATATAGCCTTGAGACAGTGATGTGGTGTTGAGAACACCTGAATGGTATACGTGACTGAACCCAGTTAAGTCCTCTTTATAAGCTTTTACGATTTGATGGGTGGGTGTAGGGATCCATTCATCTTGCTGCTGCTCAAGTCAAGCCTTGTATGTAGGTTCTCCTTGCTTATGAAAACTGTAACCTACCAATCTGGAGTGGCCCATTCTCCTTGCCCTATGTGTATGGGGTCTGATTTCAGATTATACCAGAGAAGCTCCTGTGGGAGTTATGAACTTACAGTTGGTGAGCCAGCCAGGAGACTGTGAAGAAATGAGCCTTGGGGATGCATCGTCCTGGGAGAAACCCCATGTTGGCCATCGACTTCTATGTGGAGAGAGGTAGCCCATAAAGGCCCCTTAAGTAAGTTTCCTAGAGAGAAAGGGGCTTCCATGGGGGAAATCCCATGTTGGCCATCAACCTCTGTTTGGGGAGGGTTGGCCTGATGTTAGATGCTTGTGGACCACTGTATGAGTATAGGGACTCACTGAAAACACCAGCCTGCCTAGTGTTTGAAATGTGTTGAGGAATGGCACATATTACACTACAGTAGAGAAAAGAAACAAATGGCTGGCCTCTACTGTGGGCACTTTGGTTGGCCATCAGTGCCCAACTAGAGACTGAAGCTCGGGTCAGGAAATAAGCAGACCAGCTAAGAGTAGAAAAGGATATGAAGATGTCCACTAGCCTGCTGACTTCGATGGTGGCAGACAAGATGGAAGAGCAAGGTAATAAGTTAGAGACCTTGGCATGCCACTTTGCAAAGCTAGGAGCATCCAAGATGTCTAGGTACTTGTGACAAAGCATGATTAGGATGCTAAGAGGTGGAATCTCTAAGAAAGTGATAAAAATGGAAAAGGATATTGTGGTAATTGATGAGAAAACAAATGAAATGCCCCATGCCTTTGATCCCTGGTACAAAAATTTTTTTATTTTATTTTATTTTGTTTTGTTTTATTTTACTTTATTTTAAGTAGGCTCCACGATGGGCCCTCCAACATGGGGCTTGAACTTATGACCCTGAGATCAAGACCTGAGCTGACATCAGAAGTCTAAAGCAACTGACTGAGCCACCCAGGCACCCCAGCAAAATTTTAAATAGCAATTACTTCAAAACTCCTAGGAAAAAAACTTGCATTCATGCATTCTTTCTCTGTTTCTGAAAGTTATAAATCCTTTCATGTCTTTGAAATGCAAACACCCCAGGAGACAACCAAAACATTGCCCACAGAGACTGAAGATAAAAAAGTGTGTGTGTGTGTGGGGGAGGGCCTTTTCAAAATACACACTGTTGTAAAAGTCCTTTGTCAGTGCATTATAATGAACTCTCATCAGATCTTTAACCATGACCATTTTTAAGTCTTTTGTCATTTGCACACAGTTATTGTTTTACTCTGATACTTTGGCAAAAACTTCCTGCAAAAGCACTTCATCTTTAAGAGATTCATGGAAAAGACTTTGACAAGTACAGGTTTCTTTTTTTTTTTTTTTAAGATTTTATTTTATTTATTTGAGAGAGAGAGAGAGCACAAGAGGGGGTAGGGTCAGAGGGAGAAGCAGACTCCCCACTGAGCAGGGAGCCTGATGCGGGACTCCAGGATCATGACCTGAGCCAAAGGCAGTCGCTTAACCAACTGAGCCACCCAGGTGCCCGGCAAGTATAGGTTTCTGATAACTGAGATCAATTTACCTTAATGTGGTAGGGACAATATGAATCTTTCAAGTGCTCCCCCAAGACTACCTATATAAACCCACAATATGTCAGGGGATGGTAGCCTGAGAATTGTCCCTGTTCTCCTTCCCCACATTATTAAAATGGAACCATTACATTGATGATATAATGTTAACATTTCATCCGCTGGAACATCTGTGAGGGAGAAGAGGGGCAATGAACCCACAGAAAATTCAAGGTCAGGCACTACCATAAGGTTTTGGGTATCCTCAGGTCTGATAAGACTCATGTTGTCTCACAATCTGTTAGGATGTAAGTTTATCCAATCCCTAAGAATGTGAGATACAAGCCTCTATAGGGATTTTGGGGTTTGGGAGGACTTCTAATTCCCACCCAGCGTAGTGCCCCTATCCTTTATGCCATCTGGTAAAGGAAGGGCACCTGTGGGACTGGGACTCAGAGCAGCAAGTCACCTTTGAGAAGGTAGAAATATTAGTGAAACAGATTAATGCTCTGGGCATCTCCGAAATAGGGCTACCATTTGAATTGGATTTGTCTATGGCTCTGGAAGGTATGGGTCAGGCACTGTGGCAGAGTCAACAAGGAGAGAGTGCCCCTAGGATTTTGGTCCTACCTCTGGAGAGGAGCAGAAACCCTATATACCCCCCTTTGAGCAACAGCTCCTGGCAACGTACACATCCCTCCTCCCAGGTGAACCTCTGACATAGCCGTCAGTGCAACAGTCAGTGGGCTGAGCTCTGCGTAGTGTGGCTAGTGATTGATTACTCATGTACCGTGGCTGCTCATCCTTTGCACTGACAGTTGGGCTGTTCTGAAGGGATGAAACGTATGGCTTGGACAGTGGGAAACCAAGAGGTGGATGATTATAAATAAGCCCTTATGGGGTCAGGATATGTGAGAAGACATTTGGGTCCATGTAAAAAAGCCTCAGGGAGTCCTCACTGCTTTTCCTGTCACAGCTCATAAGGCATTGACACACCCCTGACAATCAGGAAGCTAGTGGTTTAGCTCAGGTACAGGCCTTAACTACTGACCCTTCAGCAGATACAGCAAATTGGATATATAGAAAGAATGGCCACTGCAATGCCCAAGTAGGATGGCCTATTGCTGGTGTTGCTATATTGCTCTTAAAATACAGTGACTTGGTCAGGGCACCTGAGTGGCTCAGTCGGTTAAGCATCTGCATCTGGCTCAGGTCATGATCCTGGGGTCCTGAGATAGGGCCCCATATCATCTGGCTCCCTGCTCAGCGGGGAGCCTGCTTCTCCCTCTCCCTCTGCCTCTCCCCCTGCTTGTGCTCTCTCTCTCTCTCTATCAAATAAATAAATAAATAAATAATCCAAAGGGGTACATGCACCCCAATGTTTATAACAGCAATGTCCACAATAGCCAAACCATGGAAAGAGCCAAGATGTCCATCAACAGATGAATGGATAAAGAGGATGTGGTATATATATATATATATGTATATACATATATATATAATGGAATATTATGCAGCCAAAAAAAAAACAAAAACAAAAACAAAAATAGAATGAAATCTTGCCATTTGCAACAACATGGATGGAACTAGAGGGTATTATGCTAAGCAAAATAAGTCAATCAGAGAAAGACAAGTTTCATATGATCTCATATGAGGAATTCTTAATCTCAGGAAACAAACTGAGGGTTGCTGGAGTGGTGGGGGGTGGGAGGGATGGGGTGGCTGGGTGATAGACATTGGGGAGGGTATGGGCTATGGTGAGTGCTGTGAATTGTTTAAGACTGTTCTCACAGACCTGTACCTCTGAAACAAATAATACATTATATGTTAAAAAAAAAAAAAAAGATAGTAGGCAGGGAAAAATGAAGGGGAGGAAATCGGAGGGGGAGACGAACCATGAGAGACTATGGACTCTGAGAAACAAACTGAGGGTTCTAGAGGGGAGGGGTTGGGGGGCTGGGTTAGCCTGGTGATGGGTATTAAAGAGGGCACATATAGAATGGAGCACTGGGTGTTATATGCAAACAATGAATCATGGAACACTCCATCAAAAACTAATGATGTAATGTACGGTGATTAACATAACATAATAAAATAAAATTAAAAATAAATAAATAAATAAAATCTTTTAAAAAATACAGTGACTTGGTCAATGCAATGACATATGTCCTGTGTGTGCTAAACAGCACACAAGGCAACAGCCAGGAGAATCTGGGGCCATTCACCAGAGTTCCCAACCAGTGAAGGATTGACAAATTGGTTATATCCACCGCCCTCCCTCTGAATGAGGTTTTAATTATGCCTTGGTTTGTGTGAACACTGCATATGGCCTAACAGAAGCTTATCCCTGTCACTGTGCAAGCCAGGCTGCCACCATCAGGGGATTAGAGAAGTTAAATACCAAATACTAAAGCTAAATATTAAATGAGTAGAGATACCCTTACTGACTAGACAGTCAGAGGGGGTCACATTTCAAAAGTCATGACATTGAAAACTGGGCAAAAGAACATGGCACTGAATGTAGGTTCTATCTCCACTATAACCCACAGCAACAGGATCAGCAAAAAAGAAAAAAATGGAACACTCAAATGGAACACAAATTAAATTGTTAACAGGTAAAGCCACCTTGGCCGGGTGGACTAAAGTACTGTCCCAGGCTTTAATATATTTAAATAACCAAGCAGTAGGGCCTATTGCCCCATATGCTAGACTGGAGACTCCTGGTGAGACACCCGACACCATGAAGGTATGGAGGTCCTAGGAAATAAACATTGCTCAGACTCTCACTGTAGAACAGTGTGCTGTGCTGCTGAGAACACCAAGCCCCATCACACATGGAAAAGGAATTATTTATGGAATTTACAATGAGATGTCCCACAGAGATGGGTGAGTTAATTTGTACCCCTAGGTAAGGGGAAACTAATTAAGCTCCAGTAGAATCCTATTATCCTGCTGCAAGCTGGGCTTATTAGAATGTCCTATATTTGAAATGAAATACACACTACTGAGAAAGGGGAGAATATAGAAGTCCTGGTCTGGCATATCCTGCCTGCAGTCCATCTCCTCATTCCTGACAGTGCTGTCTCCCCCAGTCATTGTGTATGGTATGGACAACCAGGTCAAGTTTCCAGAGCTGCCAACCCCCTTCTCCTCAAGACCATGGAGGACATTCTTGTTTTCCACTGGTATGATCATTTGGCTGCTATTTTTGTCCACTCCATTGATTTGGAGGATGTTAGAGCACCCATAGTAGCCCTTACTAAATTTATTCAGCAAGTCCTAAATGATAGCCAATATAGTCTGCCCTTACTTAACCCTGACATGATGATAATGAGATAAGCTGTCCTTCAGAACAGGATGGTCTTGGACATTATTACTGCCTCAGAAGGAGGCCCCTGTGACATTATCCAAACAGAGTGTTGTGTGTTCGTACCTGATAAGTCTGCTAATGTATCATCTTTATTAAATCACATGAGGACACAAGTAAATGCCCTGAGTGATCTGACCTCCAGTTTAGGAGAGTCAATAAACCAATGGTTCAGATCCTTGAACTCTTTGTGCAAAAAGTTGTCACTAATTCTGGCAATCATTGTCTTAATCTGTGTTTTCTCATACATGTACCTATATTGTTACTGTGTAGCCAGATAGCTGCCAAAGGAGCCACGTCCACACTAGTGAAACCCCTTGCTGACTGCTCAGGGCCTATTGCAGAAGAGGAGGGAACATGAGATTGTACGAGCTGGTCATCCACACCAAAGGGTGGAGTGTTCGGAGAGGTCATCAAAAACGCATGACCCCTGAGCTGGACCCAGGCAATGAGAGGCTCCTCAGCTGGACCCAGGCGATGAGAGGCTCCTCATCCCTTCCCCTGTCTTGGAGAGTGGGTTATATGCTTGCCCTTCCCACTCCCAGAAGTGTTCCAAGGACACAGCCTCGAGATAGTGATGTGGTGCTGTGCACACCTGCACTGTATATGTGACTGAACCCAGGTAAGGTCTCTTTATAAACTTTTATGACTTGGAGGACGAGTGTGGGGACCCACTCATCCTGCTGTTATTCAAGACAAGCCTTGTATATATGTCAGTTCCCTTTGCTTACTAAATCTACTACCTACCCACCTGAAGTGACCCACCTTTTTCTTTGTTCTCTCCCTGCTCTCTGTGTTAAGGGGCCAGTTTCAGGTTTCATCAAGAACGTTCCCAAAAAGGATTGCCAGCTGACACTTTTTATTCCATAGTTTTGACCTCGGTAGCTTTGTCTAATCCAGAAAGGAGTTCTTTCTCTTCCCCGGGTGAGTTAAGTTCTGAGAATACCTCAGCAGATTAGGTTTGCTTAATTAGTTTCTCCTGAGGACAGACTTGAAGGAGAACACAGTGCTCTGGTATGTTTCAAAAATGGATCTTCTCCCCACTTCCTGAGGGAAGTAGAAGAGCATCTTTCTTCCGTGTTCACTGTGAGGATCTGGTCGAGCTCCTAGAAGTAAGCCCCACAAAACTGTGGGTCTCCCTGTGACTGGGTGCCTTTGGAATTTTTAACTCTCAGACTTCTCTACACTGATTTTCCAGCAATTCAACAACTATAGTTTGTGTTTTCCCACATGGCCGCTGATTCTGCCCCTGAGTCTCTGCTCAGGTAAGTTTTGCTTTGTTTGCCTGTTGGTCTCCAATCTTGAGAACTTGTGTTTGCCCTGCATCCTACTCTCAGTGGCTTCTAGAAGAGTTGTTGATTTTTCAGTCTGTTCAGCATTTTACTTGTTGTTAGGATGGAATGGCGGTTTCTAAGCTGCTTATGTGCAGAACCAGAAGTTGGCCAGCAGTTCTTAGTCCTGGTCAGCAATGAAATTTTAAATAGCATTTCAGAAAATTATGATAAAATTCATAGAGTTGGGAAAATGTAGTTGTGAGCCATTGTGTACAAAGCCTTATGGACGCCACTCGCCTAAATTTGGCGGGTAAATGGGGAGAAGGGACATAAGATAGTACTAATATTGCACATTTTTTTTCTTTTTTCTCCATCTCCACCATTCTCACTATACCTCAAGGTCAAGTACATTCTTAATGCCTTATCTCTATCCTCCACCCCTCTATGTTCCAAGTAGAAGCAGAAGCAATTACTGAAAGATGCAAGTAGCTTGTATGCAAGAGAGGCAGATTTACACAATACATACTAGTCCCTGAGTGCCTATTATATACTATATATGTCAAACACATCAATTCTGAAAAACTTTAACTTATTATACATATTATAGACACGATAAAATTAATGTTCAACTACTGTTGGTATGCATTATTTTAGGTAACTTTTGGGAATTATCTGTAATGTGATGTTATCATTCTTGGCAAAATGAAGAAACTCACATGACAAAAATATGGCAGAATAGTCTAGGGATTATTTTAGTTTCAGCAAATATGCTGCATCAGGAAGGTGACATGACCTTGGGTAAAGCGACTTGCTTCATTCAGCTGAGGACAGTCTTCATGAAGGGAGACTAAGCTGTAAGGTGTAATCTGACAATATGCCCAACAGCTGTGGAAATGAGTTTCAGTCTTGCAATTAGGCTGGTGTTGGGAGGGCGTGTGGATCTTAGCATTGAGCTCAGTACCCTCTGGCACTCCAGCATTGATGAGATAACAATGCAAAAATATTGCTGTAAATCATAAGTGATTTTTATAGCAGGGGCAATGAAGAAACTAAAAAAATTAGCTATTCTTAATTGAGAATAAACATGTTTCAGGCATGATACTTTTGATGTCATAAGTACAACAGTTTATGCCACACAGTACTCGTTTGAAATGATTGAGAAAAAATAAATGGAATTCATTAGTTCTGCAGAAAGAGATCTAATGGAAGAAGCTTTAAAGTTCTTTCTGACCCTTTTTCTCTAATTCACATAATTTAAACAGTCCTCTCCTTTTAATTTTCTGGTATGTGCTTTTTGAGACCGTGCTTTTCTTAATGTATTCTGGGTGTCCTAATGGGCACAACAGAGAGGAAATGAGGACCTATGAAAATAGATAATGCAAGTACACACTTTAGCTAAAAATATTCAAGACTTCCAATAATCCAAAACAAATAGTACAGAACTGCACAGGGGATCATTTAAAGGTCAGTTTTCAGTATCGTGTGCTTTTTAGACCCAGCAAAGTAAATATAATGTTCTTGCACTTATTAAGCTAGAACAGCTTAAACATGAGGCATGAACCAATTAGATAGGCCTGTAGTACATTATCATTAAAAACAGTAATTATCTTTACTGCTGAGTGAATTAGTAAATTGCTCCTGACCCGCTTTCCCATGTAGTCATAAAACAGGCCAGATTGCTATTGTTTTCCTAAGGATTATATCCAGTGTGCTGGCCTCAGTGTAATAAACCTGAACTCTGAATGAAATTATCCCAATAATTTATGAGGCTCTGTCTTTATGGAGCCATGTCGTTGAGTAGAGAATTTCTAAACCCGAAAAATGTCTGTTACTGCTCTATTTCACTATAAATAAAAAAAATTGGCATTTTTTCAAAGATTATCAAGCTCTCAATCACAGGAAAGATCTGAAATGTGTTCTACATTCTTAACTGAGAACAAGAATACTATTATCAGAAAACTCATTCCAATGAAATATATTTATGCTCTTTAATGCACAGATCATGGGCCATTAATTACGTATGTTTGTACTTTATAAATATACACTCACTGCCACATTTTTAATTGAAAAATTAACCTGATAGTAATGCTTTTGATACAGTATTATAGATGTATGATTTAACTTGATATCAAGCGATGACATTAAATCATACTCATGTTTTAATATTATAAACATACGTCCATTTTTTTCCCATGGATATATACATAAATCATTATATGAGTAAATTTCCATGAAAATCAATTTTATGTGAATAGCATTTTAGAAAGTACTTCAGAGAAGGTTCAGCTGAAGGCCCAAGAGACAAATCTCATGTTAGGCTGGCTGGATCTCAGATTAGACCTTCTCCTTTGGCAAGAGAAGGCAGATCTTGGAAAGAAGCCAGAACACTGACATTTTGGGTCCATAGAATATGGTGCAAGATTCCCCCCCACACACCAAAAAAAAAAAAAAAAAAGGCAAAAAAAGCAGGGGGGGTGGGGGGATCAGAATAGGCAGGTATTGAAGATTGGTTCCTTCCATAGAAGTATCACGGGTTTTTTGGTTTGTTTTTGTGGGGTCTTTTTGGTAGTTAGATGAGGGAAGAGGGAATTTGTCTCAGTGAAGTTCTTCTGAAGAGTACTAAGTGCCCAATAACCTAAGCTACAAGACACCCTCGCCTCTTTAAAGAGAAACCCTTCCTTGACCCTCCAATATTTGACCCTCCAATTCTTTCAATTTCACTTAAAAGTTTCCTTTTGTTTAAATGAACTCTTATTGTGGATCATTCTATGATAAAAGGAAAAAAAGAATTAATAGTCAAAAGTGGTGTGGATTAGTTCAATAATTTTTTTCAAGTTTTTATTTGAATTCTAATTAGTTAACATATAGTGTGATACTGGTTTTAGGAGTAGAATTCAGTGATTTATCAATTATATACAACACCCAGTACTCATCACAACAAATGCCCTCCTTAATACCTGTCACCCATTTAGTCCATCCCCCCACTTCCCTCCATCAACCCTCAGTTTGTTCTCTATCTTTTAGAGTCTCTTATGGTTTATTTCCCTCTCTCTTCCCCCCCTCCATTGTTCATCTGTTTTTTTTTGTTTTTTTTTTAAGGTTTTATTTATTTATTTGACAGGGAGAGACACAGCGAGAGAGGGAACACAAGCAGGGGGAGTGGGAGAGGGAGAAGCAGGCTTCCCACCAAGCAGGGAGCCCAATGCGGGGCTTGATCCCAGGACCCTGAGATCATGACCTGAGCCGAAGGCAGACACTTAATGACTGAGCCACCCAGGTACCCCATCTGTTTTAGTTTCTTAAATTTCACCGATGAGTGAAATCATATAGTATTTGTCTTTCTCTGACTGACTTATTTCACTTCGAATACTCTCTAGTTGCAAATAGCAAGATTTCACTCTTTTTGATGGCTGAGTAATATTCCTTTGGATAAAGAAGATGTCGTGTGTGTATACACACACACACACACACACACACACTCACTCTCATCAGCCCTTTCCTTTAAATGTCAGGAAGGATGTGAAATCTGCTAGTATGCCTATACAGAAATCCTACTCTTAGGCATTTATGTACTGTGATTCATTTAGACTTTGAAGGATATATAAGATACATATTGTGATACAATAATGTTTCAACATATTGAGGTTTGTTTTGGGATATTGTTTATGATGCTTTATCTACTTCAATTTATTGTAAACATGATTCTTAATCCAGTAAGGTAGGGCATTTTATGCCCCCAGCCTCAAAGAGTAACATACAAATATCAGAATTAAGTAAAATATCAAATCCTTGGCCCTTGATTTTTTTTTTTTAAGAAATTCTGAAAATGGGGAGAATGGAAGCTAATGCAAAGAAGAAATTTTTAGTGCCTTGGACTAGGAAGAGCTCCCTTATGTTGGGTGTGGTATAGTGGGAAGAAGAATATCAGGGATGAAATAGTGAGTTATGTGTCCAAGGTAGCACACAGGGCCAGAGGGCCTAAACCAGCACTGGCAATAATCCTGGTAAAGAGTCCATAGTAAGGACCTGTGTGTTCTGTGTCACTATCCAAAGGCTGGACTATATGCCTTGCTGTATATGAGCTTTGACAGAAAATGGCCTTAACCACATTGTTAGTTGACACGGTTACTCCGCGACGTGGTCCCTGCATGGGTGGGATGTAGCATCTAAGCTGCCTGAACTGAGAGGACAGGAAGCATGGAGCCTAGTTTGAGATTAATTTCTCTCACTTAATAGAAATTCGTCTTGTTATTTTATTCAGATGTTAGAAGGACACATTGCTCACATCCCAGCAGTCTTTCAAAAGAGAATTAAGCCAAGAAATACAGCCTCTTTATACCCTTAGTGATAAAGGAGAAGTAAAAGTGCCTGAAAAGAACTTCAATGTTCTATTTAATAACTGCTATCTAAATATTTTTTCTAATCTTTCCTATAATCTGTTTCCCTCAGAAACATCAGAGTTAAGGAAAAGCAAGTTAAGTCTCTATACATGTAGATTCTAAATTTGACATTTGAAATTATGGTAATGACTTGTATTGTAAAATCTACCATTTATAGACAATAGAGCAAGAAAACAAACTACACTGTATAAAATACCAGGAGAACATAAAGAAATACAGTATTTTTACATAATACTTAGAGTAATAGTCCTCTGTAAAAGATGTGGCAGGATGGTTTCCATTATACTTTTTTAAATGTTAAATAACCTTTCAAAAACTTTCCTAGAAAGAGCAAAGATTTCTCAGAACTTGTGTGTGAGTATATGTTAAAATGTCTATTATTGGCAGAACAAAAAGTGGCCATCTATTTTAGTCCCATTGCCTTTAAAATGTTATCTGTTCATAAAACTAAAGTCTGAAGCTACTGTGTTACTGTATTAAAGAAATAAACTTTTCTTTCCCTCTCCCTTCACCCCCTTCCCCTACCCTAGTCATACGCCGTGAAATGCACAGACCTTAAATTCAAAACTCAGTGTTATGCATGTAGCCTCATATAATCCCACACCGTAATCATGTTGTAGAATATCCACATTAACCCAGAAACTTTGCTATGCCCCCCTTACTACTATTCCCAACACAGCATTGGCAACCACCTTGCAGATTTTTTTTTCCATAATGGATTAGTTCCAACAACTTCATAAAGATGGAGTAATGTGTACCCATTTGATTTGGGCTTCTATTACTTACTATAAGTTTCTTTTTAATTTTTATGAATGTCCTTGCATATACCAGTATTTAATTTCCTTTTATTGGTTAGTGGTAGTATACAGTAGGAATATATACCATGATGTTTATTCATTTTCCTGTTGGTGGACATTGGTTTTGGTATTGCTTGACTATTATAAATAAAGGTTTTCACTCATTATTATAAATATCTTTCTCTGAACATGTATTTTTAGTTCATATAGTTAAATACTAGCTAAAAGTAGAATTGCTAGGTGATGGAGTAAGTGTATATTTAACTTCATAAAACAGTCAAACTTCCTTCCAAAGTGGTTGCACCATTTACATTCTCAGTAGCAATTCAGGAGTTTAAGATGCTCTAAGTCATCGCTGACGGTTGGTGTTAATGTGTCTCATTTTAACCATTCTAGTGTTTGCAATGGTATCTAAGTGTAATATTAATTTACATTCCCAATCTGTGATGGGAGCAACTTTCTATGTACTCAATCATTATTCATAGAATTTCTTTTGTGAGGTATACACATTTTTGCCACATTTTATTAGTTTGTGTTTTAATTATGATTTGCAGTTATTTATATATTCTGTATACAAGTCTCTTGTCAACTTTATATATTGCATATAATTTTTTCCTCTTTGGCTTGTCTTTTTTAATGTTAGATGAGAAAGTTTTAATTTTGATAATGTAATTTATCATAATTTCTCTCAAAATGTGTGCTTTTACCTATCCCAAGATCAGAAAGATATTATCCATGTTTCTTATAGAAGCTTTAAAATTTAAGCTTTACTATTTAGGCCTATATCTACTTGGAATTAATTTTTTTATATGGTTGAGTTACGGAGTAACATCTGTAGTTTTCTACATTTGAATGAAGTTTTTCCAAAACCATTTGTTAAAGACTGTCTTTTCCCTACAGAATTACATTGGCATTTTGACTATATTTATGTATCTTTTTCTGGAATATCTACTCTTCTTTTTTTTTAATTTTATTTATTTGTGAGAGAGTGAGCATAAGCGGGGGAAGGGGCAGAGGGAGAAGGAAAAGCAGGCTCCCCCGCTCAATGGGGAGCCCAACTCTGGGCTTGATCCCAGGACACCCAGATCATGACCTGAGCTGAAGTCAGAAGCCCAACAGACTGAGTCACCTAGGTGCCACTCTACTCTCTCTCTCTCTTTTTTTTTTTTTGCTACTTTATCTGTCCTTATTACCAGTCCCACATGGCCTCCATTACTGACTCTTTAGGGTAAAGTTCTGCTAGCCTGAATTTCCAACATTACTCTTTTTCCAGGATAATTTGAACTTTTCTGTCATTGAATTTTATTTTTGAATCACCTTTAATTTCTATAAAAAATGTGTAGATATGTTAATTGTTCTTCTATAAATCTATAGATAATCGATACCTTATCAATATTTTCTAATCTATTAAGTTCATATATAATTCCATTTTTAGGTCATCTTTATTTCTATTGGCAATGGTCTTAGTTACAGATTTTCTTGAATTTATTCCAAAATATTTTATATTTTAATCCTTTTGTAAATACAATTTTCTTAATTATAATTACATCTTTTGGATGCAAAATTAGGAGGTTGATTTATTTTTTTTAATTCTGCATTATTTGAGCTTGCGACATTGTTAGCTTAGTAAATTGTTCACTGTTGACTTAGTAAATTATTAAAATAAATAATGACTATATTAGTAAATATAGTTTTACTTCTTAGTTTCCCATATGTATGCCTTCATTTGTTTTTCTTGTTTTACTGCATGTACACTTAGGACTTTTAATACAATGTTGAATAGAAGTTGAATAGAAGTGAAGAGTGAAGATATCCTGTCCTTTTTCTGAATCCTTTTATATCATTAAGTCTATTATCAGCTGAGGTTATTAGTACCTTTATATCAATAAGGAAGTTCGCCTTTACCTTGCAGAGATTTTTTTTTAATGTGTCAATTTTTATCAAATACATTTCCTTAATTGAGTGAGATAATCAGGTTTATTCCTCTTATTCCTTTAATGTGGTGGATTATATTGACTGACTTTTTAACATGGAGACAACTTTTCATTCCTAGAGTAGACCCTAGTAGTCATGAGATGTCTTTTTAAAATTGATATATTTGATTTGCTAATACCTTGTTAATGAATCTTGTGTCAATATACATTAAGGAGTGGTCTGCAACTTTGCTTGGCCTTTGTCAGGTTTTGACATGAAGGTCAAGCTGGACTCAAAAAATGGGTTGTGAATTTTACTTCCATTTTTCTGAAAGACTATAAAAATGTATAATGTATAATGTTGTCATTTCTTCCTTAAATACTTAATTCAGTGTAATGTGGGTTTGGATTTCTCTTTGTGGGAAAGTTAATAATTTAATAGATAAAGAGCTATTTGGATTTTCTATTTTTTCTTCAGTTTTGTGTATGTATGTGTTTTCCGAAGAATCTGTCGACTTAAATTATAAACACTTTATGCCAATGAATTTAATAACCTTTCCTTCTATCCTGTGTGCCTTACTATTTATTCATATTTGCCTAATTTTGTATTTTGGGCTATTTTTTTTCCCTCTAAAACCATCTTCTAAGAATTTCTCAACTTAAGTTTTGGTTTTCTGGTTTGCTTTTTTTGAAAGCATTATTCAACTCTGATTTTATCTTAAATTCTTCTTGTCATGGATTTTGAATATTATTCCTTCCTTATGTTTACTTTAGTTTTAATTTTCTCATCTTTTTCTGGTCTTGTAAACTAAATGGTAACATTACCCATTGATTATTAAGCCATTTTTTTTTCCTTTTCAAATAACATTTAAGCTGTATATGTCTATATATGTGCCACTTATCAGCAATCTACAAAATGTGATGTTTTATTTTCATTATTCTTCCCTTCAAATTATTTTCTAATTTTCTCTTGTGATATCTCTTTGACCTATTAGTTATTTAGTAATACTACCGACTTTCCAAATATCTGGATCTTCTAATTAAATTCTATTTTAGTCTGAGAATGTTATTTGTATTATTACAATCTTTTGAAATAGATCACATGCCAGACCATATTTGAAAATATATGTTGATCATTTTCCATGTGAACTTGAAATGAATTTGTTTTCTCCTGTTATTCCAATCTTCTATATGCTTAATAAATTTTTGTCTAGTTGCTTTATCATTTACAAAGTAAGAGGGTGAAAATATCCAGCTATGTATGTGGGTTTGTCTGTTTCCTTTTATTTCTGTCAATGTTTGCTTCATGTATTTTGACACTCTGTCATTAAGTGTGAAAATACTGTTATGTCTTAGTGATGAGTTGAACTTTTTATCATTACAAAATGTCCTCATTTCTCTCTAGTAATAGTCTCAAGTCTATTTTTTTTTCAGAAAATTATATAGCCACAGTAGCTTCCTTGTGCTTATCATTTACACACTAGATCTTTTTTCTACCTTCTTGTTCTTACCATCTTTATTTAGCATTTATTTATATTTAAAGATTTTATTTATTTGAGAGAAAGAGAGGGAGTGCACAAGCAGGCAGAGCAGCAGACAGAGGAAGAGGGAGAAGCAGGCTTCCCGCTGAGCAGGGAGCCCTAGGTGACACGAGGCTTGATCCCAGCACCCTGGGATCATGACCTGAGCTGACGGCAGACGCTTAACTGACTGAGCCACTCAGGTGCCCCAATTTGTTTGGCATTTAAATTACAAACAACATACACTTGTGTATTTATTTTCCTGTCTTACAATCATTACCTTTTTAATTGGAGTGTTTAGTATATTTACATAAAATATTATAGGATGTGTTTCTTTTTCCACTATTTATCTTTTCTTGCTTATTTTAGATTAGTTGAGTATTTTCTAATATTCCATCTTACCTCATTTGCTGTTAACTATATATTGTGTACATTTTTTAGTACTTGTTCTCAAATATTATTGTCCTTAGGGCTGACACAGTGCCAACTCTTTTAAAATGTAAGAAACTTAAAACCGTAAAATCTGATTTTAACTCCCATTACCCTTTTTGCTATTGATGACAAATATTGTGTACCATCATATACAATATCTATTATAAAATATTATGGACACGTAATTGAAATGTGAATACATAATTTCAGTTTCCAACTTACCTTTTTTCAACCTGAATTTAAAAATTCTAGTAGTACGTATTTGCTGAGGATGACTACTTTCAACTTTCATTTATCTAAAATATATCTCTTAATTTTTGTAGAATACTTCTGATGATTATAGAATTTGAGGGTTTTTTCTTCATTTTAAGGTATTACTCAAAATTCTTTTAGTTTCCATTGTTTCTGATACATAGCCATCATCCATATCATTGATATTTTCTATACAATGTACTTTTATTTCCTCTCTGGCTGTTTAAAGATTTTCATTTTATCTTCATCAGCATAATATTTGTATATGTAGCTTTCTTTATGTCTGGGTTTTACTGAGATTTTGGATCTATAAATGTATTTTCCCGAATTTCCAGGAATATTCAAATAATTTCTCTAAACCATTATCTCCCTCCTTTAATTTTAAGACACTAGTTAGATATATGGCTTAGCACCTGCTATCATTTGATGGTTTTCTACAATTACACTAAGCCTCTATTCATACCTTTAGTATTGCTTTTGTTCTTTAGATTGGATAACATATATATTTTTGAGATTACTCTTTGTCTCTAGTAATATTTTGGATTAACATCCGTATATCACTAAAGACATAGGGTGCCTGGGTGGCTCAGTTCATTGGGTGTCTGCCTTTAGCTCAGGTCATGATCCTGAAGTCCCAGGATCGAGTTCCAGTGGAGAGTCTGCTTTTCCCTCTGCCCATCACCTCACTCTCTCTCGCTCTCTCTCAAATAAATAAAATCTTTAAAAAAATATTACTAAAGACATAGAAGACTTGAGCACCTATCAAGAAAGTTGATTTAGTTAACATTCATAAGCATCCTACACCTAACAAAAACAGTATACATTGCTTCAAATACACATGTAACATGAACCAAAATAGACCAAATCTAGGACCATAAAATATTTCACAATAAATTGAAGACTGAATAAATCAAAATATGTTTTCAGGCCACAACAGAACTAAATTACAAATCAATAGCAAATGTATATCTATATATCTATATCTATATCTATATATATACACACACATACACATATATACATATACATACATATGTATATATATATAATCTCTAATGCTTGAAAATCAAACAGTACACATCTAAATTGCCCATGGATCAAATCAGTTACAAATAAAATTAGAAAATTTTGAATTGAATCAAAATGAAAGCACAACCCATCAATACTTATAAGATACAATTAAATAGTTTTATGGAGAATTATAGCATTGAATGCTTAGAATAAAATAGACATGAAGGCCTCAAGTTTATGTCCCAAGCATTCACCTTAAGGAACTTAAAAGAAATAATAAGTAGAAATATAGAAATAATAAATATAAGACTGATAATAAAATAAAAACTATACGTCAAAGTCAATAAAACCAAAATTGTTTCAAATCGATTAATCTCTGAAAGGACTGCTTTTTAAACAAAGGATACAAATCCCCAATATCAGGATAAGGATGCCCTGCATATTCTATAGATATACAATAAGTATTGAATCTTAAATATTGTACTCTTCCGTTCTAGAGTTTCTGTGTCGTTCTTTATTTCCAGGTCTGCGTTCCCTCAACTATTTACTCATTATGGCTGTCTTTACTTTAAATCATTGAAAATATTTACTGTAGCTTTTTAAAATGATTTTAAAGACACATTTCCCTGCTTCATTGCATGTTTAGTAAACCTTTATTTTTGGGGGTGATATATTTGAGAGAGACTATCACCTTTTTTTTAAAGGGTTGAATTTTATTCTAACGGACTGTTAAAATACGATGCTTTTCATCCTTTTGGGCTTGTGTTTATTTTTTAATGTGTGTTTCTGTTTGCCATTAATTTTTAGTTGTGGCCTTTAGGGATGGGCATGTTTTACACTCATAAGATGGGCTTTTCTGGTGTCTCAGTTGTTTATCTGTGGTGCTCAGGGAGGTCCCTCCACTCTGGTTATTCCAGAATACCAATGTCTCCCAGAAATACATGTCTTCTAGTATCTCTGTTCAACTCACAACCCCACAGAAACCATCTAAGATTTAGCCCTCTTGCCTCCTTTGCCTTTAGCCAAGGACCAATGTAAACCCTCACATAGACTTCTGAAGCCCCCCTGTGCAGTTTTCTTTTTCTTTTCCAGAATACTGCTCCACAAATTCCAGCCATTTTTGCAACAACTACCTCCTTCACCCAGATATACTTATAGTTCCCCTCCTTATAGCATAAAAGAAATGCCACTGTGCAAACACCTGGGGAGAGAGCGGGGCTCATCTTGTGTGTTTGCTTTCTCACAAGTATCACAGTCTTGTGCTGACAGTTACTCAACACCTGGAAACAATTGTCTCATATATGCCGTCCAACTTTATCGTTGCTACGGCCATAGGCAAATCTGAACCCATTTTTTTCTATGGCCAGTAAAAGTCAACACTTTGTTTTTTAAGATGGTTCCCCACCATGTAGCTTATTAGTAATTACTAGAACAAACTTATATATAGTACACAGCTTACCCTCATTATAGTATAAGCAATTTTTTGTGGGATGGAACTATAATATCAGATAATTTCATCATAATTGAAAGTATTCATATGTACCTCATTGTTTGGGAATCTGTTTAAAACCTTTAGACTAGATCTAATCTAGAAAAACATCTTGCCAAAAATTTATCTTCCTGTTTTATGCCATTTAGGATTTTCTCAAACTCAAAGCAAACTCCGCATTGGCTCATAATTACTGTCTTGGCTTTATGTAATGAATTTTATTGAGAATTATGTATTTTTAGCCCCAAGCAGATATTCTTCCTATTTTCTTACTATAAAATATATATTTCTTGTAACAAGAATAATGACTTTGTTATAAATATGATAGGACATTATAGCTTCATTTATTGAATATTACCACCTAGTCATTTCACTAAGCACTTGATATCTTATACAAGTTTCTTAAACTTTGTTCTTAAACAAAGTACTTTTGAGGAGTTATCGATTAATTATTTAATATAACAACATTTGTAAGTGATTATTATGTGCCAGGCATGCTATCATGGAAATCCAAATTATTCATCTATAAAACAAAGCTAAAAATAGTTCCTACTTTATGGAGTTGTGAGGATTTAACAGCAAATTCATGCAAAGTCATTTAGATAGTGCTTGACACATAAGTACACATGAATTATACATTATTATTATTATTTAACTTTTATTATTTACATCTTACAACCCTTGGGAATAGTTTCCTTCTTCATATCTCCATTATACATCACCCCCCGTGATTACATCCTCCATAAATCCTCCATCAGTACCTGACTCAGGTTATTTACCGTATTTTTCCTAGCAAATAATATCTGTCCATCTTAAAATCAACCTACTTAAAAGTAAAACTATAGTCTCCGTTTAAAAACGATACTGCTGCTGCTTGATTTGTATATACTAATGCTTTATTTATATGATGATTTGTGTCAAAAGGATTTCTTCCCTTTTCCCCTACACCTTCTCATTCTTCAGGCCAGTCAGACCCATATTTTGTATCCATTTTATTTGTCCTGTTGGCATTCTTGTTTAGCCCTTAATGTCTTGTTCCTGGGAAGGGACAATAACTCTCTGTTTTGGTTACTTCCAATCTCTTCTTTCATTCTGTATACCACAGATACGGGAGTTTTCCAGCATTCCAGTGTACGTTTAGAGGACATTAATGTATGCCCACTGACTGAAGGAGAGCATCTATACTTTCTCTCCTAGCCTTTTATATCTAAAGTACTTTTGAGGAGTTATCGATTAATTATTTAATATAACAACATTTGTAAGTGATTATTATGTGCCAGGCATGCTATCATGGAAATCCAAGGAGATCTAGGCTATTAATCTCTATTTCATGTTGAAGGAAAGAGTAGCCTAGACAGCCAGTGTACATAATTTTAATGGCATAGATTTTGACACCTTAATTTCCCTGTGCCTCAATGTCTTTATTTGTAATACAGTGGATTATAATGATACCTATTTAATAAGGCTTTTATGAGAAGTAAGTAAATTAGTATATGTAGTATGCCTTGAACTGTGCCTGGTATGCAGTAAGTTTTCAGTAAGTGGTAGTTCTTACTGTTCCGTGGAGGTGTTAGTAACTGACGTAAATGGCAGGATTGAGATATGGAGCCCACGGAGCCTGGTACCAGAGCCCAAAGACCAGCATTATGCTATATTCTTTACCCTGGAAGGCCTGCCAGACAACGCACCAGAAGTTTTTCACACATTACCTCCCATACCTCCCTTCAGTAAACCATTCAACATAAGGCAAACTTATTTTGGTCCCACAGTAAACTTGCTTACTTTTTATATGGGTGCAGCTTACTCAAATTGTTTTTAAACTTCAAGACTGTGCTTATAATTCTTCCATGGAGACTTTCCATAACACATTTTTCTGTATTGCTACATAATTTACCTCCTCTTCAATTTTGAATAATTATCCCAAAAAACATGTAGTCAATACTTAGGAGTTCCATTTTCATCTTTACCGTCCTTAGTAATGTCTGTTATTTTGAATCCATAATTCTACTTCATTTGTTGTATGCCTACATTTCTTTATAATCCAATCCAATTTTTAAATATATAAACATGTTGAAGGAAGTAAGTTCTTTTACTTCTATTGTACTTTGTTCAGTGAACATGTGGTAATTAGTAAATACCTATTTATAGTTAGTAATATTCAAGAGTATTTACTTGATAACTAGTATATTGATTTCTATTTACCACATGAAATTCTCCTGAGAATTAATGTGTAACATTTTACAGATAATTCTGTTTAAAATATTTTGAATCAGACCTACCTTATTACATTTTTCTAACCAAATGCAATGAAAGCAAATAGCATATTATGTACTTACATAATAAAATAATATATAGAATTTAAGAACCTATTCAGAAGCCAAATCAAGTTTCTCCAGATGATTTTAACATTTCATGGGTTACACACCAGAGATCTATCTTAATAGTGATTTTATTAAATAGACCCACTCAAATATTACTATTTCCTAATAGCTGATTTAAATTGAATCCCTGAATTATGGAACTTTGCCAAATCAAAATTTCTATATAACCTGGGAATTTTCTATTAGTGAGATAGTTAATTTCTTCAACACTATTACTTATTAATGTTTAATTCCTAAGAAATGAAAATGAACAAATTATTTCCCCTCCCCACCAAAGGGGGGAAAAACAGTTATCTTGACTACCCTACTTGGATACATCTCTTATATATCAAATCCTTGTCAGCCCTTTAAAAAAAAAAATTAATGGGGCGCCTGGGTGGCTCAGTTGTTAAGCGTCTGCCTTCTGCTCAGGTCATGATCTCAGGGTCTTGGGATCGAGCCCCACATCCCTGCTGAGCAGGGAGCCTGCTTCTCCCTCTCCCACTGCCCCCTGCTTGTGTTCCTTCTCTCACTGTGTCTCTCTCTGTCAAATAAATAAATAAAATCTTTAAAAAATAATAAAAAATAAAAAAATTCATTCCTAGAGCTTGCTAATGCTGCCAAAAAATACTTTTTCATCTTTGAAAAATAGAATTGTATTAAAGAATGTGATTTTCAAATACTTCATAGAAAAAAAAATAGAAGTGTATGGCATGGATCCAAATTAGTATTTTATAAAAGTTAACTCCTTTAGAAAATAACACTGAACTTGCGCCAAACATGGAATAAAGCCTGTGTTGCAATATAGTTTCCACCTGGGTGAAAATCCTGCTTTTCTGTTAAGCCTAATCTTTCAAAATATTCTTTCTGAAACTTATGGCTAATAAAAAATAAGCCTAACACTATTTCTATCTGTAATAAAAGAAAACAATAAGAAAATGCCCCAGATATAAGTTTTGAAGTATACTGAGTCAGTGAAAATATGAACATTTTTTGTACTAGATCTCTATGTGATATTTGGGTAAATAAAAAACAGGTCAGATGGAATAATGTGAATATTTCATTTTTTCATAAGTTTTATCTAGAATATTACTATGGAAATCAAAACCAATATAATGCATTTAACATATCTTGAGTTATTTGCAAGCCTTCATCTTTTTTTTTCCCAATCTGGATATTTATACTAATTATACTTAAATATTTTAAACTATTTTAGATATAATTTGAATTAAAATTTCTTGATCACTCATAAAAACCTTTGCCCCATTACTATACCTGTAAGCCTCATGTGGAATAAATACTAAAGAGATATGTCGAGGATAGATAGCAAATTTTTACAAGTATCTGTTTCCCAGTCCAGCTATCAAGCCGTTTCCTTGCCATCATTCAAAAGATTGGCAAGTCAATAAAAATGTACATTTTCCTCTAGTAATATTGCAGCAAAAACAGTGAAACTTATGTTTGAACAACTGATATTTTTCAAAATAGTGAGAAAGTAAAACCAGATTAATAAGAGGATAAAAATTAACAAAAATCAAAATTAGAAAACTAAAACCTGGGCGCCTGGGTGGCTCAGTTGGTTAAGCGACTGCCTTCGGCTCAGGTCATGATCCTGGAGTCCTTGGATGGAGTCCCGCATCGGGCTCCCTGCTCAGCAGGGAGCCTGCTTCTGCCTCTGACCCTCCCCCCTCTCATGTGCTCTCTCTCTGTCTCAAAAAAAAAAAAAAAAATCAAAAAAAAAAAAAAAAAAAAAAAAAAAGAAAACTAAAACCGATATTAGGCAAAACAATTACAATTGCAGCTGTTTCTTCAAAAAATAAAAGCAGAAGGAATATACTAAATATACTACTTTACCAAGGAAAAAGCAAAAGCATAGTGTCAACAAGATTGGCAATTTCAGTGGGGGAATAACACAGGTATATGCTATCAAAATAAAGAGAACAATCTGTTTAACATTATGCAAAATGATTTTAAACTATGAATATTCTAGAAAAATGTAGATTACCAAAAATGACCACTGAAAACCACGGCTTGTGCATATAAAAGGAGAAATTACCTTAGAAGGAATTACAAATCTTAGAGTTAATTTAAAAAGCCTTAGTCTAAATATTTATGTACTGATATTCCATACAAAATTGAAATCCCTAGGACTTCATTTTTCCACTGGCCATGGGTAAAGGAGGATTTGGAGTAGAAGGGAAGTTAACTTAATAAAGCCCTTTAAGTACTATATTAAATGTTAATTTTTATTCACTATAGTAAACATTTTAAGTTATTATTATTTAAAGATTTTATTTTTAACTAATGTCTACACCCAACATGGGGCTCAAACTTACAACCCCAAGATCAAGAGTTGCATGCTATACTGACTGAGCCAACCAGGGACCCCACACTATAGTAATTTTTTTTTTTTTTTTTTTTAGTGTTCCCTGATTCACTGCTTGCGTATAACACCCAGTGCTCCATGCAGAACGCCCTCTTTAATACCCATCACCAGGATAACACATTCCCCCACCCCCTCCCTTCTAGAACCCTCAGTTTGTTTTTCAGAATCCATAGTCTCTCATGGTTCGTCTCCCCCTCCGATTTCCCTCCCTTCATTCTTCCCCTCCCGCTATTTTCTTCTTCTTCTTCTTCTTTTTTTTTTTTTTTTAAAGATTTTATTTATTTATTTGACAGAGAGAGACATAGCGAGAGCAGGAACACAAGCAGGGGGAGTGGGGGAGGGAGAAGCAGGCTTCCCGCAGAGCAGGGAGCCCGATGTGGGGCTCGATCCCAGGACGCTGGGATCATGACCTGAGCTGAAGGCAGACGCTTAACGACTGAGCCACCCAGGTGCCCTCTTCTTCTTTTTTTTAACATATAATTTATTATTTGTTTCAGAGGCACAGGTCTGTGATTCAACAGTCTTACACAATTCACAGCTCTCACCATAGCATATACCCTCCCCAGTGTCTATCATCCAGCCACCCCATCCCTCCCACCCCTGCCACCACTCCAGCAACCCTCAGTTTGTTTCCTGAGATTAAGAATTCCTCCTATCAGTGAGGTCAAATGATACATGTCTTTCTCTGATTGACTTATTTCATTCAGCATAATACCCTCCAGTTCCATCCACATCATTGCAAAAGGCAAGATTTCATTCCTTTTAATGGCTGCATAATATTCCACTGTATGTGTGTGTGTGTGTGTATATATATATATATATATATACCAAATCTTCTTTATCCATTCATCTGTCGATGGACATCTTGGCTCTTTCCACAGTTTGGCTATTGTGGTCATTGCTGCTATAAACATCAGGGTGCACGTACCCCTTCAGATCTCAACATTAGTATCTTTGGGGTAAATACCTAGTAGTGCAATTGCTGGATCATATGGTAGCTCTATTTTCAACTTTTTGAGGAACTTCCATACTGTTTTCCAGAGTGGTTGCACCAGCTTGCATTCCCCCCAACAGTGTAGGAGGGTTCCCTTTCCTCCGCATTCCTGCCAACATCTGTCGTTTCCTGACTTGTTAATTTTAGCCATTCTGACTGGTGTGAGGTGATATCTCATTGAGGTTTTGATTTGGATTTCCCTGATGCTGAGCGATGTTGAGCACTTTTTCATGTGTCTCTTGGCCATTTGGATTCTTCTTTGGAAAAATGTCTGTTCATGTCTTCTGCCCATTTCTTGATTGGATCATTTGTTCTTTGGGTGTTGAGTTTGATGAGTTCTTTATAGATTTTGGATACTAGCCCTTTATCTGATATGTCATTTGCAAGTATCTTCTCCCACTCTGACGGTTGTCTTTTGGTCTTGTTGACTGTTTCTTTTGCTGTGCAAAGCTTTTTATCCTGATGGAGTCCCAACAGTTCATTTTTGCCCTTGCTTCCCTTGCCTTTGGTGAGGTTTCTAGGAAGAAGTCACTGCGGCTGAGGTTGAAGAGGTTGCTGCCTGTGTTCTCCTTTAGGATTTTGATGGACTCCTGTCTCACATTTAGGTCTTTCAACCATTTTGAGCCTATTTTTGAGAGTGGTATAAGGAAATGGTCCAGTTTCATTCTTTTGCATGTGGCTGTCCAATTTTCCCAACACCATTTGTTGAAGAGACTGTCTTTTTTCCACTGGACATTCTTTCCTGCTTTGTCAAAGATGAGTTGACCATAGAGTTGAGGGTCCATTTCTGGGATCTCCATTCTGTTCCATTGATCTGTGTGTCTGTTTTTGTGCCAGTACCATACTGTCTTGATGATGACAGCTTTGTAATAGAACTTGAAGTCTGGAATTGTGATGCCACCAGCTTTGCTTTTCTTTTTCAACATTCCTCTGGCTATTTGAGGTCGTTTCTGGTTCCATACAAATTTTAGGATTATTCCTTTCATTTCTTTGAAAAAAGTTGATGGTATTTTGATGGGGATTGCATTAAATGTGTAGATTGCTCTAGGTAGCATTGACATCTTCACAATATTTGTTCTTCTAATCCATGAGCATGGAATGTTTTTCCATTTCTCTGTGTCTCTGTGTCTCTGTGTCTCAATTTCTTTCATGGGTATTTTATAGTTTTCTGAGTACAGATTCTTTGCCTCTTTGGTTAGATTTATTCCTAGGTATCTTATGGTTTTGGGTGCAATTGTAAATGGGATCGACTCCTTAATTTCTCTTCCTTCTGTCTTGTTGTTGGTTTATAAGAATGCCACTGATTTCTGTGCACTGATTTTATATCCTGCCACTTTACTGAACTCCTGTATGAGTTCTGGCAGTTTTGTGGTGGAGTCTTTTGGGTTTTCCACAGAAAGTATCATATCATCTGCAAACAGTGAGTATTTGACGTCTTCCTTGCCAATTTGGATGCCTTTTATTTCTTTTTGTTGTCTGATTGCTGTGGCTAGGACTTCTAATACTATGTTGAATAGCAATGGTGATAGTGAACATCCCTGCCATATTCCTGACCTTAGGGGGAAAGCTTTCAGTTTTTCCCATTGAGCATGATATTCGTTGTGGGTTTTTCATAGGTGGTTCTTATGATATTAAGGTATGTACCCTCTATCCCTATACTCTGAAGAGTTTTGATCAAGAAAGGATGCTGTACTTTGTCAAATGCTTTTTCTGCATCTATTGGGAGGATCATATGGTTCTTGTTCTTTCTTTTATTAATGTATTGTATCACATTGATTGATTTGCAGATGTTGAGCCAACATTGCATCCGAGGGATAAATCCCACTTGGTCGTGGTGAATAATCCTTTTAATGTACTGTTGGATCCTACTGGCTAGTATTTTGGTGAGATTTTTTGCATCCATGTTCATCAGGGATATTGGCCTGTAGTTCTCCTTTTTGATGGGGTCTTTGTCTGGTTTTGGGATCAAGGTAATGGTGGCCTCATAAAACGAGTTTGGAAGTTTTCCTTCCATTTCTATTTTTTGGAACAGTTTCAGAAGAATAGGTATTAATTCTTCTTTAAATGTTTGGTAGAATTCCCTGGGAAGCCATCTGGCCCTGGGCTTTTGTTTATTGGGAAATTTTTGATGACTGCTTCAATTTCCTCAGGGTTTATAGGTCTGTTCAGGTTTTTTGTTTCTTCCTTGGTCAGTTTTGGTAGTTGGTACATCTCTAGGAATGCATCCATTTCTTCCAGATTATCTAATTTGCTGGCATAAAGTTGCTCATAATATGTTCTTATAATTGTTTGTATTTCTTTGATGTTCGTTGTGATCTCTCCTCTTCATGATTTTATTTATTTGGGTCATTTTTCTTCTTGATAAGTCTGGCCAGGGGTGTATCCATCTTTTTAATTCTTTCAAAGAACCAGCTCCTATTTTTGTTGCTCTGTTCTACTGTTCTTTTAGTTTCTATTTCATTGATTTCTGCTCTGATCTTTATTATTCCTCTTCTCCTGCTGGGTTTAGGCTTTATTTGCTGTTCTTTCTCCAGCTCTTTTAGGTGTAGGGTTAGTTTGTGTATTTGAGACCTTTCATGTTTCTTGAGAAAGGCTTGTATTGCCATATAATTTCCTCTCAGTACTGCCTTTGCTACATCCCAAAGATTTGGAACAGGTCTGTTTTCATTTTCATTTGTTTCCATTAATATTTTTTAAATTCTTCTTTAATTTCCTGGTTGACCCATTTATTCTTTAGTAGGATGCTCTTTAGGCTCCATGTATTTGAGTTCTTTCTGACTTTCCTCTTGTGATTGGGTTCTAGTTTCAAAGCATTGTGGTCTGAAAATATGCAGGGAATGATCCCAGTCTTTTGGTACCGGTTGAGACCTGATTTGTGACCTAGGATGTGATCGATTCTGGAGAATGTTCCATGGACACTAGGGAAGAATGTGTATTCTGCTGCTTTGGGATGAAATGTTCTGAATGTATCTGTGAAGCCCATTTGGTCCAGTGTGTCATTTAAAGTCTTTATTTCTTTGTTAATCTTTTGCTTAGATGATCTGTCCATTTCAGTGAGGGGGGTGTTATAGTCCCACACTATTATTGTATTGTTTTTGATGTGTTTCTTTGCTTTTGTTATTAATTGCCTTATATAATTGGCTGCTCCCATGTTAGGGGCATAGCTATTTACAATTGTTAGATCTTCTTGTTGGATAGACCCTTTAAGTAGGATATAGTGTCCTTCCTCATCTCTTATTACCATCTTTGGCTTAAAATCTAATTTGTCTGATATAAGAATTGCCACCCCAGCTTTCTTTTGGTGTCCATTAGCATGGTAAATGGTTTTTCACCCCTCACTTTCAATCTGGGGGTGTCTTTGGGTCTAAAATGAGTCTCTTGCAGACAGCATATCGATCGGTCTTGTTTTTTAATCCAATCTGATAGCCTGTGTCTTTTGATTGGGGCATTTAGCCCATTTACATTCAGGGTAACTGTTGAAAGATATGAATTTAGTGCCATTGTATTGCCTGTAAAGTGACTGTTACTGTATATTGTCTGTGTTCCTTTCTGGTCTATGTTACTTTTCGGCTCTCTCTTTGCTTAGAGGATCCCTTTCCATATTTCTTGTAGGGCTGGTTTTGTGTTTGCAAATTCCTTTAGTTTTTGTTTGTCCTGGAAGCTTTTTATCTCTCCTTCTATTTTCATTGATAGCCTAGCTGGATATAGTATTCTTGGCTGCATATTTTTCTCATTTAGTGCTCTGAATATATCATGCCAGTCCTTTCTGGTGCCTGATCTCTGTGGATAGGTCTGTTGCCAATCCAATGTTTCTACCATTGTAAGTTACAGACCTCTTGTCCCAATTTGTTTTCAGGATTTTCTCTTTGTCTCTGAGACTTGGGAGTTTTACTATTAGATGTTGGGGTGTTGACCTATATTTATTGATTTTTGAGGGGGTTTCTCTGTTCCTCCTGGATATTGATGCCTGTTTCCTTCCCCAAATTAGGGAAGTTCTCTGCTATAATTTGTTCCAATATACCTTATGCCCATCTCTCTCTTTCTTCTTCTTCTGGGATCCCAATTATTCTAAAGTTGTTTTGTGTTATGGAATCATTTATTTCTCGAATTCTGCCCTCATGATCCAGTAGTTGTTTATCTCTCTTTTTCTCAGCTTCTTTATTTTCCATCATTTGGTCTTCTATATCACTAACTCTCTCTTCTGCCTCTTTTATCCTAGCAGTTAGAGCCTCCATTTTTGATTGCACCTCATTAATAGCCTTTTTGATTTCAACTTGGTTTGCTTTTAGTTCTTTTATTTCTCCAGAAGGGGTTTCTCTAATAACTTCCATGCTTTTTTCAAGCCCAGCTAGTATCTTTAAAATCATCATTCTGAACTCTAGTTCTGACATCTTACTAATGTCCGTATTGATTAGGTCCCTGGCAGTTGGTACTGCCTCTTGTTCTTTTTGTTGAGGTGATTTTTTCTGTCTTGTCATTTTGTCCAGAGGAGAATAGATGAATGAGAGTACAAAATGCTAACAGGGTAACAATGTCCCCAGAAAATATACACTAAACAAATCAGAAAAGACCTGAAATCAGGGGAAAAGAAAGAGAAAGAAAAAAAAAAAAAGAAAAAAAGAAAAAGAAAAAGATAAAAACAAAACAAAACAAAGAAAACAGAATATGATCAAATACGATCAGGCTGGTGCATAGATCAGTGCCACACACTAGATTTTGGGCGTATTTTGGTCTGTTAGAAGAAAGTGCCTCCCAAAATTTTAAAGAAAGAAAAACTTATATATGTCCAAAAATAAGGGTTAATACGATGAAGGGATGGAATATGACTGTAAAGATGATAATTATAAAAGATTTTATAAAAGGAATTGATGAGATAAGTTGGTTGAAAAAAGAAAGAAGAGGATTAAAAAAAAAAAAAAAAGGAAAGAATTTGATCAGGCAGTGACTAGGACAAAGCCATACACTAGAGATTTAGGGTATATTTTGATCTGTTAGAAGAATCTGTATTCCAAAATTTTAAAGAGAGAACAACTTATATATATATATATATATATATAGTGGCCTCCCAATCTGCCTGGAGGAGCCATGAGCTCGGGGCCCCACTCCTCAGTGAGCCTCCAGAGAAAAGCAGTCAGTCACTCCCATCTCCCCAGTCTCCAGCTGCACTCCGTGCCTACCCGGCCTGTGACCGAGCGTTTCTATCTCTGGTGCACGACCCCATGTGGAGTCTCCAAACCCAGCAGATCCCTGCGGTGCTCTCCCATGCTGCTCCTCCCGGGGGAGGAAGGGGAGTCTCCCTGGATCTGCCACTTTTGAGTCCCTGCTGCAAGAGCAGTGGCCCGACTGTGCTGCGGATCAAGGTTTATGGCAACCCCAAGCTGAGAGCCCGCTCCTCACCTCTGTCCCTGCAGCCGGCTTCCCCGCTCTGATACCTGGAATTCTGCTGCACTCAGGCACCCCTGGTCCTCCTGTTACCCCGAGGGTCCTGAGACCACACTGTCCCAGTGAGGGTTCCACCCCCTGCTTAGCCACTGGAGCGATGTCCCTCAGCGAAGCAGACTTCTAAAAGTTGCGATTTTGTGCTCTGCTGCTCTATCATTTGCCAGTAGCGGCCAACAGAGGCCCCCTCCCCCACCATCTATCCTCCTGAGTATCATCTCGGATTCACTTCTCTGCACATCCTATCTTCCAGAAAGTGGTCACTTTTCTGTTCAGAGAGTTGTTGCTATTCTTTTCTTCGATCTCCCATTGAGTTCTTAGGTGTTCAGAATGGTTTGATCCCTATCTAGCTAAATTCCTGGGGCCAGATGAAATCCAGTTCTCCTACTCTCTGCCATCTTGCTCCTCCCCCTTATATAGTAAACATTTTAAAGTTAATTATCATATGATAGCATTTAATAGCCAGTTATATTCCACCTTTAGAATCTAAAGTAGCAAAAATTAGTAGACTTAAAATAATCAATCCTGATAATAGTTATAATTTTAAGAACTCCAAAATGCTTTCTCTAGAAACCAAGTAATTTGACAAAGTGTATCTATCAAAACCTATAAACCATATTTTAGTCCAATATTTCCACTTGAAATTAGCAGATCTAATCAAATATTAGCTTGAGGTATTTTTTATAACAGCATTTTTTATAACAACAATCAAATATTAGCTTGAGGTATTTCTTTATAACAGCACTTTTTTCTTTTTCTTTAAATTTTATTTTATTATGTTAATATCACAGCATTTTCTATAACAGCATTTGAATATAACTATTCAAAATGAGCAAAAATCTTAAATACCCAATAATAAATAGAATGTCTATAAATGTTCTATTTAAATAATGGCCTAGGCAGCCATTAAAGTTCATGTTCAGGGACACTTGGGTGGCTCAGTTGGTTAAGGGTCTGCCTTTGGCTCAGGTAATGGTCCTGGGGTCCTAGGATCAAGTCCCTCAGCAGGCTCCTTGCTCAGCGGGGAGCCTGCTTCTCCCTCTGCCGGCCACTCCCCCTGCTTGTGTGCTTTCTCTCTCTCTCAGACAAATAAATAAAATCTTAAAAAAAATAAAGTTTATGTTCACAGTGCATTTTTAATGACATGGTAAAAATCTTACTAGACACTTATGAGTAGGAAAAACAATATGTCCATACTGACTGTGGTAAATACACATACATCTGAATAGCAAAAAAAAAAAAAAAAAAAAAAAAACAAAACAGAAAAAAAGAACTTTTCTCTGATCCTATTGAGACTTGGAGGATAATTATGGATGCTTGCTTGTATAGTTCTCAAGTTGTCTGAATGATCATAAGTTAGTCTTAAAGTTGTCATCTTTGTTCTAGGATTAATACTCTAAGTAGTCATATAAGCTAGGATAACCCACATGAGATGATAAACAACTAGAATTATCTATGAAAATGTGTTTGCAAGGTTATATGTACTTAGATTTACTCATCAATGATTTTACTGAAAAGTGTATTGCATCAGTTGTCTTAGTTAACTTATTTGGTCTTGTTTTCTTTTTTTTTTTTTTTTAAGATTTTATTTTTATTTGAGAAAGAGAGCGAGTGAGCACAGGTGGTGGGGAGGGGCAGACAGAGAGGGAGAAGCAGACTCCTCACTGAGCAGGGAGCCAGACAACAGGGGTCAATCCCAGGACCCCAGGACCATGACCTGTGCTGAAGGCAGATGCTTAACTCACTGAGCCACCCAGATAACCCTACTTATTTAGTCTTGATGCTAATTTTCTACTAAAAATTAATAAACTTATATAACAGAAAGCATATATGATTTCATAGTTTTATCATGTGTTATCTTAGTTTCTCAATGATATAAAGGAGAGCTATTATGAAACATTAAAATAGTATCAAAGAATTTTTCCAATTATCTGAACTTTAAGCCACTGGGTTTAAATATACAAATTAAAAATCACAAACCTTTCTTTGTGCAAAATTATCATAAAGTGAGTCTGTCCATATATGTCCATATTGTGGCAAGAAAAATAACTTTACTGGCATACCAAATTCCCTTATGACCCACAAAATTATTACTATCTATTTCTGAAAAGTAATTCTGATTTAGCACCATAGATCAATTTTCACAGGTTTTTAATCTTTATATAAGTTCTCTCATATAGCGTGTATAATTTTGTTTACCATCTTTCCCTCATCATTGTATTTAGAAGTCATCCATGGTGGGGCGCCTGGGTGGCTCAGTCATTAAGCGTCTGCCTTCAGCTCAGGTCAGGATCCCAGGGTCCTGGGATCGAGCCCCACATTGGGCTCCCTGCTCAGCGGGAAGCCTGCTTCTCCCTTTCCTACTCCTCCTGCTTGTGTTCCCTCTCTCGCTGTGTCTCTCTCTGTCAAATAAATAAATAAAATCTTTAAAAAAAAAAAGAAGTCATCCATGGTATACACATAGCTATAGATCATTATCTCAGTGTGTAGAGTATTCCTGTTATGAATATACTGAAGTTTATATGCACTTCTAATGTCAGTAGATATTCAGCTTGCTATGTGTCACTATGTATATTTTTCTGAGTGTCCTTGTGCATGTATGTTGGTGCACAGGTCCATGCATATGTATATGAAATTGCTGGGTCATTAGGTAGGCACTCATTCAAATTCAGTAGAAAACAGCAAATAGCATTCAAAAGTGGCAATATCAATGTATACTCTCTAACAGTGTATGAGAATACAAGGTTATCCGTAGCCTTATCTACACTTGGTATTAGCTGACTTGAATTTTAGCTGTTCTTGTTGACTACAGTCCTATCTGTCTCTGGTATTAGTTTGTATTACATTGAAACTAAGGAGTTTGAGCAAATTTTTTTTTTTGGGGGGGGGGCCACATTTGAGGTATCTAGTTAAGTCTTCTGGCCTGTTCTTACTATCTTTTAATTGATTTGAAGACTTCTTTATATACTCTGGGTACAGGTCTGTTTTCAGATATGAGTTGTGATTATCTTCACCTTTTTGAGATTTGTCACTTTTTGAGTTTGTGTGTGTGTGTGAGAGAGAGAGAGAGAGAGAGAAATAGTCATTCCTTAATCTTAATTTAACTGTCTTGGTATCTGACTTTATGCAGAATTTATTTGTTAGGAATATGACCAGGTTTTCTGGTTGTTCTCATTGGGAGAGTTGAACTGAATCACCTTGTTAATCACTACCAGTATGTCTGTGTGTGTCTGTGTCTTTGTGTAAGTATAATTCCCTTGGTCTACATGAATATTGTATTATCCTAATAGTTCTTTCAGTATCTAGATTTCATGACCTAATCTGATCTTCACTACTTATCTAATCATGGAAAATGTCTTCTGAACAAAGACAAAGTGGAGAGCTTAAGAACATCAAATGTATATCAATAAAGCATACAATACTATTTAAGCTTTAGTATTTAACAATGCATTATAACATAAATACCAGAGTATTTTTAAAATACAATACCCAAAGTTCTATGTGTTAACTTTGGCATAAAACCCACTATAAGATGTTTAATATCCAAGAGAAATTGTTTTGATTACATAAGCTAAGTAAATCTATCTTGTTTTTCACTTTATGCCAATCCTTGTCCCTAATGATATTTAATTTTAATGAGCTGGATCTCTATCAATGGCTATCCTCAGTCTCTCTCCATTTCTCACATACCTTCAAATCAGGGGTGCTAGTGCAGGGACTCTGATTAATTTCTTCAGTAGTAACAACTCATGGTTAATATTTCAAAGAAATTTCAATGTTGATTAAAACATTTCGAAGGATGGGCGCCTGGGTGGCTCAGTTGGTTAAGCGACTGCCTTCGGCTCAGGTCATGATCCTGGAGTCCGGGATCGAGTCCCGCATCGGGCTCCCTGCTCGGCGGGGAGCCTGCTTCTCCCTCTGACCCTCCCCCCTCTCATGTGCTTGCTCTCTCTCAAATAAATAAATAAAATCTTTAAAAAAAAAAAAAAAAAAATTTCGAAGGCTAACAATTATGTAGCACAAGACGAAAGCCAACAGGAAATTATTGAAGTTTTGCTATGTGTTTGCTGATTATTGGAAGAGGTTAATAGAGGGGAAGCAGAACTTTAGCAAGGTCTGACTGCAATCCCAGGATAAAACCTAAAATCATCATGACAGTCATACTTTTGTGTATTTTAGAGATAAATAATGCCACTGTAGGTTCCTGGAAAAAATCTTACTAAGAATTTGGTAAGCTTCTGAAGGGATGTTAAATTGAGGACCACCCTTTAGTGACAATTCTGAAATTTCTCAAAAGGACATTCACACACAAGACATCACTTTTTTTAAAATTATGACTATTATGCATTTAAATGAAAACTGACAATGTTCATAGTAGCTGTGAAACTCCTAATCAAATAATGCTAAACAATGATAATTATAGCATATTTCAAAATATAATATTCAGTACTTTTTCACATAGTTTGAGCTTACTATGACTTGTTTATCCTTGCTGTGTTTTATAAAAGAAATGCAGAGCTGGACATATCAGTGCTCAGTGTTCCCCTTCCAAAAACACACATGCTCACACTCTATATTCTTTAACTCATCTCAAGCATCATATATTGAATAATCCAAAACATAAATAGTTATTTTCAGACTGTGACAAAGTCTACAAGGGAAATTATTAAGTTCAGGGTAAGACGTGTGCTTTCACTTGTAAAATATGAAAAGAAAGTGGGGTGAAATCTATTTCCATTTTCATGGTAGATGAATTCTATCCAGGGAACAGTAACATCTTAGTTTCCACTGTATTTGTCCTATATTTCAAAGAAAAATATCTGTTTCTGGATTTTCAAAACATAAAATTGATTATCAAACATAAAGTTCAGTTAGATAACAAGCCAGCAAATTTAGGATTAGGGTTAGAATTCTGCCCCTCCAAACCTAATGCATTGATTTAAAAATCCCTTAAAAGAAGAAAATAAAAACAAAGCCATAGCAGGTAAAGGAGCAGGCAAACACCAGCCTTCCCACATTTTTCAATGGGAATTTGGAATGATAGACCTTTGATTCAGAAGCAATATGGAAAAACAGAAGTATAATGGGTAATATCCCTGAGAAAAAGTATTAACAACTGCACATTTTGAGGAAAAAAAAAAAAAAAGGAATGAGACCATGGGGAGTGTTAGTGGTCGATTTGAGTCCCCCACAAATTCATATGTTGAAGTCCTAACAGTGTGACCTTCTTTAGAAATAAGGTCCTTCTAGATATAATTGGTTAAAATGAGGTCCTACCGGAGTAGGATGGGTCCTTGTTTCAATTTGCTTGGTGTCCTTATAAGAAGGAGAAACATGGCCCAAAGTCCAGGTTCTCATGGCTTTTCCTTCTCCCTCCCCCTGCCCCTGCTTTCTCCCTGGCCAAGGGAGAATGTCTATTATTAGGTAGAAATTGGTGAAGAGGTAGAATTATCTCTTAATTAAAACCTGAAGTTCCTGGGACTTCCTGGCACTGGAGAAATAATGGAAGCCTGAAAGAAGCAAGGAAATGAATGATAGTTTGTTCTGTTCTAAGATTTATTTATTTTAGAGAGACAGTGCAAGCTGGCAGAGGGGCAGAAAGAAAGCAGGCTTCCCAGTGAGCTTGGAGCCCAATCCTACTGGGGCTTGATCCAGCTACCCGGAGATCATACCTGAGCTGAAAACAAGAGTCAGATGCTTACCGCTTAACTGAGCCACCCAGGGGCCGCATGAATGATAGTTTTTAAATGGATGAAGTTCTAAGACATCAGATTTTAGAACAACATCAGGAAAAGCTTAATGATGAAATTACCCCTATTCAGTAGATGGTATGAAACTAAAAGCAGGTTAGTAAAGTGTAACCAAGTATCAAATAGGCTTTAAAAAGCAGCCATCATGTAGGATTATAGTTACATGAATTTTAAGACGCTTCCCAATCCATTGTTAAATTATTTATACAACAGCCTAATTAAACCCTATATTTGGCACTAGAAAATATCCAGAGACCTCACAAGGAACTAGAAGAAATTGATATGAGGTTTGTACCACTTGGATCAGTTTTGTTAAATTCCAGCAAGACAGGAAAACAAAAGGAAGGAACAGGAAGAATGATATTGCTCTGAGAATGTTTTGCTTTTGTTGGCCTGAAAAACTTTGAATGATAAAACTCGCACTAATAGAACGATAAAAAAGAATAGCCATTTTAAATAAACCCTACCACTTAGATGTGGTGAAAAAGCAATATATTTGACAAAATTGTTGTCCCTCACAAAACAGTATATCAAGGATTATCATATCATTTGTTTTCACTCAAATATACTCATTTCTTTCAATATAATCTGATGTGTGAGAGTATTTGGAGCCCTATTCTAATGAAGATTGGAATTTGTCAGATTAGCCTAATCAGATTTCCTATCTTTTCATACTTCTACTTTCTATGGGTGGTATTGCCTTTATTGTTGTTGGCAATAAGCTTGCTGTTTCAGAGATATAAGGTACTAGTTACTTGACATATTATTTATTTGTAGGGAAAAAGAAGTCTGTATAGTTTTGAAATTTACAGATCCACTAGTAATTAAAAAGAAAAAATGAAATACCTGGGAAAATATCCCCTTTTAAAGAAAATATCAATCCTTTTCCTGTTAACAATTGTGAGAAAAGTAATATAATGGAATATTTACTATAAAAATTCTCCACAGGATATAATCTTACAATCTTGTAAACTACTTGTTCTTTGTTTTTCTTGAATATTTTTATAATTATTAGATTATACATGAAAATAGTATCTTTATTCCTTAGTTTACTACTACTTTTTGCCTTTTTATCCACAGTAATCTTTTAAATGTGGCATCATTGTTGCTTGCTATAGAGATGACTCAAAGAAATATCAAAATGTAGTCACACTTGATGTGGGTAGATTGACGCAGTGATTCCTTATTCCATAGAGAAATATCTATTAAGTGTTTGATGTATATGTATTCAATGCATTTCATCAAATAGATTTACGAGTGAAGGTGCATTTTAGAAAGATGTTCATATTCATGACAACTTTCAAGAGCAGAAAAAGAATGTGTGATTTCAGCATTGCTCTGCAGGTAACTGGAAAGGCTGAGTCAGGGGCTGGTACCGGGTGAATGAAAACACACAAGGCTTGCTTTCCCCTTTTGCACACAAGGGTCACCAGTGGAGCATGAGTGGAGATTTAGAAGTAAGACCCCCTTGTATTTTCTCAATTCTCCACATAGTTCCTCGGGAATATGAATGGACTTCGAGCTGTGAAACGTAGTGAAGAGTCAGAAGAATTTCTCATGACAAGGTACACAGCCAGACACTGTGGGCCTGCTGCAGACTGCATTTTTCATGCATGCATGGAGACAATGTTTAGACATGAATAGGCTTGAGTTAGTTGTTCTCTTCCTTCCAGAAAATTAGCTTTGGGATATCCAACTAGCACTGAATCCATACACATTTCTTGGCATAAAAGGGCAATTACTTTTCAACTCCAGAAAAGACAAAGTTTTCCTTTAAATTAAAGTGAAATAAAGGTTGAAATTAGCCATTTTAATGGAGCATAGCCCAAAGCATAATTCTATTAAGAATTCCTAGATTAACAATGTATGAAAAGTCCCCCAAATTTTCAAAAACATACAAAAGCAAATGTCTTACCTCCTGTAAATTCTAACATAAATAGAAAAATAAATGAGACAATTATTTAGTGATATATACGTATATCAAATCATCACATTGTGTAACTTTAAACTTACTAAGATGTCAATATCACAAAGGTGAAAAAAATATATTTTTAAATGAGGAAAAACATGAGGTATTTTTGCTATATTTCCCCTTCTAGAAATCATTCACAGTAGAGCCTTTTTAATGCTAGGTAAAAAATGTTTTAATATGGTTAGAATTGATGGGGAAATGGGAAAAATATTATGGTTCAGTTTTATCACATGTTAATGTTGCGAACTTAGTTTTAATATCTCTCCTTTGATTAAAAAAAAAAGTATTAAGAATGTGAGAAACAAAGACCAAGATACAAGAAGTTAGGAAATACTGTTAAACTCTCCTCTTCATTTTCTTTAATCAGATAAAATTTTGGCCTCGTAAAAACATCACCCCCCACCTTGATTTATGCTCATTTCTTTGTCTTTATAACCTAATTTATAACCTATTTTTTCAAGCAGGATTCAGGTTCCTGGACTTATTTCTCCACTGACCCTGTTGCACTGTCTCTCCAGGGTTATTCCTCCTGCCAAAGAGACATTTGCTTGTTGATAGGATTACTTCTAGATCTTTTATTTTCTCTGGTTTCTCTGGTTTTGTCTGACAGCTTTCCCTTGTACCCTTTTCAGGAACAGAGAAAAATGTCTATTGTATATTTGGATGGATTTTTGCTATGAATTTGGTTGTGCTTAAGACTCCAAACTGTAAAGGATATATATAGGGATGTTTGAAACAAGCTCATTCCCGATAATCACAAAACTGTTTATATTAATTATCATTTTCAGATGAACACATAAGCTAGAATGCATGATATACCTAGCTTACAACATAAAGCATTGGAAAAATGTTTTGAATGTGTTATTTTGATTATATTTTTAACAATGTCTGAATTGGACTTTAGAAATTACACATTATTACCTGATATGCAAACTTTATATTGAGGAGGGAAAAGCCTTTGTTTTGGCAAATAGAATTTGATCATAAATAATTTTTAATTCTTCCATAAGAACAATAGGTTTTTTAAAATTTTATCTTATTATGTTTTGTTAATCACCATATATTACATCATTAGTTTTTGATGTAGTGTTCCATGATTCATTGTTTGCGTATAACACCCAGTACTCATTGCAATACGTGCCCTCCTTAATACCCATCACCAGGCTAACCCATCCCCCCACTCCCCTCCCCTCTAGAACCCTCAATTTGTTTCTCAGAGTCCATATTCTCTCATGGTTCATCTCCCAATCCGATTTCCCCCCCTTCATTTTTCCCTTCCTAAGCAACAATAGGGTTTTGTAGCTATTTATTTAAGATTATATTCTTTGGCCTCAAGGATTACAGATGAATTTTTAAAGATTTATTTATTTTAGAGAGTAGGGGGAGGGGCAGAGGGAGGGAGAGAGAGGGAAAGAGAGAGAGAGGGAAAGAGAGAGAGAGAGAGAGAGAGAAAGAGAGAGAAAATCCTCAAGCCGACTAGCCTTGAGTGTGGAGCCTGACTCCATACTGATCCCAGGACACTGAGATCAAGACCTGAGCCAAGACCAAGAGTCGGACACTTAATAGAATGAGCCACCCAGGAGCCCCACAGATGATTCTTAAAACGAAAATATGTAAAAGAGAACTTACTCTATATTCAAATAATGCTTAAATATGATCCATTAATTATTCAAAATTCCATCATTTGGTATGTTTTTATTCATAAACGTTCTTAGTTTTTTTATATATGTCATATTTAAAGTGACACATCCAAAATTAACTCTTCTGCAAGTGTAAGAATAGTGTTCTAGAAGCACATTATTTTTCTTTTTGAAGATTTTATTTATTTTTTGACAGACAGCGAGAGAGGGAACACAAGGAGGGGGTGTGGGAGAGGGAGAAGCAGGCTCCCCGCTGAGCAGGGAAGCCTGATGGGGGGCTTGATTCCAGGTCCCTGGGATCATGACCCAAGCCGAAGGCAGATGCTTAACAAACGAGCCACCCTGCTGCCCCCTAGAACTATATTATTTTCATATCAGTAGCTTAAAGGATTGAGTATCAGTGATATTTTCAGGGTAATGTGGAGACAATGAAAAGGATGATCAAAGAATGAGGAGACATGTTTGGGGTTGTGAGGAAAAAGCTTCAATAAAGGAGATTATTTAAAAGAACCTACTAAGGAAAAGAAAGAAAAAAACTACAAAAGTGGGGAAAAATTAATTACATATATATAGAAATATCTTTTTGTGTCCTAAGCTTAGAATTTCTGTCTCCCTTGCTCTCAAACTCTTAGCTAAGTAAAAGCCTTACAGTAAAATTATTACTAATCTTCTGGCCTGGGTCCATTTCCAATATAACAACAAATGTGTTGCTAGCTGCTTTCTCATTTATATCTGTACATATTATGATGAATAGTCTACTTATGCCATCCACTTGGCCAAATTTCTAAGCTTGAATATTCTCACTTGTTAATCTAGTTTAATAGGAGGAATCAAACATCTTTTGTTGGTCATTGTAGAAAAAACTATGCTACAGTATTCTGGTAAAATTGATTTCTTTACAGAAAAATCACTGAAATTGCAGGTAACACAGACAAAACTTTAGTCCTCCTATGTTCTGAGCCTAAAAACAAATAACATTATCTGTTGTCTCAGGCTCATTTAAGATCATCTTGAAACTTAAGCTCAAGGGATTTAATTTAAAACAGAATATAAAGATCTGTAATATGGGTGAACTCTCACCTTGTCTATCTTGATTCAAATATTAAGCGTATTTTTTCAGTTATTAAAATTAGATTATTAGTCCACATTAATGGTCTGTTCTGAATGTAAGATGTATAGACAGGGTGTTATATCTGAGGAAAAAGAGGCATATAATAGTGTTGCAAGTTTGGACTTTGAAGATTGATTTGCATTAAATTGTAGCTCAGGTTCTCCCATATTCTGTGACCTTTTAAAAAGGTTTTAAACTTTATTTCCATGTTCTCGTTATATCACAGTAAATGATGGTCCTACTTTATTGGCTTGCCGTGGTAAATTGAATGCAATATGCCTGTCCTAGTGTCTGGCACATAGTACAAACTCAATATATTTTAGCAACTGTTACTGTTTTAAAATGAAGATTTGGGGTAAATTCAACAATGATTTTGTCAAAATGGACCCAAGACAAATCTTGGATAAATGTTTCAAGTTCATATTAAAGTCCACTTTCAGTTGATTAGTTATATGGTTCTGTATTTTTTCCATTTGTTCCTACAAATAGAAAGCTTATTTCAGCAAATACAGTAACTGCATTCTTCCCCAGTAACTTTCCTTAGAAACTGCCCTAATCCAATGTCTGTTTTGTTTTTTTAATACCATATCCCAAGGGCAGCATCACTAACCATTAGGTTCAGCTTTCTCGTCTCCCCATGACATCACTTCATCCAGACCTATAGCTTTAAAACGGGATAGTTTCAATAAATGCCCCCACATATCTGCAGCTTGATCTCCTGGAACTCGGGTACTTTGTGCTGAAATTCTGTGTACTGTGTCCCTGTCAAAAACCTATCAGTCTCTATTTTATATTGTAATGGTCTTGCTTTGAAGTCCTTGCATAATGGCCATCTGTCTATATATTCATATATATTCATATCCTCTTCTTCACCTGATGTTTTATAGACTACAGGAAACTTAATTTTTATTCACTTTTCAAAGCTCAGAAAAGTCCTACCCTATTCTAAAGGTTTTGTTCTGATTTCTCTAACCCATGTTTATCTATGACCCATCTGCTGCAGACAGGATCATAATTGTACACTCTTGTGACATGGTCTTGTGTTGCTCGCTTAAATTTTCCTTTTGGTCTTCATATACATCATAAACTTATTTCTTCAATTCCTTGCTATCCTAGATTTCATTTCAGACCAACTGTATAAAATAGGGAAAACCTCACTGGAGTTCTATAGGGAATATAATTCATTTTTTGGATGGTCTATTATGTTTTTAACTACTTTGTATATGTGAACTAAGAATATTCTAGATGCTCATATTTATTTACTAGTTTGCTTAAAGAAGTAAAGGAGACAAAGGATTGAATCCAAGAGGCATTTTGGGAATAGAATTATTGGCTATGGCTAAGAAAAGGCAGGAATTATGGATAGTATTTCTAAGGTTTCTGGCTTGGGTGACAGTTGAATTACAAAGAACCACAGGGAGAAATGGATGCAGATTCTAGCCAGGATAGAGCATTTTGATAAATCCTGGGATTTGTAGGTGTGGGTGGAGCTGTGACCAGCAAAGACCTTCAAAGACCATCTTTAGCTGGGGAAGCTGTATACATGGACTGTGAGGAGCCAGCCCCAGCAGGAGGCATAGTTTCTGTAAAACACAATTACACTCTGAGTAGGGAAAGTAGCTGATGTCAGAGCTTTATTCCACTGATATTTCAGGCCCACAGCCAAGGTAGCATTCTTATGCAGATTGAGCCCTGAAATTGTGCAGTGAACCTGAAAGCAGTACAAGAAGAGTGAGTGAGCTTCCTTTCAGAACAAGCCGTAGCAATTCAGCTGCTGGGAGAAATTAACTCTGGACACTGATCCTCTTTCTGAGTGAGGAGATACTGATGAAAAGAACCCTATGCTGAGCTATAAATACACACTCCCACGCACACATGTGTGCACACACGGGACAATTCTCATCTGTGACAAAAGTTCCTGTAGATTTTTTGTATTTTTAAAGCAGAAACATTTGGTAAGCAGAATGAGTGAAGATTTAGGAAAGTTCATTTAGTAATTGAGGCTCAGTCTGCATGGTTGTTAGCCACCCAAAAACGAATTCTTTATCATTTAGTGAAAAGGGCTCTTGTCTGAAAATTATAAGATTTCACAATGTGGTGGTAAATTTACTCTTAGAGAAAAACCCATCAGAAGAAGATGAATGCAGTCAGTTAGAGTCATGATTTAAAATATCATGGAGGGAGCATAATCATAAAATGTGTATGTATATATGTCAACAAAATGAAGCAAAGCTTTATGGAGGTTACCTCTAGATGGAATTCCACGTATTGTTAAAACTTATTTTCTCCATGTTGCAAGTTACTTTTTATATAACCATTATTTTATTACCATATAAGATGATATGCATATGTGTGTGTGCACATATATATGAAATGAATGATAGCTGAAAGGGCAAATGACTTAACAAGCACATCTATTTCACAAAAATGTGAAAGATGGGCTTTATTTCAATAAACTCAATTCCCTAGGCAAAAAGTACAGGTACACAGTTATACTTTTCAAATAATTTATCCTATGCTTACATATTTGAAAATCTTCAAATGTATAAGTTACAATTCAGTTGTTTGCATTGCTAACTCCTTCTGTTCAGATTTCTGAAATTCTTTCTTATGAAAAGTAATAGGTCATGATTCACCTGGATGGTTTTTGATAGGGTATTCTAAAGTCAATACTAAATCTTATTTGAGCCCCATGGATGGATGGCTTTATTTATCCACAAGTACCACTTCAGAGTGGTTTGGATGCTAAATGAGTAGTTTATTTCTACTTGCTAAACCTTCATGAGTCAGTGAATGCCCCATTAACTCCTGGGGACATTATTACTCATTCTTCCTAGAATCAAAACTGAAATAGTCCATAGCTGCTTTTTATTTACAGTGTGGTGTTCATTCAATTATGAATGTTATATTGTCTACTGTAATTGTTAGAAAATCTGCTCCTATTCCCTTTGCCCCACTTTTTTTCCCCCTTTATCATTGTTGGTCTCTTGATAAATTACCATATTAATTGATATAATGGGTAAGCTAAACCACAAGAATGAGACAGTCTTCAAAATTATGGTCTTTCAATACTTTACAATTGCCATATTTGACACACATGAATTTCTACATATATAAAAATTTTAAGTAATTTTTACAATGGAAAAATGTCTTAAAGCATTATTTATAGACAGATACTTAGTAATCATACTTTAAAGTGCAGGTTTTATAGTTTTAAGTAAGTTTTCTTTATCAACTGAATAAAACTGAAGTAGAAATACTTAAAATTTCCAATTAGAAACCTATTTAACACTTTAAATTCACACATCAAACTTCATGTAAAAGACCCATGAAATGTTCTGTATTTTCTGAAAACTGTTATCTTATGAAATTTTGATTTATATTTAATTATAAACCACAGTATAAGGTTTATAAAAACTGGTATTTAAGTAGTATTTATAGTTGAGAAATTTAAAGCTGAGGGAAACTCAGTTTGCCATTGGTACAAACTTTTTTTTTAAATAATTTTATATTTGCTACAGTGAAGCTATATAGAACACTAAGCATAATGTTGGGTTTATATGACATTAATGTATTGTAATAGTATTATACTTTCATGTGTTTTCAAGTGGGCTGTGACTTATAAATAAATTAATATTGTCTTTTTTAAATGGTTATGAAACAATAGTAAACTTTCACATCCAAAGTAAACTTTCACATACAAAGAACTATAATATATTTAAAGCATAAAATCTATATAGGCTACATACACTGACCTCTGTGCACAAAATATATGCAAGTAATTTTAAAATAAGTGTCCTAAGTAATCACTAATGACTCACAAAAATCAAATGAGAAGGGTTATTTAGGAAAAAAATGGTCATTGCATAATTTTGTATCAAAACTAATGGAATAGATTTGAAAGTTTTTCTCATGCAAGCATTCGATTTTCAAATTAATCTATTCAAAATGAAATAAGCAAATGGACTAAATACTCATATCAAGAAACCAAAAATACTGTAATTAAATTATTCTAAGGAAAACAAGTAGAAAGAATAAAGATAAAAGTATTTTGAAAAGGCTAATACTCTAATAACCTTGCAATTTTATCCAAGAACAAAAAAAAAATAAAAGATAAAAGAAAATGTATTAGTGATATATAAAAGGATTTACTAAGATTAAACAGATAAATATTACATTAAAGAATACATGAATCTGTTAAAGTGTTTGGAAATGACAGGAAATTCAGATCAAAGTGGCTTAAATATCTATTGGCACACAATAATTGAAAAACACTGGGGTTGAGTTGATTAGAGGAATTTTAGGTTCATAGGATTAACATATCTTCAGTGCCTGCTTTTTCTCATTCTCTCAACTACACACATCTTCCATATATTTCATTCTTAGAGAAGTTCTCTCCTTATAATCTCAAAGTCACAGTAGCAACTTTAGCTTGGTTTCATCCCATGTTCAAACCCTATTAGAAGAGTACCTCTGCTGTCCTTGCAATCCAAGAAAAAGTCTCACCATCTCTCACTGGATGTGATTGAGTCAAATACTTATCATTGAAAGAATCACTCCCAGTGTAATGAGAAACTTTATTGCTTGTATTTTAACGACATGGGTTGCTCCAGAAGTGGATTTGGAATCAACCTTAAGCCCCTTGACTAAGATTGAAGAAGGTGTTTTCTTCAATGCAAAATCAGGATGGTAAGGTTAGTCAATAATAGAAAGGAAAATAAGTGCAAAGTGGTAAAAACAAAACTATGTTGTTTTTAATGTATATGTTCTAATGTGTTTATTCATTCAAAAATATTGGTTAAATGGTTACTATATACCAGGTATTTTGTCAGGGTCCAGTGATAGCAAAAATCACAAGACCTATATTGTTGCACTGTCCATATTACACTGGGTTTAGTGTTATTTGAATAATTAACATTTCAGTATTATTTAATGTTAGGAAAACTTAAATTACCTAAATTTTCTTAGCAAGACGTTCCAGTACCTTGAGTAATTAAAAAAAAAATCCTTTCATAGTGATGTACTTTTCAGTATCATAGTTACTGATCAATGTTAAAAAGGGTTTGTCAAAACTTAGTTGTTGCAGTTTTGTATGTAGTAACAAATTATTAGAAATATCCAAAAAGTCCATCAAGACAAGACTTGAAAATTATTCACATGATGGCTAGCTGAACATGATAATAAAAAAATATCAATATATGCTTGAAATTCACTGAGAGTAGATCTCAAGTATTCTCACAACATACACAAAAAATAGTAACTATAGGGAGTGATGGATATGTTAATAAGTTTGGTGGTGGTAAGCATTTCACAATGTATGCTTGGTATACAAATTTGGCATACAAATACCAAAATATCATGTTGTAAATCTAAAATATATACGTTTTACTTGTAAAAAACATCTTTTTAAATGAATAAAAAAAGAAAATTATTTACATGATGGAATAATGTCTCTATAAAAATATAAAAAATATTTTAAATTCTGAAACTCTCCAAGACCTATTAAATAAAAAAAATAGGTTATCATAGACTATACTTGTGAGATATTACCATAATGGCTAAAGAGTTAGGGAATACGAATGCATGTGTGTGTTTAAAAATATTACTGGAGAATGCAAAATGACATCATTGGTTGCCTTGGGGTCAGGAACCTAGGTGTATAAAAATCAGATCTAGGAGAATTTTCACTTTTTACTCTATTAAACTTCTGAATTTTGAATTATGTGGGTATAAAATCCTTGTATAACAAAGCCTTAAATATTCATTGTTACCAAACAAAAGTCTCAAAGTGGCTAAATGGAACACTTAGTTTTATTTTAAGTGTATTCTTCTAGAATGTGGAAAGACAGGATGAAGCACATGAAAAACAACTTAGAAAACCGATTTAGACATCCCAATATCAAGTTAACAATTATCTTATAGTCAACTGGGATTAGGGCCCAACCTAATAACCTCATTTTAACTTAATCAGTTCTTTAAAGGCTCTGTTTCTAAATTAGTCATACAAGGGATTAGGACCTCAACATATAAATTTTGGAGGAGCACAGTTCAGCCCATAACAGAAAGAAAAAGAAAATACAACTATATCTTTTTAAAGAATTGTAAATTTCAGAATTATCATAATAAGTCAGTATATTAAAATAGGCATCCTCATCATGCTGAATATATTCTAGGAATTAAAAGCATTGTAAACTTATCTATTGCCATTTCTTACATTAAGATCCTTTAAGATATTAAATGTAAGTAAACTAAACTTAGAGGGTAAAATTGTTGAAAACTGTTACAATTTTAATCCATTTAAAAAGCAACTAAATGTTATTTGCCAAAGACTCCTCTAAAGCATAAAGAACTGGCAAGGATGAACGTAAAAATATGGAAAAATATATCACAAACTGACAGCTACTGTAGTTATATGAAGACAAAAATACTTAGGAAAAAAATCCTTTGAAATAGGATTAATAAAAAATGATACAAATCCATTTCAAAACAAGTCATAAAACTTCTGAACATGTATGTATCAAACAAAATAGACTCAAAATATATAAAATTCATAAAACTACAAGAAAAAATGCATCTTTCTCAATTACTGACCTCTGTGGGAGGTAAAACACCACCAATGTTACAAAAGGCTTGAACGACAGAGTTTATAAGCTTTGTTTAATGGACATAAGTAGATGTCTACATCGAACATTATTCCCATGCACTTAAATATTCACAAAATCAATGGCATAACAAATCATATACTAATATCAAATATTAGCTATTACAAAGACCACATTCTCTGACCACAATCTTAGGTGTTTTTTTAAAAAAATCTAAATTATAAAATGACCTATTTTTGGAAATTGAAAAAGATCTTCCCAATACTCAAGGGTCAAAGAAGAAATTCTAATAAAAGTGTAAAAATTTTAGAATAGTGATAAAACAAATACGTATCAAAAATTTGGAATACAGTAGAAACAAAAGTTTCAAGTGAAATCTAAATCTGATACTATTATATTTAAAAGTTGAAAATTATCAACTTGATGAAGATCTTAAGTTAGAAATAGATATATTACAAATGGAATGCCAGTGAATAAAATGAAATAATAAAATAAATGTAGAAAAAATAATAAAATAAAAATTACAGCAAGGATCCGTGATAGAGAAAACTAGAATGGAGATAAAGCTAAATACAAATTTGAAAAGACTTACAAAACAGATAAACTTTGCAAGATGGGCTAAAACACAAAATCCAAGAGAAATGAGGAAACATGCTCAAATTTTTATTTATGAGAGAACTACAAATTTTAAAGCTACAATATTACATCATGAAGTTAAATGCTTACACATGGAGAACTACTTCCTAAAAGAAAAAAAAGTTGGCATTGACTCAAGAACTAGAACATGAATAATTGTATATTTAAAAAGTTGAATCATTACTTACAAATTTTGGTATAAAGAAGACACCAGGTCTAGATGATTTTTTAAAATTTCTGACAAACTTGCAAAGGATAACTTAGTACAATCTTGTACAAAATCTTATGGAAAATAGAGAAAGAATATTTCTCATTTTATATAGGATCACTATATAACCTGGAAACAAAACTGTATATGTACATGTATAAAAATTATATATAAATTTAAATTTAGATATATTTCTATGTATGAATATATCTATATAATTATATACTTGTTATCTATGCAGAGGTAGCTATATTTCACTTCTGTATTTTTATTAACATCAAATTTATTGATCATTTTAACTTAAGCACTATTTTGTCTTAAGAAATTTTTTTTTTTAAGATTTTATTTATTTGTCAGAGAGAAAGAGAGAGAGAGAGCACAAGCAGAGGGAGTGGCAGGCAGAGGGAGAGGCAGGCTCTGTGCTGAGCAAGGAGCCCGATGTGGGACTCGATCCCAGGACCCCGGGATCATGACCTGAGCCGAAGGCAGACGCTTAACGACTGAGCCACCCAGGCGCGGCCTTGTCTTAAGAAATCTTAAGAAGCACCTGAATCATGTTCCTTGAGACGAAATCCAGTATGGTAAAAATAACTATTGTTACCAAGTTAATGTATACAATCCTAGTGAAAACTATAAAAGGATTTTTTAACAAAACTTGACACATTGATTCTAAAGTTCTTATGGGAGAGGTAATTAGTAAGCAAGAAGAATTTAGAAACTACAAAACATCTTGGCTCCTTCATGGTGACTAACATAACATAATAAAAAAAATTAAAAAAAACAAAAACTATAAAACAAGACAGACCTATTCTAATAGCCAAAATGAAACCATGTTTTTATGCTATGGTAAACTTAAAAAATGAAATTATGTATGTACAGAAGATGCATGTAATATGAGTATATAAAGTAAGAAAAATTTATATTTCATACCAATGGAAAGAAAGATAAATTATTCATCAATGGGTGGGGTGAAATTAGGGATCAAAAATGATTTTAAAATTACCACAAAACTTCAAGGGGCTAAAATTGTGAATGCAAAAAAAACAAACAAAACAAAAAAGACTATGGCAGAAAACTATGTAGCAAATCATTAAATAAAATTGTGAGGTTAAAGAGGGCCTAACTAATTAGGGTATTCTTAGTAGCAGTAAGGAAAAGAGGTCTTCAGAAAACGTTTATACTGCAAATTACACATTAAGGACAATTTAAATACAAAAACAATTTGATGGGCAATATTTGCCTTATATTTAACAAGTAAGTCTTCAGAAGTAGAATATTAAAATAACTCCAATAAGTTTAAATATATATTTGATACTTAATTTCCTTTTTATAGACTTCAAATACAAAGTCTCAGCAGCGATTAACTTTGAGGAAAAGAGAAGGATGGAAGAGTAGGTGTGAAAAGAGGCGATTGTGTTTGCTCCAGATTGATTGAATCTTGTGCAGTGAAGAGCTTCTTGCATTAGATGAAGTTTGAGGGCCTTTTGAAGCTTAGATCTCTGGTATCCTATGTCAAGTGTGAAACAGTCCTGAGAGGTCAGTGTACTTAATGGTAGTTTTATAGAGCTAAAGGTAACAGTTACTCTGGGCAGAGGTTTGGGATTGAGGTTAGAGCTAGACCATGAAGCTAGACTTCATGCTAAACTGTAGATTATATGAGAAATCACTGAATGTATCTGCAATAGAAGGATGAAACTATTAAATTTGTGTTTTTGGAAAGATCATTTTGGCAGGGAATTCTGTACTTATAAAGACAAATTAAACCTGCTCCTTGGTCTCTGATAACTTATTTCTATCCCCAGTGCTGGATGGAACTCATTGTCTAGTGACACAGATATGTAAACAAATTACAATACAAAGCAGAAGTATTAAAGTATTTGGAAGCAAAGGACAGATTAGCAAACCCAACTATGGAAAGCATCCCAGGCAAAATGACATTTTATTTTGGGGCATGCATATTTAGATGTTGAGCTACCATTTTACTTCTGTGTGAATCCTAGAACTCCTTTAGCAAGTCTCCATGGATCAGGAACATGAAAATATGAATATCCCATGGTGTCATGATTCGATCTTTTGGTGAGCATTTAATCATTTTCAATATAGTATTTTGTTGGTATGGGTTTAGATATACTACTTCCTAAATTTGTCTTAAGCATATTTGAAATAGTTGAGCAATGAATATATAACTACTAGACTCAAGGATTGAATATTTGATAACATAGTTGAGCAATGAATATATAACTACTAGACTCAAGGATTGAATATTTGATAACATAGTTGAGCAATGAATATATAACTACTAGACTCAAGGATTGAATATTTGATAACATAAAATGAAATTTATGTTATTTAGGAATAACTGAAAATGATCAGAGAAAGCAGATTGTTTCCTCACCATTTGTTTCTTTTAAAAATACAGTGTTGGGGTACCTGGGTGGCTCAATCATTAAGCATCTGCCTTCCGCTCAGGTCATGGTCCCAGGGTCCTGGGATTGAGCCCCGCATTGGGCTCCCTGCTCCGTGGGAAGCCTGCTTCTCCCTCTCCCACTCCCCCTGCTTGTGTTCCCTCTCTTGCTGTGTCTCTCTCTGTCAAATAAATAAAATCTTTAAAAATAAATAAATAAATAAATAAAATACAGTGTTTATTTCAAATTAAGCAAAATTTAAAAATGGATACATATGATTCTTAAAAAGAATGGATACATATGGGATGGTAGTGTTTACTGTTGGGGCATGGAAAATGTACAAAATTGATTTTATTTATTCTGCTTATCTGATTCTACATTAACATTAACCATTAATTTCAATATGTAATAGTAGAAATACTACATATTGAGGCAAACTTACAATTTTCTTGACATGTTTTAAGGCAGTATTCTAGCTTTTTATAAACATCTACCCCAAGAAAACTCAATATATGAAAAAGATCTAAATCAATAAAGGGATGTTAAAATTACAGTGATCTACATCTAGTGTATGCAAGTTGTCTAGATGTGATACATATGTATTGCATAATTTAAAAATACAGGTAATTAGGGGCGCCTGGGTGGCTCAGTAGTTAAGCGGCTGCCTTCAGCTCAGGTCATGATCCCAGGGTCCTGGGATCGAGCCCCACTTCGGGCTCCCTGCTCGGCAGGAAGCCTGCTTCTCCCTCTCCCCCTGCTTCTGTTCCCTCTCTCGCTGTGTCTCTCTCTGTCGAATAAATAAAATCTTAAAAATAAAAAAAAATAATAAATAAATAAAAATATGGGTAATTAGAATGTTGAATATCAGATCTGTTTAAATGTCATTTAAAAAGTATAATTGCATTGTTTTGTATTTATAGAATGAGAAAGATGATGTATGAGACATAATGGAGGACCTAGGAATATAACATTGATTTCACAATGTAATAACGATTAATGGAACTGTCAAGATTATTTCCTTTTGGAGACAGAGACGCTTGCTGGAGAATGGATCAGATATTAAAATGAAAAATAAAATGTTATTTATGTTTTCTGCAAGATTAAAACACTAAGTGGGATTTGTATTTCCAATATGATCCCACATTTCTCTTTATTTTGTATATTCAGAATGATATAGTTCATGTTTTTATTCTGTTTCCAGCTGAAAATACTATATTTCCTAGCTGGATCTCCTATAGTTAAGCAGCAAAAGTATAAAAATCCTGTTTTCTGTTAAAGATTGTAAAATAGATTTTTTGAAAAATAAGTGCATGCACACATTTTTTAATGTGTGGAAAATTTGCATTCATTTGCACTTTGAAATTGTCATCCACTCACATTTTCTGTACTTTTGTTACTTTTAAGCTAATTTCCATAAAGCATGAAAGTTACCCAGCTGTTCAGTGGAATACATTATTTTCTGCTTTCAAAGAAAGTGCAAGTTATATTTTCTGTCCCTAATTTAGTACTCATTTTATTAAATTTCAAATTAAATGTAAATACCACATAAACCATTGCATGCTTGGAACGAGGAAAGGTGAGAAATTAAACTCAAGATGAGGAGCTCAGGACTTTGTGAATTATAATTGTATGATAAATGCATAGTTCTAATGTTAACATACTATTCCAAATATGTAAAAAAAAAGTCATTAACTAGGATAGAAAAAAGTTTGCAAATAAATACAAATAATCATAGTAGAATAAATATTTTTCAAAAAGTTTTTATGATTGTGTCTCACAATTTAGGCCTAGAGAGTCTTCATACTAAACAAAGTAGCAGACATATAAACTAAAAGTAATTGAATAAGTGAGTACTAGATTATAAGCCAATTTTCATCAATTAACTGTGTTAGGCATCTGTGTTGTAACTCTTGACAAGTAAAAAGCTTTCAATTTCTGACACATTTGTTTCAATTTCAGCATCTAAAAGGGAAAAAGATGTCATAGTTAAATATATTTTTAAACTTTATTTTACTAACTTGAAATATTACATTCCCAAAGGGAAAGAAAAGAAGTACTTCTCAGGTCTCCATATTCAATTTATATTGTAAACTGTCACGTTACAATATTCTGTTGGAAAATCTCAACCATTCTGAATTGAAAGAAGTAGCCAAAAATTCTGTGTCAATTTTGTTATGGACAGTTTTGTATATAGATAGTTATTCCCTAGAGTCATGAGTGAATATAAAAGATAAAATTATGGTTAAGAGTAATGTTCACTTGTAAAATTTTGCTACAGGAAACAGATAAGAAAAATGACAGTTTCCTGTGGGTTTTTCTGGCCTGGTATCTGAATGACATAAAATATATATATATTTTCTGAAACCATTTGAAATCTGGTAAATTCAGCTAATCTGTCAAGTTCCTTAAAAAGATAAAATTTGAGTCCATTTTTTTTTTTGATAAAAATTTCAGAATGAAAATTTTATAGTTCATAAGATTTATAATACTTTATAACCTACTCCACATTAGAAGAATTATTAGGCAGTTCTCATGGGGTGATTTTGGTGTGCCAAATAAAAGTGCTTTAAGAAAATTATAAATGTGTATATGTAAAATTTATGAAATGGTATCTGGTGTCTGAGTACCTAAAGAATAATATATTTCAAAGCCAACATATCAGAAAAAATGAATTTAATGATGAAGAAGCTTTAAATAATTAGATCTTGTGAATGTTTTCTATAATAGATTTTATATGTAAAATACATGTACAAAACAAAATATTTATGTAGAAAGAGAAAAATACATAGAAATACAGATAATAAAAGAGAGATGTATCATCAAAAAATTGCACAAGAATAGATTTCAGAATTCACTCTGTACCAAAGGGTATCACTTGTGTCTCCTTTTTTGGTGTTTTAAATAAAATTCCTCCCTGCTTCATGGAAATTTATTTATTCAATTTTTAAATTTTATTTTCATACTATTTTAACTTATAAGGTTTAATAATAATTGCCATATTTTTCCAAATTTCACCAATTACTTGTTTTGCTCATATACATATTTCTATGTATATTACATATTTCAAAACAATTTGAGAATAAAGATATGACCCTCTACTCCTAAATAGATTTGTATTATGAACAAATACATGATCTTACATAAACACAATTTTTCAATTATAAAAATTAGAGAATATAACATTGATAATTTTAATTGATACAGTCAACAATCACTGTTGCATTTTGGTGATTCTAATATCTTTTGTGGATATTTTTCCAAGATCTGACTCAGTTAATGGAGATACATTATATTTTATAGTAATATGGGTTTAGTCTCCTCTTAAAGATTTATGTATTTATACCCTGCATGAGAGCAGGGTAGGGCAGAGGGAAAAGAATAGGGAGAGAATATCCAGCAGACTCCCTACTGAGCACAGAGCCAGAAGCCTGGCTTCATCCCACGACTGAGAGCATGACCATGGATCATGACCTGAGCTAAAATCAAGAGTCAGCCGCTTAACCCACTGAGCCATGCAGGTATCCCTGGTTTAGTCTCCTTTTAAAGAAAAGGTGAGGAACCTTCCCACTTATATTTTATTTTTTAAAAATATTTTAAAAATATTTTATTTAAATTCAACTTAGTTAACATATGGTATATCATTAATTTCAGGGGTAGAATTTAGAGATTCCTCAGTGACATACAACACCCAGTGCTCATTGCATCAAGTGACCTTCTAAATACCCGTCACCCAATTACCTCATCCCCCCACCCACCTCCTCTCCAGCAACCCTCAGTTTGTTTCCTAGAGTTAAGAGTTAATTATGGTTTGCCTCCCTCTCTGTTTTTATCTTCTTTTTCCTTTCCTTTAGCTATATTTTTGTGTTTTGTTTCTTAAATTCTATATGAAATCATATGGTATTTGTCTTTTTCTGACTTATTTCGCTTAGCATATTTCCCTCTAGTTCCATCTGTGTCCTTGCAAATGGCAACGTTTCATTTATTTCATTGTTTTGTTGGCTGAGTAATATTCCATTATACACACATATATACACATACACATACATACATACATACATACATACATACATACATACCACATCTTTTTTAACCATTCATCCATCAGTGGACGTCTGGGCTCTTTCTCTATTTTGGCTATTGTGGACATTGCTGCTATAAACATTGGGGTGCATGTGCCCTTTCAAAACACTGTTTGTATCCTTTGAATAAATACCTAGTTGTGCAATTGCTGGGTTGTAGGGTAGTTCTATTTTTACCTTTTTGAGGAACCTCCATAGTGTTTTCCAGAGTGGCTATACCAGTTTGTTTTCCCACAAGTAGTGCAAGAGGGTTCCCCTTTCTCCACATCCTCACCAACATCTGTTGTTTCCTGAGTTGTTAATTTTAGACATTCTGATGGGTATGAGGTGTTATCTCATTGTGGTTTTGATTTGTATTTTCCTGATGCTGTGTGATGTTGAACATTTTTTTCATGTGTCTGTTAGCTATCTGTACATCTTCTTTGCAGAAATGTCTGTTCATGTCTTCTGCCCATTTCTTGATTGGATCATTTGTTCTTTGGGTGTTGAGTTTGATAAGGTCTTTATCAATTTTAGATGCTAGCCCTTTATCTGATTAAGTCATTTGCAAATATCTTGTCCATTCCATAGGTTGCCTTTTAGTTTTGTTGACTGTTTCCTTTGCTTTTGGGGATGTCTCTAGTAAGAAGTTGCTGTGGCTGAGGTCACAGAGGTTGCTGCCTGTGTTCTCCTCTAGGATTTTGATGGATCCTGTCTCACACTTAGGTGTTTCATCCATTTTGAATTTATTTTTGTGTATGGTGTAAGTGGTCCAGTTTCATTCTTTTGCATGTAGCTATCCAGTTTTCCCAACACCAATTGTTGAAGAGATTGTCTTTTTTCCATTGGATATTCTTTCCTGCTTTGTTGAAGTTTAGTTGACCATAGCGTTGAGGGTCCATTTCTGGGTTCTCTATTCTGTTCCATTGATCTATGCGTCTGTTTTTGTGCCAGTACCATACTGTCTTGATGATTACTTTGTAATACAGCTCGAAGTTTGGAATTGTGATGCCTTCAGCTTGGATTTTCTTTTTCAACATTATTTTGGTATTTGGGGTCTTTTCTGGTTCCATATGAATTTTAGGATGGTTTGTTTCAGCTCTGTGGAAAAATGCTGATAGTATTTTTATAGAGATTGCATTGAATGTGTAGATTCTTTTAGGTAGCATAGATATTTTAACAATATTTGCTCTTCCAATCCATAAGCATGGAATGTTTTTGCATTTCTTTGTGTCTTAATTTCTTTCATAAGTGTTCTATAGTTTTCAGAGTACAGATTCTTTACCTCTTTGGGTAAGTTTATGCCTAGGCATCTTATGGTTTTTGGTGCAATTGTAAATGAGATCAGTTCCTTCATTTCTCTTTCTTCTGCTTCATCATTAGTGTACAGAAATGCAATTGACTTCTGTGCATAAATTTTATATCCCTCAACTTTGCTGAATTCCTGTATTCTAACAATTTTTTTGTGGTGTCTTTTGGCTTTTCTAGAGTATCATGTCTGCAAAGAGTGAAAGTTTAACTTCTTTGCTGATTTGGATGCCTTTGATTTCTTTTGGTTGTCTGATTGCTGAGGCTAAGATTTCCAGTACTATGTTGAACAACAGTGGTGAGAGTGGACATCCCTGTCATGTTCCTGACCTTAGGAGAAAAGCTTTCAGTTTTTCCCCATTAAGGATGATATTAGCTGTGGGTCTTTTGTATATGGCTTTTATGATACTGAGGTATGTTCCCTCTCTCCCTACGTGGTGGAGGGTTTTTATCAAGAAAAGATGCTGTATTTTGTCAAATGCTTTTTCTACACCTATTGAGAGGATCATATGGTTTTTGTCCTTTCATTTATTAATCTGGCATATCACATTGATTAATTTGTGGGTGTTGAACCACCTCTGCAGTCAGGAATAAGTCTCATTTGGTTGTGGTGAATAATCCTTTTAATGTACTGTTGGATTGGATCCTATTTGCTAGTATCTTGGTGAGAATTTTTGCATCCATCTTCATCAGGGATATTAGTCTGCAATTCTCCTTTTTAGTGTGGTCTTTGTCTGATTTGGGGAGCAAGGTATTGCTGGTGTCAAAGAATGAGTTTGGAAGTTTTCCTTCCATTTCTATGTTTTGGAACAGTTTCAGAAAAATAGGTATAAATTCTTCTTTAAATATTTGGTAGGCTTCCCCTGGGTTCCTCATCTTTTCTTGGTCTTTCTTCATCTTGATATTGTGTGGTAAAGTTATTCTGTAAAATATTCACCAAATGGTGTGCCTGCTGTTTCCTCATAATTATTTTAGTCATTTTTGCATGAATACAGCAAAAGTGAAATTGTCTTTCTTACTGCTGCTTTGAATTAGGCATGTGATGCTAATTGTTACAATATTGGTAATTTTTACTTCAGTGACTTATTTCAGTTCTTGCCACTACAAAATAAAATTTTTGAATCCATAATAATATAAAATAACATTTATTTACAACAGAATGCCAGTTAATAAATATAGGAGAAATCAGTGTTAGAAAATCATCATTGGGGGCACCTGGGTGGCTCAGTTGGTTAAGCAACTGCCTTCAGCTCAGGTCATGATCCTGGAGTCCTAGGATCGAGTCCCACATCGGGCTCCCTGCTCAGCGGGGGGTCTGCTTCTCCCTCTGACCCTCTTCCCTCTCGTGCTCTCTGTCTCTCATTCTCTCTCTCTCAAATAAATAAATAAAATCTTAAAAAAAAGAACATAAAGAAAATCATCATTGGAGTCTAAAAAGAGTGATTGAATCAAACTCAAAATATCTCACAAACTACTTACAAATTGAAGTAATGAGCTCATAAGTCCAGAAGATTAAGAATAAGGCAAGGGATTAGGATCATACCTCTCATATTTAAAATTTTATTGAGGATTCTAGCCATTGCAATAAGGCAATAAAAAGTAAAAGTCAAAAGTATTGGAAAGAAATAAAGCTAGCTTTCTTCTAAAATGGTATGACTGCTTAAGAAAATCCTAAGGAATCTATAAAACAACTGCTTATCTGGATATTTTCTTCAAAGTGTCTGTTCAAATTCTTTGTCCATATATTTGGGTTGACTACCTATTTTTTGGTTTTGACTGTTCTTTATTCTGGCTATAAGGGTTTCCTAAGATATATATGGCTGGCAAATATTTAAATCTGGTATGTGAGTGTTTTTTTTTTTTTTTTTTTTTTCTCTCTCTCTCCCATAACCATGTCTGTATAAGAACAGAAGTTCTGGGTTGCCTGGGTGGCTCAGTCCTTAAGGTGTCTGCTTTGGCTCACGTCGTGATCTCAGAGTCCTGGGATTAAGCCCCACTTGGGATCAAGGCAGGAGTCAGGGCTCCTTGCTCAGTGGGGAGCCTGCTTGTCCCTCTGCCTGCCACTCCCCCTGCTTGTGTTTGTGTGCCTGCTTTCTCTCTCTCTCTCTGACAAATAAATAAAAGCCTTAAAAAAAAGAACAGAAGTTCTTAATTTTTTATGAATTGCAGTTTATCAGTTCATTATTTTTTGTATCATGCTTTGGTATCATATTTAAGTATTTGCTTACCAAAACTCACTCAAGAAGAAATAAACCTGTATTGCATTTACTGTTTACTGTTAAATTCTATCAGAGTGGCTGATAAATTGCCCATAATACTATTAGAGAAGATATAGTTGATTGGGTATGTTAGTGATTTCATTTTCACCATGAACATTTGAGATATTTTGTTACTTCTTGGCTAACATAGTAAAAACAAACAAACGCAAAAACAAAAAAACAAAAAAAACAGTTGAATATTGGAATTTGGAATTTAGTCAAAGATACAAACTAACAATATATATTTTGGAAGCCACAGGGGAATAAAAGATGACTCGAGAAGAAATTCTTTAAAGAAAATAGACTAAATCATTGAAACTACCATAATTTGAGATACTGATGGAAGAAGGCATATAAGAAAGAAATAAGGGTAAAAAAACACAAAAACTAGAATCAAATCATGGCACAAAATTCAAGGGAGGGAAAAGTTGAAGATATAAGAAAGTATTGAATGGGTGAAATGCTGTAGAGAGGTCAATAAAATAATGAAATAGAAGAATTAGTATAACAATTACAAAGTCTCTGATGACTTTAACTGGAGTGTATAGTTGAAAAGGAACAGAAACCAGATAATCCAGGGTAAAAAGAAATGTGAAAAAGGATATGGAGGGCGCCTGGGTGGCTCAGACGGTTAAGCGTCTGCCTTCGGCTCAGGTCATGATCCTGGAGTCCCGGGATCGAGTCCCACATCGGGCTCCCTGCTCAGCAGGGAGTCTGCTTCTCCCTCCGACCCTCCCCCCTCTCATGCTCTCTCTCTATCTCATTCTCTCTTAAATAAATAAATAAAAAATCTTTAAAAAAAAAAAAAGAAAAGAAAGAAGAGAGTTTTAATATATCTAAGTGTTGAATGGGAAGGGAGAAAAGAACAGTGTGTGAGGATTTAGAGAGAGCACTATCTTGGAGGAGGCTAAAGAGCCAGGATCTAGAACACTGTTGTTGAGAATTAGGTTGCTAAGGAGCATGAAAGCAATCTAGAAAGCAGGAAGAAATTAGGGGAAGCTTCAGGTAAGTTTATAGGCACAGGACTGGGAAGTGGAGTGGTTAAGGCACTGCATGAAAGGGTATTAGAGAAGAGAGAGTGGCGTTGGGGCACAGCTTTGGGGAAGGAAGCTCATTAAAATTAAGGAGTCATTATTGCATACATCATGGGGAACTGAGTTTAGAAGTAAAAAAATGCTGAGTGATGATTAGGATGCAACTGACATTAGCAAATTTTAGTATGTGATGGTTCCAGGACATACGGCTTTTTGGTTTTGTTTAGTTGCCTTCAAGACTGAAAGTATTAAGTGGTTAGGAGAGATGAGGGAAATTAAAAATATAGAAGTAAAACAATGTAGCAAAAGTTACTGCTCCATTTTCTTTTGCTTTTCATAACTATAAAATAGGTTGTGGTCATATATTTGAATAATTGAATGAAAATAACAAGGATAACGTTTAGTAAGAGGGTATTATAATCATATACTGGGCTATGCCCTTGGCAATTTTAGGCTTGCAGTGGGTAAGACCATACTCTTCATACTATTGACTCTAAAATTCCTTTTCCACATGATCCCTAACATGCTTCTTCAGTTACTGATCCATCTTCTGCAAGGTAGACTGTGCTTGCAGTGTATGCACCCACAGGCCTGGATGGTGCTGAGGGTGGCTGAATACTGGCTGAATTAGGAGATGGGGCTGAGGAAATAGAGCTTGGATGTGGGGACTGGGCTGTCCACACCTATGCACATGCTCTTTGGGCCTTTTATGGTAAGAGAATAGAGAAAGGTGTGGGAAAAACTGTGGGGCAGGTCAAGGGGTCAGGGGCCTAAATTTGTACTCTTGTGCCAAATGCCAAAAAAAAAAAAAAAAGAGAGAGAGAGAGATAAGGGCTATTCTTACTTGCAGAGTTAGAGTTTATCCCAGAGAGTTGGACACCAGAGCTCCCGTTCTTATCCAGTATGTGAAACCATGGTTTGATACCTTCACAATGAGCTAGAACTTACTTTGTTTTTATTTTGGAGACATTGATCATGTCCTAATGGTAATATGAAACAAAATAATGAAACAAAGCATAATGTCCAAAAAAGTTTTAGTAGGATTGTAAGGGATACTCAAAGAAACAAGAAACATAATTAGCAGAAGAGAAAATATTCTATCATATATCTGGCCTCATTTTTACCTAATGGGAATTCAGATATGTCTGTGTGAACCTGGTGTCATATTAGGATTGGTTGATTTATATTCAGCCATTTGCATTACTTGGTGTGCATGTGTTTCAGATGATTAGGAAGAAAGAAGTATGATTGCCTGGGGAGAGGAACTGAAATAATATGTGTAATGAACCAGATGTGATGGCATGGCGAATCCTAGCCAGCCTTCAGGACAGTGGACAAATATCTGATGCTCCTAGGAAGAGAATTTTAATAATTATTCCTTTTGGAGACCAAATTTACCAGAGGATTGTTGAAGTCTTGTCTACATAGTCCCAAATGACATCCCTACACCAGTGGAAAGCATTATGTTGAAAGGGTAGAGAAGGTTTTTTTAAATGTAGATTTGTTATTATTACTACTATTACTATTATTATCTTATTTTGTAATTATTCTGGTTCAGAATGCAGAAGGAAGACACTGTTGCCGAGAAGGGACAGTGAGGTACTTGGCAAATGAAGACGAGGAGTCAAAAACCTCTAGAACAGGGTGGTGAACAAACAAGCATGGAGGAGTGCCTGAAAACATGTCACCTGTGTCAAGACTCCCCTAAATCCAGAGAGTGAGAATTTTTAATGAATAGATCTCCTGCTTTATAAATGTGAACTCAAAAGCCAGTAGTGTTGTTCTGTTCTGTTCTGTTCTGTTGTTATGTTTTTTAAGAGTGAGCGCACAAGCGGGGAGGGGCAGAGGGAGAAGGAGAGGGAGAACCCACCAGGTGCCACCCAGGTGCCCCCTTACTGCTGTTAATGTGACTTCACTATTACAGAAGAAGAAATATGTTTCTTTTACAGATGAGGAACTGAATCTACTCTGTGTGGTTCCAGAATAGAGGGCTGGCACCCAATCATGGATATTCTAAAAGGTGTATTTTTATAAAAGTGGTATTTTGTTTTCTAATTATTAGAGCTATTGTAAGGAGGTCATTAATAGAAAGTAAATCAAGCAGAGGCAGGGAAGCCACTTGGCAAGGGATTCTATACAGGGGAGCCAAATGAAAACACAGAATAAATATTATTGCTTTTTTTCCTAAAGCACTTTGATATTAATAATAGGGAGGTTTTTTTTTTTTTAAGATTTTATTTATTTGTTTGACAGAGAGAGAGATAGCGAGAGCAGGAACACAAGCAGGGGGAGTAGGAGAGGGAGAAGCAGACTTCCCGCTGAGCAGGGAGCCCGATGTGGGACTTGATCCCAGGACCCTGGGATCATGACCTGAGCCGAAGGCAGATGCTTAACGACTGAGCCACCCAGGCCCCCAATAGTAGGGAGTTTTAAGTTCTATGATCTTAACACATTCAAAGAGAGAATGAGAAGAATGTGGACATAGGAAGAATTCTGGGGATGTAAGCAAATTTGAGTGGACATAGTTTAATGATTCAATTTGATAGAAATTTGTGGAAGTGCTTATTTTAGAACTATTTTCTAAAATGTTAGCTTCCTCAGGAACATCAGGAAAAGACCTACTGCAGTATTTCTGGCACATTTTGTTCCTGATTTGGAAGGACGCCAGTCTCTCTTCAGATAGTAGCTTCCTTCATAAATCCCAATGAGTCATTCAAGAGAGTACAAAGACAGTATATTGTCCTTACAGCAAATACACAAGCCCCTGAGTCATATGTGCATATACACCAGTACAAATAGTTAAAATTTCATTAGGAAACATTGTGTTTTCTAAATAGAGTGATGGGTAAATGGTGGTAAATGAATGTTTGCACATTATATGTATGTAAGCGTTGATATTTGAAGAGGTAGCAGGTCCCTTAACAAGGGATTTCATTAATGAAAGCATGTCTGTCTAATAACAAGGTTGGCATTTAACCTAAGTTTTCTTTTAAGAGTTTCATTTGTTTTCCCACTTGCTTTTTCTGATCTGGTCTCTTATGAGTCTGTGAATGTACGCTTACCTGTGTATACACAGGCTGACAAAGGTGTGAATATGTGTGCGTGGACAGGACTGGGGGGAATTGGAATGGGGTGAAGCGAAAAGAATGTTCCCATTCTCTGTGATGAGGGATTTGGTCTGATGCCTGGAGAACCTACTAAAGTTGACAGATCTCTCTTTTCTAGAATAAAGGATAAAACTGCTTAGAATGAAATATTTTTATTTGAAAATGAGAGGTTGCTTCTTTCTATATATGTTGATTATAAATCAACTTCTTTCTTTTCTGATGCTCTCCTTAACCATGCCTTTACCTTTATTATAAAAGAGGAAAAAAATTAAAATGTATGATTATTTCCAAAACCAAATTTTTGTCCTAATATCAAAGTCTTACAATTCAAAGAGGTATATAGAAATTACTCTGTCCTTTTCATAATTATCCAAGTGGCATTAGACAAAAAATAAGACTTTTCTTCATAAGTGAAATTATGTTCTATTTTATTCCAAGTTTTCATGGAAAGTTTTGCATGTGTGAGTCAGCTCCTCAAAGCAAATCTCATTTACAATTCATGACATCTTTTCATCCCAATTATTTAGTTTCATTTCCTGTGCATTTTAGTTCTTTTAACTTTTAGACTTCTATTCATTTAGCCAAAATTGCTATAAATCTTATTCTCCCCTTGCCGAAAATCCACCACGTACATGAGAAGACTTGATTAACTGTTTTTTTCTTGCGAAGTTGTAAAACTCAACTATGGATCTGTGTTACTGGTCTACCAAGGAGGGAATGCAACAAAAATTTCCTACAGCTAACATATTTTGCCTTATATCATTGGTATTTTGGTTAATTTTCACAACTATTCCTTTCAAATTGTTATGTTAACAATTTGACAATGTGAACATTTACAGTCCTCTTTTATTTCCTGTAAACATGTCTAGGGAGTTATTGTTTTTCTATTTTGTATTGTTATGCATTACTTTTCCTTCTTTATGGCATTGATTTTGAATTACTACATACATTTCCACCCTCCAATACAAATAGCAAGTTCAGTTTTAATATTGTTAGGTTTTTAACGTGTTTTTATAAGGCTATATTTATTTATTCTTCTATTTAAAGATTTTTTTGTGGTTACATTTTTTTGAAATAGTTTAAGCTTCATGGGAAGTTGCACAAATAGAGAAATTTCCTGGGTACCCTTCACGCAGCTGTCCCCAATGAGAACATCTTACATAAACATAGTACATCATAAAAAACAGGGATTTGACATTGATACAATACTATTACTTGAGTACAGATCTTAAATGAATTTCATGAGGGGTGGGAAGGATGGGGTGGCTGGGGGATAGACACGGGGGAGGGTATGTGCTATGGTGAGTACTGTGAATTGTGTAAGACTATTGAATCACAGACCTGTACCTCTGAAACAAATCATACATTTTATGTTATAAAAAAAAGAAGAAGAAGAAGAAGATAGCAGGAAGGGAAGAATGAAGGGGGGGAAATCGGAGGGGGAGATGAACCATGAGAGACCTTAGACTCTGAAAAACAAACTGAGGGTTCTAGAGGGGAGGGGGTGGGGAGATGGGTTAGCCTGGTGATGGGTATTAAAGAGGGCATGTACTGCATGGAGCACTGGGTGTTATGCACAAACAATGAATCATGGAACACTACATCAAAAACTAATGATGTAATGTATGGTGATTAACATAACATAATAAAAAAAAACAAAACAAAAAATGCTTTCAAAAATTTTTGATGTATGGTTTTATGAAAGTTTATCATATATAGATTTGATGAACAATCACCACACTCAAGATACAGAACTTTTCCTTCACCACAAAGAAATTCTCTCATGTTACTCCTTCATAGTCACACCTGTTCCCCAACTCCTGATGGAATGGGTGAAGGGGAGAGGAAGATAAAAGCCTGTATTTAAAAAGGAGCCATATATATGCTTAAGAAACTAGAATGGCTGTTATTTGCCTCTTGGATCATAAATAAACTCTGCTTAAGTATGTATCCACGTTTCCCTCCAGCCAATCTAATGTGTCCCTCATCCTTTTTAATCAGACCAGCAGTTCATATTTCTATGCACACATAGGAGATCTCTCCTTCCGTGGAGAATTGCCTGATTTCCTCCTGTTCATTTCCAAAATTACTTAAGTTCCTAAACTGTCACCACAACCTCTTATTCCAGTTCCCTTGTTCAACCATTGCACAGGGTTATTCTTTGATTTAGAAAAGCTATCCTCTTGGGGTGCCTGGATGGTTCAGTCGATTAAGCATCTACATTTGGGTCAGGTCATGATTCCAGAGTCCTGGGATCAAGCCCCACCTGGAGCCCCTCATTGGGCTCCCTGCTCTGTGGGGAGTCTGCTTCTCCCTCTCTCTCTGCCTCTTCCCCTGCTTGTGTGTGCTCATTCCCTCTCTCTCTCTCTCTCACATAAATAAAATCTTTAAAATAAAAAAAAAAAAACCCTCTCCAATGACCCCTCTATTTTGTCACAGTAAAACACCTTTTCATGTATTCACTCCCCTCTTTATACAGCAGAGACATAATTGTTCATGATATCAATAAATTTAATACTTTATTTTCCCTTTATACACCTGTTGGCAAAAAGCCTACCATCTATTTCCTGTGCTCTTGCCTTCAAACTTCCAAGCATGGCTGGAGAAACTTGGAAAGTGTCAAATCTAGATTACTATACATTCATAATCACCTGCCTCAAACTCAATTCTTGTCACTCTTTTTGTTTTCTGATAAAATTTCTCAATCGTTTGAAGAATGTAAACTTAAACTGCTACTGCTCTCTTCTCACCTCCAATTCTTCCTTCACATGTCTTACTCTCCAAAGGCAGACAAAGTATAAGGTACCACTCTGGACCTTTCTCCTCTTTCATTACCAGATCTCTGGACTTGCCTGCTTTCCTTATTTAAATGCCCTGTCTTGTTAATATTTCCTCTTGGATGCTCCATAGTCATTCCCCCCCTACCCCTGCCAGCATGTTCAAGATAAATCTTGTAATCAAACATTGCTCCCTTCATTCAGAACTTCTTTAGTTTCCCCACTCAGATGAAAGCCTCAGGGTCCATTTGAAACTTGGCTATCATCTTTGACTTCTTCCTCTTTCTTACCCCAATTTTCTTTTTTTTTTTTTTCTGGATTGTACCTTTAGTTTTATTATTTTATAATGTTAATCACCATACATTACATCATTAGTTTTTGATGTAGTGTCCCATTACTCATCGTTTGTGTATAACACCCAGTGCTCCATTCAGTACGTGCCCTCTTTAGTACCTGTCACCAGGCTAACCCATTCCCCCACCCCCTCCCCTCTAGAACCCTCAGTTTATTTCTCAGGGTCCATAGTCTCTAATGGTTCATCTCCCCTTCAGATTTCACCCCCCTTCATTTTTCGCTTCCTGCTATCTTCTTCTTTTTTTTTTTTTAACATATAATGTATTATTTGTTTAAGAGGTACGGGTCTGTGATTCAACAGTCCTACACAATTCACAGTACTCACCATAACACATACCCTCACCAGTGTCTATCACCCAGTCACCCCAACTCTCCCACCGCCCACCACCCCAGCAACCCTCAGTGTGTTTCCTGAGATTAAGAATTCCTCATATCAGTGAGGTCAAATGATACATGTCTTTCTCTGATTGACTTATTTCATTCAGCATAATACCCTCCAGTGCTATCTATGTCCTTGCAAATGGCAAGATTTCATTCCGTTTGATGGCTGCATTATACTCCATTGTATATATACACCACATCTTCTTTATCCATTCATCTGTCAATGGACATCTTGGCTCTTTCCATAGTTTGGCTATTGTGACATCGCTGCTATAAACATTGGGGTGCACGTACCCCTCCGGATCACTACATTTGTATCTTTGGGGTAAAATACCCAGTAGTGCAACTGCTGGGTCATATGGTAGCTCTATTTTCAACATTTTGAGGAACCTCCATACTGTTTTCCAGAATGGCTGCACCAGCTTGCATTCCCACCAACACTGTAAGAGGGTTCCCCTTTCTCCTCAACCATGCCAACATCTGTTGTTTCCTGACTTGTTATTTTTGGCATTCTGACTGGTGTGAGGTGATATCTCATAGAGGATTTGATTTGGATTTCCCTGATGCCGAGCGATGTTGGCCACTTTTTCATGTGTCTGTTTGCCATTTGGATGTCTTCTTTGGAAAAATGTCTGTTCATGTCTTCTGCCCATTTCTTCTTCTTCTTCTTTTTTATGTTATGTTAATCACCATACATTACATCATTAGTTTTTGATGTAGTGTTCCATGATTCATTGTTTGCATATAACACCCAGTGCTCCATGCAGAACATGCCCCCTTTAATACCCATCACCAGGCTAACCCATCCTTCCACCGCCCTCTCCTCTAGAACCCTCAGTTTGTTTTTCAGAGTCCATCGTCTCTCATGGTTCATCTCGCCCTGCCCATTTCTTGATTGGATTATTTGTTCTTTGGGTGTTGAGTTTGATAAGTTCTTTATAGATTTTGGATAGTAGCCCTTTATCTGATATGTCATTTGCAAATATCTTCTCCCATTCTCTCGGTTGTCTTTTGGTTTTGTTGACTGTTTCTTTTGCTGTGCAAAAGCTTTTTATCTTGATGAAGTCCCAATAGTTCATTTTTGCCCTTGCTTCCCTTGCCTTTGGTGATGTTTCTAGGAAGAAATTGCTGTGGCTGAAGTCCAAGAGGTTGCTGCTTGTCTTCTCCTCTAGGATTTTGATGGACTCCTGTCTCACATTTAGGTCTTTCACCATTTTGAGTCTATTTTTGTGTGTGGTGTAAGGAAATGCTCCAGTTTCATTCTTTCGCATGTGGCTGCCCAATTTTCCCAACACCATTTGTTGAAGACACTTTTTTCCATTGGACATTCTTTCCTGCTCTGTCAAAGACTAGTTGACCATTTGAGGGTCCATTTCTGGGCTCTCTATTCTGTTCCATTGATCTATGTGCCTGTTTATGTGCCAGTACCATACTGTCTTGATGCTGACAGCTTTGTAATAGAGCTTGAAGCCTGGACTTGTGATGCCACCAGGTTTGCTTTTCTTTTTCAACATTCCTCTGGCTATTTGAGGTCTTTTCTGGTTCCATACAAATTTTAGGATTATTTCTTCCATTTCTTTGAAAAAAAGTTGATGGTATTTTGATAGGGATTGCATTGAATGTGTAGATTGCTCTAGGTAGCATTGACATCTTCACAATATTTGAGCATTGAATGTTTTTCCATTTCTTTGTGTCTTCCTCAATTTCTTTCCTGAGTATTTTATAGTTTTCTGAGTACAGATTCTTTGCTTCTTTGGTTAGATTTATTCCTAGGTATCTTATGGTTTTGGGTGCAATTGTAAATGGGATCGGCTCCTTAATTTCTCTTTCTTCTGTCTTGTTGTTCATGTATAGGAATGTCACTGATTTCGGTGCATTGATTTTATATCCTGCCACTTTATTGAATTCCTTTATGAGTTCTAGCAGTTTTGTGGTGGAGTCTTTTGGGTTTTCCACAGAAAGTATCATATCATCTGCAAAGAGTGAGAGTTTGACTTCTTCTTTGCTGATTTGGATGCCTTTATCTCTTTTTGTTGTCTGATTGCTGTAGCTAGGACTTCTAATACTATGTTGAATGGCAGTGGTGATAGTGGACATCCCTGCCGTGTTCCTGACCTTAGGGGGAAAGCTCTCAGTTTTTCCCCATTGAGAATGATATTCACTCTGGATTTTTCATAGGTGGCTTTTATGATATTGAGGTATGTACCCTCTATCCCTATACTCTGAAGAGTTTTGATCAAGAAAGGATGCTGTACTTTGTCAAATGCTTTTTCTGCATCTATTGAGAGGATCATATGGTTCTTGTTCTTTCTTTTATTAATGTATTGTATCACATTGATTGATTTGTGGATGTTGAACCAACCTTGCATCCCAGGGATAAATCCCACTTGGTCGTGGTGAATAATCCTTTTAATGTACTGTTGGATCCTACTGGCTAGTATTTTGGTGAGATTTTTTACATCCATGTTCATCAAGGATATTGGTCTGCAATTCTCCTTTTTGATGGGGTCTTTGTGTGGTTTGGGGATCAAGGTAATGGTGGCCTCATAAAACGAGTTTGGAAGTTTTCCTTCCATTTCTATTTTTTGGAACAGTTTCAGAAGAATAGGTGTTAATTCTTCTTAAATGTTTGGTAGAATTCCCCTGGGAAGCCATCTGGCCCTGGGCTCTTGTTTGTTGGGAGATTTTTGATGACTGCTTCAATTTCCTTAGTGGTTATAGGTCTGTTCAGGTTTTCTATTTCTTCCTGGTTCAGTTTTGGTAGTTGGTACTTTTCTAGGAATGCATCCATTTCTTCCAGGTTATCTAAGTTGCTGGCATAGAGTTGCTCATAATATGTTCTTATAATTGTTTGTATTTCTTTGGTGTTGGTTATGATCTCTCCTCTTTCATTCATGATTTTAGTTGGGTCCTTTCTCTATTCTTTTTGATAGTCTGGCTAGGGGTTTATCAATCTTACTCTTTGAAAGAACCAGCTCCTAGGTTTGTTGATCTGTTCTACTGTTCTTTTGGTTTCTATCTCATTGATTTCTGTTCTGATCTTTATTATTTCTCTTCTCCTGTTGGGTTTAGGCTTTATTTGCTGTTCTTTCTCCAGCTCCTTGGGTGTAGAGTTAGGTTGTGTATTTGAGACATTTCTTGTTTCTTGAGAAAGGCTTGTATTGCTATATACTTTCCTCTTAGGACTGCCTTTGCTGCATCCAAAAGATTTGGAACAGGTCTGTTTTCATTTTCATTTGTTTCCACTAATTTTTTTAATTCTTCTTTAATTTCCTGGTTGACCCATTCTTGAGTAGGATGCTCTTTAGCCTCCATGTATTTGAGTTCTTTCCGCGTTTTCTTGTGATTGAGTTCTAGTTTCAAAGCATTGTGGTCTGAAAATATGCAGGGAATGATCCCAATCTTTTGGTAGTGGTTGAGACCTGATTTGTGACCTAGGATGTAATTGATTCTGGAGAATGTTCCATGGGCACCAGAGAAGAATGTGTATTCTGTTGCTTTGGGATGGAATGTTCTGAATATATCCGTGCAGTCCATTTGGTCCAGTGTGTCATTTGAAATCATTATCTCCTTGTTGATCTTTTGCTTAGATGATCTGTCCATTTCAGTGAGGGGGGTGTTAAAGTGCCCTACTATTATTGTATTGTTGTCGATGTGTTTCTTTGCTTTTGTTATTAATTGGCTTACCCCAATTTTCAATTCTTAACCAAGTCTTGTAGATTTAAGTATTTAAAATACCTTTCACTATTATCTACCCTCTATATTACAAGTTTCACAAATGCAGAAAATACAGGGATATCTTTTTCTTTTGCATTACAGAGCACTCACTGTCCCTGTATATGTTCATTAGCTATACATTTCTCTAAATGACTTATCATTTTATTTTATTTTTTTTAAGATTTTATTTATTTATGTGAGACTGAGAGAATGAGAGAGAGAGAGAGCACATGAGAGGAGGGAGGGTCAGAGGGAGAAGCAGACTCCCTGCTGAGCAGGGAGCCCGATGCGGGACTCGATCCAGGGACTCCAGGATCATGACCTGAGCTGAAGGCAGTCGCTTAACCAACTGAGCCACCCAGGCGCTCCATCTAAATGACTTATCATTTTAATAGCTTATCTTCCTAAATTATTTCTTGAATTTCTCCTGCACCATCTATGTATACTTACATAGTTAGTATTCAGTATTCTTGGCTTGGCCTAAAAGATATAATTAATAAGATGTTAATCTGTTTTTTGTAATTATGAGTTTCTAGTGGATATGATGCTTCTTTGATATTTGTGATACAACAAATGTATAACTTTAATTATAAATAACCATATCAAACTACCCTTGATTTTTCACTTATATCACTAATACATACCAGTGATAATATTTAGGATTGGCAAAATGTGGCTACTTAAGACTTTGTCATTTATTTCAGCATGCTTTATATATTTTTGTATCTTCTTTTTTTTTTATGATTGATTGATTGATTGATTGATTGATTGATTTGAGACAGAGAGAATGAGAGAGACAGAGAGCACACGAGAGGGGGGAGGGTCAGAGGGAGAAGCAGGCTCCCTGCCGAGCAGGGAGCCTGATGCGGGACTTGATCCCGGGACTCCAGGATCATGACCTGAGCCGAAGGCAGTCGCTTAACCAACTGAGCCACCCAGGCGCCCCTATTTTTGTATCTTCTTGATATTGCATGAATATGTTATTTTGAATCTCAGCAGGTAAAAGCACATTGTAAATTAAGGAGACTTTTTTTTTTTTCAAATCAGTAATTAGTTCAGAATAAATCTTGACTTTAGAAGAATATGTGGATTTAGTTAAAAACAAAAGGGTTTTAGAAACTGCCTTCCATTCTACTTTCATGGGAAATATTAGCAAAGCAAATGGAATGGCACATTTATATTTGACTTTATTACAGATGTAAGTATATGAGGCATTTTCTACTTTCAATATCAAAATGAAGATTTTGGAGTAATGTGAATGCCACCAAAATACTTATAAGTAATAAAAATATATTTTCTACAAAGTAATATAAACACATTTAGGCCATCTGGAAATTATTTGTGAGGGTCAGAAAGAAAGTATTTCCAACACTCTAGCACAATCATCTGTACTTCTGCATACACTTCTGGTCTTTTTTCTAGGAAAATATTATACACTAGTTTAATCATAATATTTCTGCAGTTTTGCACACTTTTTAAATATTGTAAAGTAATAAGGTTTCTTTTTTATTTCCTATAACATATGAAATTGTCATTCATAATATACTTTATTTATATTTTATTACAGTTACATAATTTGTGGATAATGTTCTGAGTGTCCTTAGTGTCTCACAACTGACCCAGTTGAACACATGATTTGAAGTGACCATTAAAAAATTCAATTTTATGGGGCACCTGGGTGGCTCAGTCATTAAGCATCTGCCTTCGGCTCAGGTCATGATCCCAGGGTCTTGGGATCAAGCCCCACATCAGGCTCTCTGCTCCACCGGAAGCCTTGTTCTCCCTCTCCCATGCCCCCTGCTTGTGTTTCCTCTCTCACTGTGTCTCTCTGTGTCAAATAAATAAAATCTTTAAAAAAATTCAATTTTATAAATTTCTTCTATGGGAAAATAGTAGGTAGTCAATTGTAACATAAATAGAGATTCTATATTATAAAGGGGATTATATTCCTAGGGTGTCATTGCAGTAATGAAAACAAGTAGAAATCCTAAGCCCCCACATGTTTATTTTAATGTAATTAACCACTTGATGGAATGCCAGCTTTATAATGAGTATCAACATGGGTCTGTTTTTTTATTTCCATGCCTCCTTAACAAACTCACTACAGAGTCTTACAAATACCCTTTATAATTTACCTTCTAATCTGTTATATAGACATGGTCAACAGTGAAGTAAAAGTACTCCCTTTAAAAGATGAACAGTAGTTGGCTTGGTCCTTAGCCATTTACCTCTCTAAAGTCATAGTGCGTTTGACTTCAGCCACTACATTCTATTGCAAAAAGAATTAGACATTAAATTCTTTGTTTACATTTTTATGTATTTGTGAAAGTAAACATATTGAGTGAAATAAGGCTAAATGAAGTAGAGCTGAATTTAGAAAAGAAAGATTATTTGTGTTTTCCCTCTTTTTGTTTCATATACATTTTCAATAATGTATGGGGAATAAGAAAGTATAAAGACATAATTTATTTCAATATTCTCTAATGTAAGCTTGATCCAGTTTTATATAGGATCTATTTTCAGCTGTTTTTTCCTAGCTTTATTGATTGTAAAATTGATAAAATTGTAAGATACTTCGAGTATACAATGTGATGATTTGATCTATATATACACTGATTTTCTCCCATGAAGTTAATTAACACATCCATCATCTCATATATTTACTTTTTTGTGAAAATCTTTAAGTTCTACTCTTAGCATATTTCAGATATACAGTATTATCAACTATAATCATTATGTTTTACATTAGATCCTTAGACCTTCTTCACCTTATAACTGAAAGTTTATACCCCTTTACCAACCAATTCCTATTTCTCCCAACCCCCAGCCCCTGACAACCAAATTTCTATGAGTTTAATTTCTTTTAGACTATATATAAGTGACACAGTGTAGTATTTCTTTCTTGGTCTGACTTATTTCACTTAGTATAATGTCCACCAGACTCATCCATGTTGTTGCAAATGACAGATTTTCTTTTTTAAGGCCGAATAATATTCAATAATGTGTGCATGTGTTAAAATTATATGTGTACATCACATTTTCTTTTTTTTTTTTTTTTTAAGATTTTATTTATTTATTTGACAGAGAGAGACACAGCAAGAGAGGGAACACAAGCAGGGGGAGTGGGAGAGGGAGAAGCAGGCTTCCCGCGGAGCAGGGAGCCCCATGTGGGGCTTGATCCTAGGACCCTGGGATCATGACCTGAGCCGAAGGCAGACGCTTAACGACTGAGCCACCCAGGCACCCCTACATCACATTTTCTTGATCCATTCATCTGTTGGCAACTTAAGTTGCTTCCATATGTTGTCTATTGTGAATAATGCTGGGATGAATATGGAAGTACAGATAATGGTTTTGTTTCCTTTAGGTGTACCCAGAAGTGGAATTGTTGGATCATATGATAGTTGTATTAATTTAAGGAGCCTCTAAACTGTTTTCCATAGTAACTACAACAGTTTATATTCTGCCCCCCAACAGTATACAAGCATTCTCTTTTCTCCACATTCTCACCAGTACTTGTTATCTATTATCTTTTTTATAATATCCATTAACAGATCTAAAGGTATATCTCATCGTGGTTTTGATTTGCCTTTCCCTGATGGTTAGTGATGATGAGCACCTTTTCATGTACCTGTCAGTCATTTGTATGTCATCTTCGGAAAAAATGTCTGTTGAAGTCCATTGCTCATGTTTTAATTAGGTTGTTTTTGCTCTTGAGTTGTATGAGTTTCTTGTCTATTTTGGCTATTAACCCCTTATTGAATACATAGTTCACAAATTTTCCTCCCATTGAATAGGTTCCTTTGTGATTTGGTTGAGATTTCCTTTGTTGTACCAAGCTTTTTAGAGTGATGTGTACTTTTATTTATTTATTTATTTATTTGTTTGTTTGTTTATTTTTCTTTTGTATTTATTTTTCTTTTGTTGTTTTTGCATTTGGTATCAAAAAAAAAAAAGGACATGGTTAATATTTGCCAAGGAATTTACATCTTTTCTTCTAGGAGTTTTAAGATCTCAGGCCTTAAATTTAAGTATTTAATCCATTTTGAGTTGATTTTTGTGTATGGTATAAGTTAGGCATCCAGCTTCATTCTTTTGCACATGGTATCCATCATTCCCAACACCATTTATTAAAGAGATGATTCTTTCCCAATTCTATATTCTTGGGTCCTTTGTTGAAAATTAGTTTACTATATATGCATAGGCTTATATGGGGCTCTCTGTTCTGACCCACTGATCTCTGTATCTGTTTTTATGCCAGTAGCATACTGTTTTGATTACTGTAACTTTGTAATATAACTTAAAATCAAGAAATATGATGCCTCCAGGTTTGTTTCCTTTTTCAAGATTGCTTTGACTATTCCAGGTCTTTTTTGGTTCTGTACAAGTTTTTTGGTTTTGTTTTTTTTTTTTCTAATGCAAAAATGCCATTGGAATTTTAATAGGGATTGCACTGAATCACTAGATTGCTTTTGGTAGCTAGGACAATTTAACAATATTCTTCCAATTCCTGCAGATGGAATGAATATCTTCCCATTTATTTGTGCCTCTTCAATTCCTTCCATCAGTATCTTATAGCGTTCAGTGTATAGGCATTTCTATTTTATTGTTTTTATGCACTTCACAGGCATTGCTTTGTTTCTGTACATTGGAGGTTTGTGGAAACCCTGTATTGAGTTAGTCTGTTGGCACCGTTTTTTTTTTTTTTCCAAAAGCATCTGCTCACTTCCTATCTCTGTCATATTTTGGTAATTCTCACAATATTTAAAACTTTTTCATTATAATTTTCATGGTGATCTTTGATCACTGATCTTTGATGTTAATATTGTTTTGAGGTGCCATGTATCCTGCTCTACAAGATGGCAAACTTAATAAATGTGTGTATTTTGATTGTTCCACTGGCTGGCTATTTTCCATCTCTCTCCCTCTCCTTAGTCATCTCTGTGCCCTGAGACACAGCAATACTGAAATTAGTCCAATTAATAACCCTACAATGACCTCTAAATGTTTAGGTGAAAAGAAGAATTCACATGTCTTTCAATTAAAAGCCAGAAATGATTAAGCTTAGTGAGGAAGACACGTGGAAAGCTGAAATAGGGCAAAAGCTAAGCTTCTTGTGCCAGTTAGCCAAGTTGTGAATGCAAAGGAAATGTTCTTGAAGGAGATTAAAAATGTTAGTCTAGTGAACACATGAATGATAAGAAAGTGAAATCACCTTATTCCTGATAGGGAGAAAATTTTAGTGGTCTGGATAGAAGGTCAAACCAGCCACAACATTCCCTTAATCCAAAGCCTAATCCAGAGCAAGGCCCTAACTCTCTCCAATTCTGTGAAGCCTGGAGAGGTGAGGGAGCTGCAGAAGACAAGTTTGAAGCCAGCAGAGGTTGGTTCATGAGGTTTAAGGGAAGAAGCTATCTCTAGAACATCAAGTGCAAGGTGAAGCAAGTGCTTATTTAGGATCTACAGCAAGTTAGCCAGAAGATCTACCTAAGATAATTAGTGAAATTTGATACACTAAACAATAGTTTTTCAGTGTAGATGAAACATTAATATTAGAAGACAATGCCATCTAGGACTTTCATAGCTAGAGAGGACAAGCCAATGCCTGGCTTCAGAGCTTCAAAGGACAGGCTAACTTTCCTGTTAGGGACTAATGCAGCTGGGGATTTGAAGCTGAATCCAGTGCTCTTTCACCAATCTGAAAATTGTAGTAGAGCCCTTATTAATTACGCTATATCTGCTCTGCCTGTGCTCTATAAATGGAACAAAAAACCCTGCATGACAGCGTATCTGTCTACACATGGTTTCCTGAATATTTTAAGCCCACTATTGAAATCTAGTGCTCAGGAAAAAAATAGTAAAAACAAAACAAAACAAAACTTTCTTTTCAAATCATTACTGCTCATTGACAGTGCACCTGGTCATTTCAGAGCTCTGGTGGGATATACAATAAGATTAATGTTGTTTTCATGCCTGCTAACACAATATCCATTGTGCAGGCAATAGATCAAGGAGGAATTTTGACTTTGAAGTCTTATTATTGAAGAAATGCATTTGTAAGGCTGTAACTGCCATTGATAGTAATTCCTCTGATGGAACTGGGCAAAGTCAGTGGAAAACCTTCTGGAAATAATTCACCATTTTAGATGCCATTAAGAACATTTATAATTCATGAGAAGAAGTCAATATATCAACATTAACAGGAGTTTGGAAGAAGTTGATTCTAATGCTCATGGATGACTTTGAGGGGTTCAAGTGGAGGCAGTAACAGCAGATGTGGTGGAAATATCAAGAGAACTAGAATTAGCAGTGGAGCCTGAAGATGTGACTGGATTTCTGCAATCTCATGATAAAACTTGAGCAGATGAGGAGTTGCTTCTTATGGTTGAGCAAAGAAAGTGGTTTCTTGGGATAGCATCTTCATCAGGAGTAGATTCTGTGAAGATTGTTGAAATGACAACAAAGGAGGTAGAATACTACATAAACTTAGTTGATAAAGCAGTGTCAGGGTTTGAGAGGATTGACTCCCATTTTGAAAGAAGTTTAAATATGGGTGAAATACTGTCAAACAGCATGGCATGCTATGGAGAAATCCTTCATGAAAGGAAGAGTCCTTCACCATTTTATTTTTTAAATCTTCAGCAATCAACACCCTGATCAGTTGGAAGCCATCAACATCAAGGCAAGACCCACCACCAGCAAAAAGTGTATGACTGGCTGGGAGCTCAGATAATGACTAGCATTTTTTTAAACAATAAAGTATTTTTTAAAGGCATATACATTGTTTTAGACATATTGCTATTGCACAATTAATAGACTAGAGTATAAATACAACTTTTATATTCACTGGGAAACAAAAAATAATAATTTGACTTGCTTTATTGTGATATTTGCTTTATTGTGGTGGTCTGTAACTCATCCCACAATATTGCCATGGTAAGCCTGTATAGATTTTTCATCTCTAGTTAAGTTTATTTCTAAGGTTTTTATTTTTTAATGTTATAAATGAAATGAGATTATTTTCTTAATTTCTCTTTCTGATAGTTTGTTAGTATATAGAAATGCAACTGATTTCTGATGTTGATTTTTATATCCTGCAACTTCACTGAATTCATTTATTCCGACAGCTTTTTGGTGGCATCTTTAGGGTTTTCCATATATAATATCATATCATCTGCAAATGGAGGCAGTTTTATTCTTCCCTTCTGATTTGGATGCCTCATATTTCTTTTCTTGTTTAATTGCTCTGGCTAGGACTTCCAGTACTATGTTGAATAAGAATGGCATCCTTGTCTTGTTTCTGATCTTAGAGGAAAAGCTTTCAGCTTTTCACTGTTGAGTATGATGTGAGCTGTGGGCTTGTCATATATGACCTTTATTATGTTCCTTCTAACCACATCTGTTAGTTTTTATCATGAAAGGATGTTGAATTTTGTCAAATATTTTTTCCTGTGTCTATTGAAATTATTATGATTTTTATCTTTCATTTTGTTAATGTCATATATCATACTGATTTTATGGATGTTTGGCCATTCTTATGTCCCTGGAATAAATCCCACTTGATAATGACATATGATTTTTTAAATGTACTATTGAATTCAGTTTGCTAATATTTCCTTGAAGATTTTTGCATCTGTGTTCATCAGGGATATTGGCCTGTAATTTCTTACAGTGTCCTTGTCTGTTTGGTATCAAGGTAAATGGATTTGGATTCATTCCCTACTTTTCAATTTTTTTGATGAGTTTGAGGATTGGTATTGATTCTTCTGTAAAGGTTTGGTAGTATTCACCAGTAAGGTCATCTGGTCCCAGACTTTATTTTTATTGGCAGGTTTTTGATTACTGATCAAATTTTCTTACTAGTAATTGGTCTGTTCATATTTCCTATCTCTTCATGCTTCAGTTGTGGTAGGTTATATAGTGCCAGGAATTTACCCATTCCTTCCAAGTTTCCAGGTTTTTGGCATATAATTGCTCATAGTAAGCTCTTATCCTTTGCATTTCTATGGTGATATCAGTTGTAATGCCTTTTCATTTCTGACTTTGAGTCTTTTTTTTCTTAGTGCATCTTGCTAAAGATTTGTCTATTTTGTCTTTAAAAAAAATAGTTCTTACTGTTCTGAGTATTCTGAGTTTGTTATGGAAAGGATATGTTAGGTTTAAAAGGGTGAGAAAATTTTGTTTAGAAGTTATAAAATATGTAACTAAAAATTTTATACAGATTTCTATAAACGCAGGTGAGGCATTGTATATACATATTTTCCCAGAAAATATTTTTACATAAAGTTTATGTTCGAATTTTTAATTTAAATTCAATTATAAACATAATATAAAATTCCAGTATATGCTCCACAGAGATGCCCCTATTAAAATCTTCCGTGAGTAGGCTATATTTGTTAAAATTAACAAGTAATATCAACATTATTATTATTATTTTTTAAAGATTTTATTTATTTGACAGAGAGAGACAGAGAGAGAGGGAACAGAAGCAGGGGGAGAGGGAGAGGGAGAAGCAGGCTCCCCGCCGAGCAGGGAGCCCGATACGGGGCTCAATCCCAGGGTCCTGGGATCATGACCTGAGCCAAAGGCAGACGCTTAATGACTGAGCCACCCAGGCGCCCCCAACATATTATTATTAACTGAAACCTATACCCTCTTTAAAAATCCTTACTTTTGCTTGATGTTTTTTACTGTACCAAAATCTCATCTGGAATACTAAAATACATTTAGTTATCATGTCTCCTTTTTCTCTTGTTGGCTGTGACAGTTTTTCAGACTTTCCTTGTTTTGGAAGACTTTCAGAGTTTTGAGGAGTATATTGGTCAGGTATTTTATAGAAAGTTTATCGCTTGAGATTTGTCAGCTACTTTGCTCACGATTGAGGTTATGGGTTTTTTGGAGGGGGAAGACTACGGAGGTAAAGAGTTCTCATCACATCATACTATCAATATGACTGTACAAATTATCAACATATTTATCACTATTGATGCTAACTTTTATCCAAGGGCTGAGGTAGTGCTTATAGGTTTCTCCACTACAAAATATCCTTTTTCTCCCTATCTTTCCACACTGTACTCTTTGGAAGGAAGTCACTATTAGAAGCCATGATCAAGTAATGGAGAGTTTTGCTCAACCTGTTGAGGTCCAGGTTTTTGCCTCATGCATTTCGATCTGTTTTTAGGTGCAGGCGTATCTAGGATTGTTGTCTTCTTAGATAATTTACCCCCTTATCACTATAAGGTGTCCTTGAAAACTGATAAAACTCTGTGTTCTGAAATCTGCTTTGTCTGAAATTAATCTAGCTGCTCCAACATTCTTGGCTAGTCTTAGTGTCACTAACTAGACGCCAAGACCTGACCTTTACTATCCACCTGCTTATACTCACTAACCTTTGTCTTTCACTTTTCCTTAAGCACTTCTTTCCCATTTACCTCATAATTCAGGCAAATGAAACCCAAAACCACCCCTCAGGTGACAGAGACTGTGCAGACAAGACTTCCTTATGGCCCAGGCCACCCAGACCCTTTGAGCTAAATTTCCAACGTGTGCCTGTACAATGGACCATGGAGTTAATGCCTGGAATGACCTAGTTATCTTTGCCTCATTATAATACTAAAATCTCCAGTCAAGGAGGAGCCTCAGCCTCATTTACATAATAGACAGTGATTGAATAAGCATGTTTCCTTAAGGCACATGTGTGACCTTATGCCTGCCACTACATATTATGACAAGAATCCCCTATCTAAATATTCATCTTAACCCTAAACAAAAGGATCCCATTCCACCCTCTCTCAGGGAGTCATGGCTTTGAAAGCTATGCCCCATGATCTCCTTATTTGCTGCAAATAAAGTTTTCTTTGTAAATGGGATTGTTTTCTTAATTTCTCTTTCTACTACTTTATTAGTAGTATATAGAAGTGAACAGATTTCTGTATATTGATTTTGTATCCTGTTGAGATTTGTCAGCTACTTTGTTCACAATTAGATTGAGGTTATGTGTTTTTGTATCCTGTGACTTTACTGAATTCATTTATCAGTTTTAGTAGTTTTTTGGTGGAGTCTTTGGATTTCTATGTATAGTATGTCTTCTGCAAATAGTGAAAATTTTACTTCTTCCTTACCAATTTGGATGCCTTTTATTTTTTGTTTGATTGCTGTGGCTAGGATTTCCAGTACTATATTGAATAAAACTGGTGAGATCCTTGTTTTGTTTCTAATCTTAGAGGACAATCTCTCAGCTTTTCACCATTTAGGTTTTTCATATGTGGCCTTTATTATATTGAGTTATGTTCCCTCTAAACCTACTTTGTTGAGGGTTTTTATCATAAATGGATGTTGTATTTTGTCAAATGCTTTTTCTGCATCTATTGAGATGATCATATAGTTTTTATCCTTTCTCTTATTAATGTTATGCATTATGTTGACTGATTTGTGAATATCTACCCAACCTTATGTCCCTGGAATAAATCTCATTTGATTGTGTTAAATGATTTTTTAATGTATTATTGGATTTGTTTTGTTAATATTTTGTTGAGGATTTTTGCATCTATGTTTATCAGAGATATTGGCCTGTAGTTCTCTTTTTTTGTGTGATGCCTTTATCTGGTTTTGTGTCAGGGTAATGGTGGCCTCATAGAATGAATTTGGAACCTTCCTCCCTTTTCTATTTTTTGGAATAGTTTGAGAATAATAGGTATTAAATCTTTTTTAAGTGTTTGGTAGAGTTCACCTGTGAAGCCATCTGGTCCTGGACTTTTGTTTACTGGAATTTTTTTTTTTTTAAGATTTTATTTATTTATTTGAGAAAGAGAGAATGAGAGAGAGCAAGCACATGAGAGGGGGGAAGGTCAGAGGGAGAAGCAGACTCCCTGCCGAGCAGGGAGCCCGATGTGGGACTCGATCCAGGGACTCCAGGATCATGACCTGAGCCGAAGGCAGTCGCTTAACCAACTGAGCCACCCAGGTGCCCTTACTGGAATTTTTTGATTGTTGATTAAACTTTATTGCTAGAATTCATTCTGTTCAAATTTTCTATTTCTTCCTGACCTAGTTTTGGAATATCATTTTTCTAGGAATTTATATTTTCTTTTAGGTTGATCAATTTTTTGGCATATAATTTTCATAATATTGTAATTCTTTGTATTTCTGCGGTGTTGGTTGATATTTCTGATTCTATTTGAGTCCTTGCTCTTTTTGGGAGGTGTTAGGTTTGGGAGGGGGGTTTGTTGATCTTTTCAAAGAACCAGTTCCTGGTTTTATTGGTCTGTTCTTTTTTTAAATTATTATTATTCTCTATTCATTTATTTCTGCTCTAACCTTTATTATTTTTTTCTTTCTACTGACCTTGGGCTTTATTTCTTATTCTTTTTCTAGCTCCTCTAGGTGTAAGGTTAGATTTTTTATTTGAGATTTTTCTTCTGTTTGTAGGGCCTATATTGCTATAATCTTCATTCTTAGAACAGCTCTTGCTACAAAGATTTTGGACAGTTATGTTTTCATTTTCTTTGTCTCTATGAATATTTTGATTTCTTGATTGACTCATTCTTTGTTTAGTACCATGTTATTTAGTCTCCAAGTATTTGTGTTCCCCAGATTTTTTCTTGTGATTGATTTCTGGCTGTGGTCAGAAAAGATGCATGACATAATTTCAATTGTTTTGTATTTGAGATTTGTTTGTAGTGTAACAGGTGACCTGTTGTGGAGAATGTTCCATGTGCACTTGAAAAAAACATGTGTATTTTGCAGTTTTTGCATGAAATGTTCTGAATATATGTTAGATCCATCCAGTCCAATGTATCATTCAAAGCCAGTGTTTCCTTGTTTATGGTGTGTGTATGTGTGTGTCTGGATGATCTATCCATTGATGTAAGTGGAATGTTAAAGTCACCTATGGTTACTGTATTCCTTACTGTTAGTTGCTTTATGTATCTGTGTGCTCCCATATTGAGTACATAGATATTTGCAGTTGTTATATCCTCTTGTTGGACTGTTCCCTTTATCATAATGTAGTGCGCTGCTTTTTTAAAATTATTATTATGTTATGTTAATCACCATACATTACATCATTAGTTTTTTTTTTTTTAAAGATTTTATTTATGTATTTGACAGAGAGAGACAGAGCGATAGAGGGAACATAAGCAGGGGGAGTGGGAGAGGGAGAAGCAGGCTTCCCACCAAGCAGGGAGCCCGATGTGGGGCTCCATCCCAGGACCCTGAGATCCTGAAGCTTCAGCATTAAGCTGAAGGCAGACGCTTAATGACTGAGCCACCCAGGCACCCCACATCATTAGTTTTTGATGTAGTGTTCCATGATGGATTGTTTGTGTATAACATTCAGTGCTCCATGCAGAACGTGCCCTCTTTAATACCCATCACCAGGATAACCCAGCCCCCACCCCCCTCCCCTCTAGAACCCTCAGTTTGTTTCTGAGTCCACAGTCTCTCATGGTTTGTCTCCCCCTCCGATTCCCCCCCTTCATTCTTCCCCTCCTGCTATCTTCTTCTTCTTTTTTTTAACATATAATGTATTATTTGTTTCAGAGATACAGGTCTGTGATTCAACAGTCTTACACAATTCACAGTGCTCACCATAGCACATATACATATACAATGGAATATTATGCAGCCATCAAAAAACCTGAAATCTTGTCATTTGCAACGACGTGGATGGAACTGGAGGGTATTACTCTGAGCGAAATAAGTCAATCGGAGAAAGACATGTATCATATGACCTCACTGATATGAGGAATTCTTAATCTCAGGAAACAAATGGAGGGTTGCTGGAGTGGTGGGGGGTGGGAGGAATGGGGTGGCTGGGTGATAGACACTGGGGAGGGTATGTGCTATGGTAATGTGCTTTTTTGACTCTTGTTATGGTCTTTGTTTTAGAGCCTTTTTGTCTGATATAATATCACTACCACTGCTTTCTTTTCACTTCCATTTGCATGATGAATGTCTTTCTATCTTTTCAGTTTGGATCTACATGTGTTTTTAGGTCTCACATGAGTCTCTTGTAGGCAGCATATAGAAGGTCTTGGTTTTTTATCTATTCAGTCACTTTATGTCTTTGATTAGAACATTCAGTCTATTTACATTCAAAGTAATCATTGATAGGTATGTACTTATTGTCATATTGTTAGATGTTTTAAAGTTGTTTTTGTACTTCCATGTTCTTTTCTTCTCTTACTCTCTTCACTTGTGATTTGATGGCTCTCTTTAATGATATGCTTAGATTCCTTTCTCTTTATTTCTTGCATATCTAGTACAGGTTTGGTTTGTAGTTACCTCTAGGCTCATATATAACATCTTATTCATATAGCAGTCTATATTAAGTTGATGGTTGCTTAAGTTTGAACTCATTCTAAAAGCACTAAATTTTTACTCCCTCCCACCCAATTTTTATATACATGATGTCATATTTACATCCTTTTATTTTGTGACTCTCTTGACAGATTTTTATAATTGATTTAGTGCTTTTATGCTTTAACCTCTGTACTAGTTTTAAAAGTGATTAATCTACTACTTTGATTGTGTTTGTATTTATCTCTAAAGTCTTCTTCTCCTTTCATGATGTTCTTACCTTTCATTATGGTATTTTCTTTCCACTCAAAGAATTCTCTTTAACCTTTCTCATAAGGTTGGTTTAATGGTGATGAACCTCTTTAATTTTTGTTTGGGAAACTCTTAATCACTCCTATTCTAAATGATATTTCTGGGTAGAGTATTCTTGGTAGAGTTTTCTTGGTTGCACATTCTTTCCTTTTAGCACTCTGAATATATCATTCAATTCCCTTCTGGCTTATAAACTTTCTGCTGAAAAATCATCTCATAGCCTTTGGAATTTCCCTTGTATGTAACTGTTTTCTCTTGCTGCTTTTAAGACCTTTTCTTTATCACTACTTTTTGCTATTTTAATTATGTGCCTGGTTGTGGACTTCCTTGGTTTTATTTTATTTTATTTTTTATTTTATTTTATTTTAATGCAGGGTTCTCTGTGCCTGCTGGATCTGGATATCTTGTTTCCTTCCACAGATTCAGGAACTTTTCAACTATTATTTCTTTAAATGAATTTTCTGCCCTCTTTTCTCTTTCTTCTCTTTCTGGGATCCCTATAATGTGAATGTATTATACTTGATATCACTGAGTTCCCTTGATCTATTTTTACATGTTTATTTATTTTTTTTCTTTTTGCTTTTCAGCTTGGTTTTTCCAATGCTCTGTGTTCCAGCTCACCGATTCTTTCTTCTGTTTCCTCTAATCTGCCTGGATTCCCTCTAGTGTATTTAGGGAAGTAACTTTATGACTGTTACTTTAAATTCTTCATCGGGTATGTTGCTTATGTCTGTTTTATTAAACTCTTTTGTTATGGTTTTATTCTTTTCTTTCATTTGAGGGACATATTTCCTTTGTCTCCTCATTTTATCTAACTCTGTGATTGTTTCTGTGTATTAGGAAAGTCTGTTACACCTCCTGATCTTGAGAACAGTGGTCCTATGTATAACTGCTGCTGTGCTGCCCTGTAGTGCAATGTCCCCTATTCACCAGAACCAGGCACTTCAAGGGTGTTTCCTATGTGGGTTGTGTACACCCTACTGTGTGGCTGAGCCTTGTTTGCCTTCAGTCCAGTTGGATGCAACGTCCCACTGTGCCTCCTGTAGGCCAGATTTGCTGTTAAGAGGCCAATCATAGGCTTGGAGTTGGGCAGTGTTAGCAATCAGACGAGATGCCTAACCTCAGCCTGTTTGCTGGGGGCTATAGGCACACTGAGCTGCAGGGCACTCTCCTTGTATTGTCTCCTGAGAGGCCTGCAGCCAAATCAAATATCTGTCCCCAGTCCAGCTGCAGTAATAGACCTGCAACATGCTTTCTTTGCCTTGTCCTCAGAGAGGATTTCATTGGTGGGCAGGGCTGGCAGCCAGGCCTGATGCCTGCTATGGCAACAGAGGCACTGATTGCAGGACACTTTCTCTGGACCATCATTTATAAGGTCTGTCTTCTGAATGCACTGGTATGTGTGGTTATCTTCCCTTCTCCTCAGGGCAGGAGTCGCTTTGGAGTGGTGCAGGTCCCTAGAAGGACTGCTTGCAAGATGAGACATGGCAGGAGCTTCTTTGGAGGGACTCCTACCATATGGGGCCACTTGGATGGGGCAGATCTGCAGAACATGGGGGTGGAGTTGATGGTGTTACCAAGCTAGATGGAAAGTGTTCATGCTCTCTCCTGCAGGTATCGGGCTACTTAGGCTGGCAGGGGAGAGAGAAATGGTGCCTGCCAACTCTTTTGTTCTTGGAGAAGTCTCCTGAAGACCTCTGCACCTCCAGCATATATTCTGAGATTAGTAAATAAATAGTATTTATTAGAAAATAAACCTCCTTCAGGCAGCTTTACACCATGCAAGTTTTCAAACTGCTGCTTCTATGCTGTATCTCAGTGGGGTTTTTTTGTTATGCTGTCTTTAAGGGTGGGGACTCAGTTTCCTATTGCCCCCCCAGCTCTCCCATAGCTGAGCCTGCTGATTTTTAAGGAGTTAAGCCCTGCTGGTTATAAAAACTCATGAAGTTAAGCCCAACTGGTTTGCAAAGCCAAGTGTTATGAGGACTCATCTTCCCAGTGCAGGTCCCCTGTGTCTGGGGTGCCTGATGTGGGGTCCACTCCTCTTCCTTCTCTGTGTTTGTCCTGTCCCTCCTGTTTGTGGTTACTCTCACCAGGAGTTTGGTTTCCAACCATGTCTCCATCCCTCCTACTCTTTTGCATATGTTCTCCTTTCTACAATTAACTGTGGAAAGTTTTGCCAGTCTTTGGGTCATTTTCTGGGTTGGATGCACTGGTGTGGCTGTTATCTAAGTATGTCTGTGGGACCAGGTGAGCTTAGGATTCTCCTATCCCACCTTCTTCCCAGAAGTCTGTCCCACAGTTTTGGATGCTATGTTTTTGTTTTGTTTTGTTTTACATTCTTTTGTCTCCTTGAATTTCAGTTTGGGAAATTTCTTTTAACCTCTCTCCAAGCTCACTGATTCTTTCCCTGGTCTTGTTGACTGTACTAATGAGCCCAGCAAAGACATTCTTCATTTACAGTGTTTTTGTTTACAGTTACAGTGTATTTGTTGTAGCACTTCTTTTTATTCTTAGATTTTTTTTTCATCTCTCTGCTTACATTGCCAGTGATACCTACTTTTACATTAAAGCTCTTAACATGTTAGTCATGGTTAAGCTAAATTTCCTGGCTGATCATTCTGGCATCTGTGTCATATCTGAGTCTGAGTCTGATGCTTGCCTTGTGCTTCCATACCATGTATTTCGTCTTGTCTCCTGACATGCATTGCAGTTGGAGTTGAAACCCTCTGTGTTTTTTGATTGGAGACAAGTTTGTGTTGTCCTTGCTATTTACAATAATTAATCAAACCATCATCTAAAAATGGACTGGAATGAAGAGAGGTGAAAAAAAAAAGGCAGTGCAGAAAGCCTAGACAGGAACAATTCAGGACTTAGGTTATGGTGGAAAAGAAAAGGTTAGATTAGAAAGAGATTATAGGGTATATCTACTTAAAACAAAAATTATGTACATACTTTAAAAAATACTAGCTATAGGTGTCTGCCAATAAAATATGTATTGTCCCACACATTCCTTCTTGGATTCTGTGCCCAAAGAAGCTGACATCTTTGGGATGCTTCAAGAAGACCCCTTTCATTTTGGTTCTTGTTTGGGTTCAGCCAATAGGAGGTGTACTGTAAGTGATAAGAGCTGGGGTATATGGGAGGAGAGTAAGTTTGGGATATTTGTCCTTTCAAGTTTCCCTCTGCAGAACATTTTATAAAAGGTCACCTTCCTGTTTCACAACCTATCTTTTACAGCTGTATTATACTTTTTGCTCTCTCTGGCTTCTGGAAACAGCTCTTTCCCCTTTATCCCTTCAGGCTTATGGGTGACAACAGCCAGCTTCCTACTGCTCATATATCCAGGGTGATCTTCTTATCCTGTTGATTTCCTTTAACCCTACTCATATTCCTCTGCTTTATTTTGATTACTCATTTTGAATGTACCCACTGTTTCTTGCTGGGACCATGATGGCGAAAGCAGTAGCATCTAGCTCAGGTTCTACCACAAAGAAGGCAATCACTAAATGTTATATTTGTTTTATTGTTTTAGGAGAGAGAGAGCGATGAGAAAGAAAGAGAATGTAGTAAGAAAGGATATAAGGTTTTGAGCCTGTTGACTTTAGAATTCTGGTGCCATAAGAGGAATGAGAAGTCCTATACCTAATTTGTCAGAAATATAAGAAAGATTGGATAAAAAGTTCAGTGTGGGACACAGAGATAAATGAGACATATGATGGACAAGAAGTCAACGTAACATGCAACTGAAGAGGCCTGTTGGGAATACAGGCTAGAGATGTGATTTGTTGAAACATAAATTTGGGATTAATTTAGACATAGATGAGAAGCAGTGCATAATAAAACAAAGAAAAACTTATAAAATAATGCCATGTTTAGAATTCTCAGAGAAAAAATAAGATCCCGTGTAAAGACAGGAAAGGGCAAGAAGTGAAAGTAGGTGATTCCATGTCAGAGAAGACAAAAAAGGAAAATTTATGTTTTTAATAAATTGGTCTATAATTTTGAGGATGTCAAAAATCAAGAGGCTTTTGAATGTAACAGCTAGCAGTGATTGTGAATTTTCAAAGAATAGTATTTCTTAGTTTTCCCACCAAATATCACTGTAACAGAGAAAAACAAAACTATTCGGGTCTAGAGGTAGGGGTGAAAAAGTGGTGGTATTATAATATTTCATCTTATTCCTTTTTTAATTTGTAAGAAAAAAGGAACCTATTTTCCACTCAAATATATCTTTTGTTTTATATGGAAAAATATTTTTAAACTACCATATTTTTCATAGGGCATCCATAACACATTACCACCAATTGGGTGGCTTAACACAACAAATATATTCTCTCACGTATCTGGTGGTGAGCAATTCAAAATGAAAGTGTAGGCAGGACTGGTTCCTTCTGGAGAATCTGAGGGAGAAATCACCCCATGACTCTCTCCTAGATACTAGTTCTTGCTGGCATCCTTGGCATTCCTTGGCTTGTAGATGTGTCACTCCAATTTGTTTCCATTTATACACTGCATTCTAATCTGTATGTCCATGGTCATTTGCTCTTTGTATTTAGGGTTTCCCCTAATCTAATATGATGTCATCTTATATCTACAAAGACCCAAATCCCAAATAAAGTCACATTCTGAGGCTCTGGGTAGACATGGATATCGAGGGGGCATTACTCAACCCATTACAACTAACACATTAGAGTAATTTTTTTTTCCCAGAAAAATACCTCTACTTAAAGTTTATACTCTAACACAATTTGCCATTTTTATCTAATTGATGGCTTGACATAACCCCATGAGAAATGATTATGAATAGTTTCAATAGGATAAGCGCTGGAAAATATGAAGGCACATAAAGAATAAAAGTTCAGAAGGTGTGCTGAGTCTTTGCTAAGGAGCTTCACTTCAGAGACAAAAAGAGAGGGGGAAAAGGAGGGGCATATGTACTCACTGTAAGACAGAGAAGGGATGTGAGGGGAGATCCATCCAATATATTGTGGCATCTTAGATGCCAACTTTTTGAAAAATTTTAAACATTTTTTCCTTTAAAATGTAATCTATTGTAATCATTTATGACTGTCTCCACCCTGTGGAATGAAAAGTAAACAAAAATAAAACATACCTTTTGAATTAAGTGGATTTTGTGGGAAAATAGAAAAAAAATCTATCAGAGAAAATGTTTTCTTTAATGTTTAAGATTGAGATATTTACTAATTTGAAGGGAAAAAAAAATTCCTCTGAATTTTTACAGGAATCTAGTCATTTTAGGTTCCAAGCTGCAAACTTTCTCTACCATTAACAGCAAATAGGGTTTCTTGTTTAGGGCCTGTAAAGCAATTCTAATAATCTGAATAAGCCTGGAGGCCCTTCAAAAGCTTTAGTAGGAAAATTAACTGAAGATTCACTGTCCTTGGAATTTACTGCTATTGGCACTTAATAGCTCAGATAAATTCTCTCTCATATGTTTCTGAATTACTGGGGCATATTAGCACTTTTCTCTTCTAGTCATTGTTCTGTGTGACCACAATTATATCCATATTTATATAATTCCCCACACCCTCATGAGTACCTATTTGCTATTTAATTCATAGGAATTTTAAAGGATTATAAATTTAACTTAAGCTTTTTGCTGTCTGTATTATCACATAATATTCAGTGTTAATTGGCAATTGTTCTTTTTCTGATTCAATTATTTTGTTTTGAGTTGAGATTCTCTTAAGGAGAATTAGCCTGGCATTACAAAGAGGAAGAGTAATACTTGAACACATAAGAGATAAACACAACAGCACTCAGACCTAAAATTCGTTTTGCCCTTCTGGCAATGTGGTTATGTTCTCTCTTGCTATTGCCTTCTTGTCTCTGGTTATTGAAATTGAAAGACTAGAGTAAGATAAAGAGCTGCTACTTCTCACAAATTCATTTACTATGAATGTTTAGTAGCTCTGTGTTCATTAAATGAAGCCCCTACATACATTTTGGTTTTTATTGAGCGGTCTATAGCCCTGAAGAGAAAGATCCACTTCATTCAAATCACACTTTGCCCCAAAATGTAAAGTAGTTGTGTTAATCCAAAGATGACAAAAACAATCCTGTATTAAAATTACCACACCCTAAACAAACATGACCAACACTTCGGTTTATGCATTAGTCTAGGTGTGTGCATTTTTCTGTGTTTGCGAGAGACTGAGGTGACCAAGTTATTGAAATGATAATGGAGTAGGTCACAGGCTCAAACAAAGCCTTAGCTTGTGTATTACAATTCAGTTTCTTGGTGGAAGGGAATGCCCCAGGAGTAGGCAAAGGAAAAGCAGCCATTGTACAGCTATTGCCATCTTTAGGAAGGAGCGCTGAGCTCAGAGCCCCTGAAATTCATTGGCTGGGCAGCACCAGGGAGGAACTTCAGTAGTTGGTCTCCTGTGTGCACAAATCAAATCAAAGGATATGTGTTGGAAGGTATGCTGTTGGCCTTAGGGCACCTAGGAACTCTGAGGCCAGGACCATTCAGGAGTTGAACAGAATTTTTTAAATATCTTTAAGTAGTTTGTTGGAATGATATTCAACACAATTTGAACTTACACAGCTATTTGGAAACTACACATTTCTGAGAGTGTGGCCTACATTTCCAGCTCTGACTCAAGACTTAAGCAGAGTGTGTTTTGCATGACCTTTCTCATTTTGATAAAAACGATTTAAGAATCAGGCTGATTTCTGCCTAATCAGCAGGGATGTTGAGAACTCACTCCTGCAGTTTCTGCTGACACTTATTTATGGGATTTGCTGATGGCAGATAAGGAGACATGAGGATGTAAAAACCCATGGGCGGGAGAGAAAAGAGTGGATAACAAGGCAGATGCACTATGTAGTTAATTTCAGTAAAAACCCAAACTTTAAAGTTAAATGAAGGATTGAACTGAAGGATGTACAAGATAGGAGATGTGAAGACTCATGCAATTTCAAAACTGATAAATCTCTGACTGGTGCACAATGGAGGATCTTCCATTTAACTACGTAGCAACGTTCATAAATCCGTTGGCTGTGGAAACTGCACTATAAGAAAATGCACTCACATTTTTAAAGCAAATATGTCTGTGCTCCAGCACTTACCTGTGCGTTTGATACTCACACCTTTGATTTTTATTGTTAACAAACAGTAAATTCTCAATCTCCCGTAAGTGTTAGAGAAGACAAACCTATTTTATATTTTTAAGTTTTTATTTATAAATCTTTTTTCTACATACTGGTCTTCCAAATCAGCAAGTTTTTTGTTTTTTTTTTCTTTTGAGAAATTATTAAAGACATACATGAGTAGGTGAAAAGTATACTGAAGGCCCATATTGCCATTCTCACATATGTCATTTGCAACAATTCTGCACCATTTGCAAACTTTATCTGTCAGAATCACCTGTTTTGTTGGGAGTATGTCAAAACAAGCCAAGTCACATCATTCAGAATTCTTCGTATCTATTTATTAATGATAATGACAATTGCTAAATAAAATTTATCATTAACACACCAAAATAAATGGATAATTACCATCTAATAATTACAAAAATTCCCCAACTCAAGGATGAATTTTACTGTTGGTTTGCTCACATCACATGATTCCTAGAAATTCCACACATTGCCACACTGCATTTAATTTTATTCCAAAGTCTAATTTGTATTCTAGAGCAGGCTGTGTGTGTATGTGTGTGTGTGTGTATGTACATATACATAATTTAATTGAAAACCAGGTCATTTATACTGTAAGATATCTCACATTCTGGATATGGCTAGTTGCTTTGGCATGGTGTATTACCTTATTCCTCTAACCCTATAGGGTTGGGAATAGGTTATAGGTATATATAGGTTATAGGTTATAGGTTAGGTATAGGAATAAACTGGATGCTTGATTTACAATCTTTATTTATTTATTTTTGGTTAGCAACAATGTTTTATAGGTGCTGCTGTATACTTCCTACCAAATCTCATTACATTATGCATATGAAATCTGCTTTTCCTACTGTTAATAATTACGTTATTGTTTACCAGATCTCATCATTATAAATTTATCAACATTTCATGTAATGGTTGTCGCATCCATTGATAATTTTTGTCTACATCCTTTGTTTTCATTTAACTAGGTATTGTCAAATGGTATATTTCAATTTTGATTATCCCTTGTCCATTTATTAGCTAGAATCCTTCTGTTAAAAAGGAAACTGCCTTATCTAGTTGGCTTTCGTAAAATTAAATTTTATTAGAAAAGGCAGGATAAATACTTTGAAAATTAATAAAGGGAAAAAGCTATAAGTCCATCACTAACAGATTTCAGCGGGAACTGATAATTATTTGTCGTATCATAATGAACATGAACTGATGGTTTATCATGTATTTATATGCCCGCTATGTTTTTCAAAATACTCCACTGCTGATGGCAGAGTCTTGCTTAGGAACTCTAGAGTTCTGCCTTGTGTTAGTATTACATTGGGCCTTGCCATAAATTCCACAAGGCATGTTTATGACCACCAATACCTCTAATAGTATTGGGTTAGCCAGATTATATGGTCCAAGTATCAGGGCTGCTTAATAGCACAACCTGAATCTGCTATGTCCCTTTCTATCTTTTTGTGCAATCAGTACGGTCACCCACTGATATCACCTGTCTATGGATCAGAGCAAGATTCATAGGTCTGAAGTATCCTTCTTGAAGGATACTGTCAGATGTTTTCCTTTCTTAGATTTATATTTGTCCAATTCTTGGACCTACTGCAGAAGGCTTTCCTTCTCTGGGCTCTAATCAAAACTGGCAGCCAGTCATGTCACCTGGACTGTAGTCTACCCAACTATAAAATACATTGTCTACAAGAACCAGAGGAGTCTAAAGTATTACACTTTTTTCTCCATGGTGCGATGTGTGAAACAATATATTTTGGGAGAGGTAGTGTGGTGGTGAGATGTTTTAGCATGTCCAATACCAATGGACACCTAGAAATGTCTGAATATTTGTAAAGTTCTTAGGATTTAACTCCTACCCTCTGAAGTCCATACGTCCAACCCAGGCAATGTAATAGCTACTTCTTGCCTGACTAGTCCTATTAGCATGAATTCATCAATGTAGAGGCCTGGTATGCTGTTCTGCCCAAAATATATTCAGACTATATCATGACTAGGTGGCAAAGCTATAATTTTGGGGAAGACTGAAAATATAGACTTTGAGCCATTCTAAGTGAATGCAAACTGTTTCTGATTATCCTTTTTGATTGGGATAGACAAGAATGCACTCATCATTTAATGGGCACATACCATGTACCTCGGGTACCTTCATGTGCGTTATGATAGATGCCGCATCTGGCAAAGAGCTTCCATTACGTAGCTGAGTGTGCAGCAGTATTCTTCCTTCAGGGTGTGGCTCTTTCTTATAGAGACCCAACTATGAATTAAATAGAGGGGTAATGGGGACCACCACCTCTGCATCCTTTAGATCTTTAAAGGCAACACTTACTCTACTAACCCTCCAGAATGTGATGTACACAATAGATTTTGATCTTGGCCAGAAGTTAGAAGCAGTTTCAGATCTTTCCATTAGACTTTCTCTACTCTTACATTTTTTTTTTTAAAGATTTTATTTATTTATTTGACAGAGAGAGACACAGCGAGAGAGTGAACACAAGCAGGGGGGAGTGGAAGAGGGAGAAGCAGGCTTCTCGTGGAGCAGGGAGCCCGATATGGGGCTCGATCCCAGGACCCTGGGATCATGACCTGAGCCGAAGGCAGACGCTTAACGACTGAGCCACCCAGGTGCCCCTTACATTTTTTTTTTTTAATTACAAGTCACAAAATCAATGAAGGCATGGTCCCATGTACCAGATATGTTCATTTTATTCCTACAAAGAATACCTAATAGCATCTAGACACAGTGGGATGTTATAAAGTATACTGAACAAGTAGTTCATTAGCTACACTGGCTTGCATATCGTCCCACTCTAAATTGGAGGCTTAATGATGTCCAGATCTTTGGATATCACACCCTGTGAGCAAAAATTCTATGATATTTTTACTATTCCCAACAAGTAATTACAAAATTGTTTCAGGTTCTGTTAGGGGAGAATTTGAGAATCATATACAGTTTTCAGAGTGCTGCAAAGTCCTTGATCCTGCAGTCAGTATCTCACTTTTAGGATTGGGTTCTAGTTCAAACACTGACTTAGGTTCAGAAATTGGGAAATGTATAGTGTCTTCGATTGGAAGTGATGCCTTTTGGTTATATAGATTAATACCATTCCTGGTTGTAGATCTATTTGCCTCCAGGGTTACCAGATTCTAGTGACCATCTCCATATCTTTCTGTAAGTCAGGACTCACTGGCTGTTACTCACGTTTTGCTAAGTACAATTTTGTGTACCTCGATTCTAATGATAAACTGCACTTTTCCCACCTCTCCCCAGCCCTATCTTATTTTAGGATCCTACCATATTTATCGCTACCAAGAAGTCCAGTTCTATAATTGTCTTTTATCAGTCCCAACCTACAAAGGAGAAATGTTGTACTTCTCCATCATGCTGGTGCCCTTCTCATTCGTGTATTCCTTACTACTGTAAAAAATATCGTATCCCAGTTGGTACCTATGAAACACATTCATCTGCTAGGTTTTCTGGACTTAGATAGCATATCCATTCTTTCTTTTTCTTTTTCTTTTTTTTTAGATTTTATTTATTTATTTGAGAGAGCGAGGGACAGCACGAGAAGAGAGGGAGTGGGAGACAAGCAGACTCCTCACTGAGCAGGGAGCCCAATGCGGAGCTCAATCCCAGGACCCTGGGATCATGATCTGAGCAGAAGGCAGACCCTTAACCAACTGAGCCACCCAGGCTCCCCAACATATCCATTCTATAAAAATAATTTTCCCATGCCTTTTGATCTCTGCCACAGCAGTGTTGACATTTCTGAGTTCATGCAGAATGTGTCCTAGCTTTCTTTATCATTCTAAGAGCTGTTCTAGAAGAATGTTTACCTTGTCTCCCAACATATTTATCTGGTTGTTAAGTGTTATGCCCTAGGTGAGTGTTCCCATATTAATAGTTTTCCTTATGCAGAGGAAATTTATATTTTGCTTCTCTTGATTCAGCCTTCCCAGAATCTAGTTCTGTATTGAGTTTCCCATCCTCTGCTAGTCCCATTATGGCTATGTCTTTCAATGAATACTGTCTTTATTTCCTTAAAAAGCTCAGTTATGTTTTGATTTAGTCCTAGTTATTGGCCGAGTGGGCATGGGAGAACATGGGATAGATTCTGGGAGCATGTGTTTGTTGTCTTGCAGGTGAGAAGCAATGAGCACTATTCTTAAACAGGGTAAAGTGGGCCACTTCTGTAGGCTCAGAGGATTCAGGAGATTGAGAATATAAGATTTTTGAGTGAGTCAACCCATTATTTCTGAGTGCTCATCCCATATCTTAGGGTCTCATTAATTCCCCTTCAGGATCCTTACTCAGCAAGACTGATTTGCCTAACTTGAGAACTTAACCTCTGGAGCATATCTGCTGTTACATTTAAGTCTTTGCCTTTGTTTCCCCCTTTTTATTTCTGCCATATAAAGGATATAAGGGTCTCTTTATGATGTGACCGTTTAAAAAAAAATACAAAATAATTTGATACTCTTCCTATTGAAGGTAGGGACTGTGCCCCTCTCCTTGAATCTGGGTGGGTTTGTGATCACTTTATCCATTACAGCAAGCTGAGGTTGATGCTATGTGATTTCCATCTTATCTTCTGGGAAACTCCTTTTGGAGCATTGAGTCATTATTTAAGAAGTGACTACCCTGAGTCCTCCATGCTATCAGAAGGATGGAATGGCATGGATAAGAACTCCGGTCATCAGTCTCACCTGAGACAGATTTTGAGTCATCCCAACATAGGCATTAGATATGTGGATGAAGATGCCTCCAGATGATGGCAGCTTCTAGCCCTTGAGTCACACTCTCAACCAAGTCTTGACACAACAGTAGCATCAACAAGATACTTCCAGGCCAGCAGAATCTGAGCCAGTGTAATGAAATTGTTTTATGCAACTAAGTTTTGGTGTAATTAGGTATGCAGGAAGTTAATAAACAGAATTCAGTACCTAAAATACATGGCATATCTCTGGGACTAGAAAAGCAAAGAAGCTGGAAGGTTGAGGAGATAACTAATAGCTACAGCCTGGAAGAAATTGTTGAGGGCTTAAAATGAGAAGAATGCTATTGAAAGCTGGATGTCATGGCAGAAAGTGTAGTAAAACTACACTATGACTGAGCCACCCAGGCGCCCCGAGAATATCTTAATATTGAGGACATTACAACTCAGCATCTTTACAGTGAGCCAAAAGTAGACAAGAGCAAATCTTGAAGAAATTGGTTCATGTAGCTTTTGTCTAACAGAATCAATTGTAAACTGATCATTGGAAACCCAAAAATGGTCTTGAAGGAATTATACCTGTTTGGACCTAAAGGGAGAGAGAGCACACAAAGTGCATATAGACTTTTGGATCCCCAAATTCTGTGGAATTTTGCTTCAACCACAGGAAACTCTGTGGAAATTGAATAATGACTAAAACGGAATAACCGAGAGCTAGAAGGGCTGAACAAAATGCCCTGAAGAATCCGTTCTACAGAACAGGAATAATCTCTCACAAAGGAACTGGCCACTGGTTCCTTGTTTAATTTCAGAATTACCGTGGACTAATGACTGCTATGAGCCTCTCGCATTCTTCCCCCATTTGAATAGGTAACAGACTTCCAATCCTTTCCCTGTTTCATGATAGTACTTTGGAGTATATGGGGCAGACAACTTATCCCTTCGGTGCACAAAGTTTCAGGTGCAGATGATCTGTACTCTAAACACTGTACTAGAGGAACCTCATCTGCATATAGACCTGATGAATTGACAATGTCCAGGAATTTTAGCTTGAGCCTAAAGTCAAAATAAGATGAGAACTGGAAGTGGCGGGGGCGGGGGGGGAGGTTTGGAAAGAGGTGAGTGTATTTCACATGTGGAAAGAATAGAAATAATTTGTTGCAAGAGGGTTGATTGTGGGAGTTTTTAAACATGATTGTAAATTCTTTGCCACTTCTCCACTGAGAGGGGATCGATTTCACATACCCTTAGATCTGACTGTGCTTGTGTCTGCTTCAACTGGTATAGTGCAATAGAAGTTACTCTTACTTCTGAAGTAAGCTATACAATGAATTGCAGTTTCTGCCTCATGTACTGGGATGCTAACTTTTGGCCTCCTAAGCCCCAATTTACAAAGTCTGATTACTCGGAGGCCAACACGCTGTGAGGAAACCCGGTCCACAGGGATAGCCCATGTCCACATGGATAGCAATTTTCTGAGCTGAGCCAAAATTTTATGTCAACCCAGCTTAGGTGCCAGACATATTAATGAAGACACCTGCAGATAATTCCAGAACTCAGTCATTGCATTAATCCCAGCTGTTCTGTCTCCCCAAATCTTGTGGAGGAGAAAGAAAGTCATCCTTGATATGCCCTTTCTGAATTCCAGACCACAGAATCTGTGAGCATAATAAAAAGGTTGATTTGTACCACTAAGGTTTTGCAAGATCTGTTATGCTGCAATAGTAACTGTAACATATGTTGCCAAGGAGGCCCTCTGGCTTTCACACTTAGCATTTAATTGATGATTAATGGCCCTGAGGAGTTTTTCATTATCTTTCTCCAGTGCAGGGTTCAGCAAACTAAAGCCCCAGGGCCAAATCTGGCTTAGGTTTGTTTTTGTAAGGACTGAGAGCCAACAATGGTTTTATATTTTTATAGGATTGTATAAAGAAACAAACAGGCAAACAAAAAGTAAAAGAAAAAGAAATTGCTACAGAGACTCTGTGTGATCCTCAAAGCCTAAAATATTTACTCTCTGCTCCTTTACAGAAGATGTTTACTGACTCCTCCTTCACATCATTTTACCCAAGAAATAGCAAGCCAATCCCACTGTCAATATAAATTTTTTCATATATTACTTAATTACTTACTACATTACTCAAGCTCTTGAATTCCTTCCTCCAGTTTTAGGTTGTAGTTCACCACCACTGGCAACTTTCAACAGCCATTTGTAATAAAAAGTCTCAGCAAACTAGGAATAAACAGGAACATCTTCAACCTGATAAAGGATATCTACAAAAACAAAACAAAGCCCTACAAGTAGCATTCTATTTTCATGTGAATGATTGAGAACAAAGTCTGAATATTCAATCTCTCCATTTCAGTTCAGTTTGAAGTCTTAGCCAGTGAGATAAGGTAAGAAAATGATTTAAAGGCATATAGATTGGGAGAAGTAAAATTTTTAATATTTGAAGATACATGCTTGTGTTAATAGAAAATACTGAAGAATTTAGTTAAAAAGGTTACTAAAACTAAGTGAATTTCACATCATCAGAGAATACAAAGTGAGTCCCCAAATTCCATTTTAACATAAGCAAAAGAAAAAAATATATACTAGTATCCAAAAACTTGAAATAATTAGGGACAAATGTAATAAAATATGTGCAGGATTTGTACACCAAAAACTATAGAAAACTGAGAATTTTTTTTTTAAATAAACGTAGAGATACAGTGTTCATGGACTGGAGAACTCCATGATTTACAGGATCAATTCATCTATAGATTTAATTATAGATCCTATTTCCAAATTTCATCAGGCTTTTTATAAGATTTGACAAGCTGATTCTACAATTACTTGCAAAAACAAATTATCCACAATTCGACAATATGATTTTGAAAAAGAAAGTTGAAGGACTTTTAATTAAGTTAAAGTACTTAATTTCTTAACTTCAAATGTAATCTAAACAGTGTGATATTTCTATTTGGATAAACCTAGGAAAAAGAAAACCAAGAGTCCAGAAATTGAACCACACATCTATAGTTAATTGTTTTGAAAATTAGTGCCAAGATAATTCTTTGAGCAAAGGGTAAGTTTTTCAATATGTTTCTGCAAAAATATTACCCAAATATAAAATGTAGAAATCTGAAACTTGACACTTACCCCACAAAAGAAAAATGGTGATAAGTTGGATTTCATTGTTAAGAATAAGCATAAAAGAAACAAACAAAATGTTTTTCAAAAAAGAAAACAAAAGAGAAAGCCACATACACTGGGAGAGAATATTGTCAATAAATCTCATAACAGACTTTTGTCCAGATTAAATAACTATTATAGCAATAGCAAAGTCAAATCTCAAAAATGTGCAACAAATTAGAACAGTTATTTCATAGGGGTATGTATGCAAGTAACTGATAATTGACCACTAATAACTTTTCTCATCGGGAAAGTGTAAATGCTTACCATCTAAATTAGATATTACTACCCAACCCCTGGAATGGTCAAAATTAAAGAGACCAACTTTACCAAACATTGGCAAGTGTGTGGAACCCGTGGGACTCTCATGCACTGTCGGCTGTAACGTCATGTGGCACAAATGCTGGGGCAAGGTTCATAGGCATCGGGCTAGTGCAGGTGCATAGGGCAGGCTTCTACCTCAAACGACTGTTGTGTTTGGCTGAAAACTCTGCTGGCTCATCTTGAAATTCTTAATTTTTGAACAAGAGATCTCAGATATTCATTTTGTACTAGTTCTCATAAATTTATGTAGTTGGTCCTGACAATCATTTTGGTACACAATTTGGGCCTTTCGTACAAAGTTAAACATGCTTGCTATATGATGCAGTTTTTCTACTCCTAGTTATTTACCAAAGAGAAATAAATACATGTGTCCTTAAAATAATTTTTAATGAGTGTTCATAGCTGCTTTATTAATAATAGCCCCAACCTCAAATAAAAAAAGTATAATGTGCCTCCATAATGGAATACTAAGTAGCAGTAAAAATAAGTTATTGATCAATGCAACAACATGGATAAACCTCAAAAGCAACATGTGAGTGAGAACAGCAGGTTAGAGTATATACACTGCATGAATCTATGTCTCTAAAATTCTACAACAAGCAAAACCTAGAGAGATAGAAAGCAAATCAGATGTAGCCTGGTGCCAAGCTTTGAGAGGTATACAGATCAACGAGGGAAGAGGAGACAGCTTTTGGTTGGACATAAATACCCTAGATCTTGATACTATCTATAGATGACTACATAGGTGTATGCATTTGTCAAAACTCATCAGACTGTATTTTTAAAATGGTTCATTTCAATATATTTGATTTTTAAAACTAAAAACCAGAAAAGTCCTTAAAGTTAAAAATGAAATGAAACAATGTAAAACATGATGATCGGAGCTAACAGTGCTATATGATACATAGAAAAGCTGTTAAGAGAGTAGATCCTAGGAGTTCTCATCACAAGGAGAAATTTTTCTCGCCATCTATATGATAGAGAGAGAGAAACCAAACCTGTGGTGGTAATCATTTCACAGTATTTGTAAGTCAAACCATTGTGCTGCATACCTTAAAATTATAGTGACATATGTCAATAATTTCTCATTAAAACTGGAAAAAAAATATAAAGTTGAAAGTATAATCTAAAAGAGGGAAAAAAAATAGCCCAAGAAACTTTTGAACAGTTTAGAAATACGAAAAAGACAAATCACAAAATTACAAAGTGATCTTGAACTTTACCTAGTAAATTTAGTTTTTGGCAGAGGCTTCAATGTTGTAAGTCTATTTTGTGCATCCTGTTAGTTTAAGCAAATGATTAAGTATGGTGAGATTTGGGGGAGCCACATATTTCACTGTAGAAGGAAGATGAAGTTATGAAACTGTGGAAAGACAGAAATCACCTTATTGGGTTGAAACATGAGTTCAACAGCTCTACCTTGAGAAAGGGACTAAAAATTTAGAGTACAGGTAAACTATTAATATCTCAAAAGAACCTGGGCTCCTTGGAGAAATGGATGATTCCATTACTAAGGCAGAGAAGTACAGGAGAGTCTAGAATATTTTTCATTCCAGGATGGAAAAAAAGTTCTTACTTATGTGAATTTGTCAAAAGATCATAGGATCCAGTTGAAGGGTCTCTCACTGGCCTATGTAGGAATACCATGAATGCATCATAGAAATACAAAAATGTTGGGCGCCTGGGTGGCTCAGTTGGTTAAGCAACTGCCTTCAGCTCAGGTCATGATCCTGGAGTCCCGGGATCGAGTCCCACATTGGGCTCCCCGCTCAGCGGTGGGTCTGCTTCTCCCTCTGATCCCCTTCCCTCTCGTGCTCTCTGTCTCTCATTCTCTCTCTCTCAAATAAATAAATAAAATCTTAAAAAAAAAAAAAGAAATACAAAAATGTCAGTGAATCTGACAGTAAAAAATCCTAAAGATGTATAGATGGGGTGGTAGTCAAAGTTATTTTTCAATAGAAAAAATTACCACTAATAAATGTAGAATAAATAAAATAATTAGAAAATAACCATTTGTTACCACTCTAATAACTGGTTATGTCAGGAATCATCAATGGATGTTAAAATATTAGGTGAATAGTTGTTGAGTAATTGGATATTTACAAAACTCTGAATTATAAAAATATAAATTGTTAATAGAAAAAAGTTTCTTAAAATGGATAAATCTGGTGATACTATCTTAACCAAATCTTCAAACTTAATATTACCATAACTGACATCCATGCAAACCATGATAAGATGTAATAAACATATAGATCAACCATGTATTAGTCCCTGCCAAACTCTTTAACCTGAGTATAATCTACAAGTAGACAAATACAAATTTAGGGATTCTACAAAACAATTGTCGTAGATACATAAAAATATCAACATCATGAAAAACAAGAGTAAATAATTAAAAAGAAGAGTTGGTAAACCCTTCTAACCACTAAATATAGTGCATAATTCTTAATTGGTTTCTGGATTGAACAACAACAAACAAAAACATCAAATAGCTATAAAAGACATTAGGGCAATTAGGGAAATTTAAATGTTGATAATTATATTGTAGCATTTGTCAATGTCAAACTTAGTATAACATTATATTCATCTTAGTATCATCTTTCTTAGGAAATATATGCCAAAGCATTCAGAGGAGAAGCAATGTTATTACTCTAAAATAGTTCAAGAACACAAAAAAGAGTAAAAATGCGGTAGAATGTAAATTAGTGAATCTGAAATTCATTTATAATTGTACTGTTCTTACAACTCTTCTGTGGGTTGAAAAATTTCAACTACAGTTATTGGTTATATAAAATAGGCTGATAAAAAGCAAAAGATAATTTAGATCATTGATCAAGCTATAAAATATAATAGATATAAAATATTAAAACTATCATAAAATTATACTCTTGTCAATAAAGTATATCAATATAATTATATTATCAATAATTTAGGTTTGAATACCAGAATAGATCAACAAAAACCCCACATTATGGGGATTAGGTACACAAGTATGTATAATTTTCATTTCAAATAAGGTGGGGGTTGTTCAATGAATAACTTTTGTTATAATAAATGCTCTTGCATTTAAATACAAAGTGTTTTCCAAATCATGAAAATTAAAGAATCCAAAGTTATTTTTTAAAGAAATATATAGATAAAAAATGAAAATGGAAAGAAAAAAAGGAACTTGTAAAGGAGGCTTTAGTTAGAGCTATAACAAAAATCAGATCACTTATATTAGCTAAATATGAATTTTTTATTTATTTTTTATTTTTTTTAAGATTTTATTTATTTATTTGAGAGAGAGAGAATGAGAGAGAGCACATGAGAGTGGGGAGGGGCAGAGGGAGAAGCAGACTTCCTGTCGAGCAGGGAGCCCGATGCGGGACTCGATCCAGGGACTCCAGGATCATGACCTGAGCCGAAGGCAGTCGCTTAACCAACTGAGCCACCCAGGCGCCCAAATATGAATGTTTTAAAAACCTTTATTGAATTTATATCTCAACCAATCATCCAACTATATGAGATTCAACAAAGAAATTTAATAGACATTTGAAAAACTGGAAAAAAACAACTTGAAAAGAGAGAATCTTTTTTAAAAGTGGCATTCTGAATCATTCTGGTTCATATGGAACAGATATTTATTTCCTTTCCATTTTTCTGGAGGACAGACTTGAGGTTGTTAGTACTTTGGAGTAAATATGCCATTTCTTGAAAGCAGCTTAAATACTATGCTAACAATTTTTGAAGATGAAAACACAAGAAACAACAAATGTTGGGGAGGATGTGGAGAAAAAGGAACACTTGTGCACTGTTGGTGGGAATGCAAACTGGTGCAGCCATTCTGTAAAATAATATGGAGGTTCCTGAAAGAATTAAAAAGAGGACTACCTACGATCCAGGAATTACACTGCATGTATTTACCCAAAAAACACAAAAACACTAATTCAAAGGGAGACATGAATACCTATGTTTATTACAGCATTATTTAGAGTAGCCAAATTATGGAAGCAGCCCAAATGTCCATCTATAGATGAATGAATAAAGAAGTGGGGTGTGTGTGTGTGTGTGTGTGTGTGTAATGGAATATTATTCAGCCCCTGAATGAAATTTTGCCATTTGCATCATAATGGATAGATCTAGAGAGTATAATGCTAAGTGAAATAAGTCCAAGAAAGACAAAAATCATGTGATTTCACTCATATATGGAATTTAAGAAAGAAAACAAAAGGGGACCAAAAATTGACTCTTAACTATAGAGAACAAACTGATGGTTATGAGAGGGGAGGTGAATGGCAGATGGGGGAAATAGGGAATAAGGATTAAAGAGTACACTTATCATAATAAAAAAAAAAGTAAGTTTGAAGATGTTTAGATGTTGCTTTTCATCAAGCAATTGTCCTTTGAAAAGTCCAGTCAAAATAAAAGCATTTTGAAAAACTTATGTAAGAAATATTTATTGCAGAATAATTTAAACTGGAGAAAACTTGATAGGGTGTCCCAAAATAGGAAATTGAGTTAATGATTATGGAAATGGAATAAAATGTCACATTGTTTAAGTATGGATGATTATGAAACCAATAATACTGAGGTTTTCAAACAATTTTAATATAGTAGGAAATTTTATACTTTTGTAATTAAAAGAATTCTATATGCTGTATAATCTCAATTTGGTAAACAAAAATTCATGCATTATACTTGTGTATACCCATTAAAAAACTCAATCATATGTATGTATTTACATAAATGTATACAATGTGGGTAGCGCTTATTACACAATAGCTCCAGAAAAAGCAAAACTACATCAAATATTTCATATCATTATCTGTGTTTGATAGCATTATGTGTGATCATGTACTATTAAAATTAGAAAAGAAGTAAAAAAAAATTTGTAAATACAACAAAAGAGCATAGAAAACATTGAAGAACATACTAAGAAATTTAATTCAATGTGAATTTTTCTGTATATATGGCATAAATTTTCCACCAAAAATGTAAATAAAAACGTAATAATAAAAAATGTAAATAAAAACTGAGCAACCTGTGAGGTTTTATATTCTAGTAAGAAGTGATGCGATTAGATAGGATATGTCTGAACTCCACAGGATGAAATACAACAAGCTCTTGAGATTATAATAAATCTCCATATGCATCCACAAATTCAAAGAGCAAAATGCAGTTTCAGAAGAATAGACAAACTCATTATTTGTTGATGGATTGAGACTATGGGGGGTGTGTGTGTGCGCATGTGCTGTTATACGGCCTAATGGAAAAAATCGATAGCATTCTTTTAGATTATAAATACAACTGATAAACAAATTCTTAATGTATCTCAAAGAATTATTTGCTAGGAACACAAATTCACATGGGAAAAGAATAATGAAAGAGAAGAAAGAAGAAAAAGTACCCTGGCAGAGTAGAGTTGCTTTAAAGGTATTTTGTAGATTACTGGGAGATTTAAAATATTTTCCAGAAAACTGTTTCTCATTCTTCAAAGCCTAGCCTTAAAATGGAGAATGGGAAGCACCATTTCTGCAATTAGATTTTCTAGACATGTTTAAGCATATGCTAGCCAGAGTGCCGATTCAGGACAGCTGTTAAGAGTGTGTACCCTCTAGATCAGGGGTTGGTTAACTCTAGTTTGTTGGCCAATAAATTTGGCCTGTAGCCTGTTTTTGTATGGTCTCAAAACCTAGGACCAGTTTTTTTTTTTTTTTTTTTTTTGTAATGAGAGGACCTGATATCTACTTTTTAACAAAGTTTCGGTACATAATACAGTATGAACTGATCATCATGCTGTACATTAGCTCTCTAGACTTATTAATCCTTTTTTTTTTTTAAGATTTTATTTATTTATTTGACAGAGAGAGACACAGTGAGAAAGGGAACACAAGCAAGGGGAGGGGGAGAGGGAGAAGCAGGCTTCTCGCTGAGCAGGGAGCCTGATGTGGGGCTCCATCCCAGGACCCTGCGGCACCCTAGCCGAAGGCAGACTCTTAACGACTGAGCCACCCAGGCACCCCTAGACTTATTCATCCTACACAACTGCAACTTTGTACACTTTGACCAACATCTCCCTATTTCTCCTACCTCCTCACCCTTGTAACCACTATTTTATTCTGTTTCTGTGTATTTGACTTTTTTTAGATTCCATATAGTGAAATCATGCAGTATTTTTTGCTTTGTGTCTTCTTTTACTTAGCATAATGTCCTCCAAATTCATCCATGTTGTAACAAATGGCAGGATCTCCTTTTATTAAGTCTAAATAATATCCATATTTCCCTTAATGTTGTCCATAATGTCTGTATCAATTTGCATTTCCACCAACAGCACACAAGGGTTCCCTTTTCTCCACTTCCTTGCCAACACATGTTATTTTTTATCTTTTTGATAATAGGCATCCTAAAAGGCTTCTAGAAAACGAAAAGATTAAGAGGATTGTGTAATAGAGTCACAGGTAGTCTGCCAAGCCTAAAATTCTTACTATCCAATCCTTTATAGAACAAAGTTTGCTAACCTCTGATCCAGATGGTCATCAGGTAGCAGAGAAAGAACAGCACCTGTGGAAAAGCAGTATGAGTGGTGACATGGTCGTGGCTTTGGTGTCAGGCAGATTCAACTTCAAGCCTTCGCTCAGTCACCTAATAGTTGTATAAACTTGAGAATAATATTTTATATCTTGTGTAAAGTAGGGCTGACTAGATCTTCCTCAAAGGGCCCTGGTGTTTAAGTTAAAGTTAGATGTAAAGAACTTAGCCATGATCACTGTTATCACATACTGTCCATGCTTATTTCACCCCTTGAGACTGAGCGGTTCTGAGACTTGTAGGCATAGAAAGCTATGAGCGGTGGCAGCCAAAGAAGAGGAATTAGTTGAGCAGTGAGCTGTGACAGGATATATTTTCTCAACTGTCCAAAACTTGGCTGACTGCAATTCAACATACAGTCCTTAAGAAACCTGTCTGGACCTTCCCTGGCAGCTGCTGATTCCCCGACTACATTTAGAAGTCGATACACAAAGTTATTCACCTTCATTCCGAGTGGAGCGAGACAGTGAGAAGTTACCATGGCAAAAAGAAAATAAAAGTCAGTGCCTTGGCAATGTATCTTTGCCAGAAGCAAAATATAATGTGGTAAATCGTTACGTTGTTTCAAGATTTTGGTATATTAACACAAAGAGTTTGGAAAATCTGAAAAAAGACCTATATAAAAGAATACCCAATGTGCTAAGCATGGGATTTAAGTATTATAATGATTTTATTCCTGGCAGGACTGTTCTCCCTTTTAGCTGAACATTGGTTATTCTTTTTCCTAGAAAGGTCATTATTGTATATTTATGTGGAAATCAAATGTTTTTCTTTCAAGAACAAGGTTCTGACCTCCAAAGGAAAAAACAAAGTATCTTCTAAATGCTGTGATGACTTTGTTTTGCTTTGTTTTGATCTCTGGTATCTTTGTTAATATCTGTGACCTTGTATGCTACTTTGTTTTGTGTTTTGTTTGCTTTCTCTTTTATCATTTCTCTAAGAGCAATTATAGACATCACTGATTGTGAAATATACTGTCCTGAAATTTATCAGATAGTCTTATAAGTTTATCTTTGATTCCCTTAGTAGAGATTTCAAGGGGGAAAAAAAGAGCCCTGAGAGATAATTCAAGATTTTTAATCTCATACTAGTGGAAGCAAGGCTGAAATAGCTCACTCTTGATTCTGTGTACCTGTCTGAAGCATATATTTATCTGTGGCTCTCTGACTGACTACATGACTCTTTACCAAACCCCCTTTTTTCTTTAACTGATAGTGCTTTGCTTTAGGATCTGCTATTTGATATTCCTTATATTTCTCCTTTATCATTATGGAAATATTTGAAATTTTTTACATTTGAATGAGAACAGCTCACATTTCATCAGGAAAGAATTTCATGTTTCCACCATAAAAGAAGTGACAAGAGAGATAATGCCTTAAAGTAAAATTATGCATAGCTATGGGAAATTCATCTAAAAAAAAAAAGATACATTTGTTTTCAATTACTTAAACTATTTTATAAGTAATGCTGTTAAGCACAGCTTAATTTATTTTCTTAATATTTTAAAATTTGTTATGTAATTTCATGAATAAGACATTTAATGAGAAAACTGTGATGTTAATTGAACAATTTTTTTTTTTTTCTATTTATCAAATTGAGTTAGGTAAGCTTGCCTGGCCTGGCCACATGAATTAGCTTTTTAAAATAACAAGAAAATGTTTAAAGAAGTGAACAGTCTCATATATTTTAAACTATTAACCATTATATCAAGCTCTTTCAAGACTTATAATCAGAGTGTGTAATACTCCATATTTCTAAATTAGACTTTAAAATATAAATTATAAGATAATATATATTCTTGGAATATATTTTATTAATGTTGATTTTTAAAGTGTAGATAAATATAACAACCAGGAGCCTATCATATTCTTGCTACAATGTTTTACAATATAATCCAGTACATTCTAATTCATAACATAAACTAGATTTTCCATATATATTTTGAAGATAAATTTTCAAAACACTAACAGTTAAGTATTGTTTTCTTTTATCTGTGTTACAAATGTATTCATTAATTGAAAAGACTCCATGATGTAATTTAATTGCATTTGCAACATATAAATCTGTGTTAAGCAACATAATTCAATACAAGTAAGAATTATGGACTTGCATTTACATCACTGACTAATTATAGTTGTAGAGTAACAAATTCATACATTTATAATGTTCAAGTAAACACAAAAGAAGTTGTCTCTTTTTATACAAGTTTCAGTCTTAAAGGAGTGGATATAAATCACATAACTTCATTTCAAAAGTATTGTAATGGTGAAATTTAGTGGATATACCTACCAGAATTTATTAAAATTGTCCTCTATAATCAGATGAATATTGCTACAATTTTTAATGTATAAAAATAATGGACAAAAAAGATTTTTATTCACTTGAGAAAAGAAAGAAAATAAGCACGAGTGAGCAGCATTCATCTTTATGATTATATAAAAACATCAGTATTTATTCTTATGACAGGAGGTGAACAGTAATCATGGTGGTTGCCAGGGATTTTGAAGAGTGGGGATGATTTCAACACCATTCCAATGAATTTTCAGATCACCGAAAAATCTTACCTTTCTTTTCTCTCCACTTTTCCTTTTTAGAATTTAGACTCGTTATAAGTATATATTTTATGCTCTGGGATTTTGGTACTATGTGTAATGACAACTTTTGATTCCCTCAATCATGCAAATCCACAAATGCTGCAATTGTGGGAATTTAAGCATAATCTCTGAGACAATCAGCATATTCTTCCTTTTTTCTCCTGGTAAGACCTTTTTTGTTGAATGGGACAGTTTATTTTTACTACTTTAAAGTTTGTAGTAATAATTGAGGTTCATGGGGATCTTACACAGTGCTCTGGAGCTCCATTATCATGTCTTTACTCATAGAAATAGGTTTTAAAAATTCTTTATATTAATGATGATACTAATTTAAGCATTCATGACTTCAAATTCATGAAACCATATTCAGAGACAGTGTTTTCTGCTCTTCCTGAATACTGGTGCAGTAACAATCCACTGGTCCTTGAGCTCAATATTCCTGATGTTCACTTTCAGAGGAAAGAATGAGAACACTGACTATCAATCTTCTGAGTTCTGGGCATGTTCTTGATCTGACAACTCTTGCAAATATATTATTTGCACATACGATAAAAACCACTTCCAGTGTGGTAACTAGGAGCTCATTTAATTAGACATTATTTTTTATTTTATTTCAAACGATTTGGGACTGTTTGCAATGATCTCGTTAGCATGGAATCATGTCCTGGCTCCATTTTGAGCAAGATGCTTAACCTTTCTGCAAAAATCTTTCTTCATTTATAAAATAAGCATAATAGTAACACCTAACAGGAAGGTTAATAAGGTTAAGTGGGTGATAATATGTAATAGGAGTGTAACATTGCCTGGTACTGAGTAAGTAATCAATTAACATTAGCCATTATAACTGATAGTGAAAAACAGCATTAAGCTGAACACAGTAACCTTGAATGTCTTTGAATCCATAATCACCAACAATTACTTCTTTTTGCCCTCTTCTGTTTATGTGTTTACTTATTTATTTACTTAGAATGGTTTTTACTCTGTACAAGAGAAGAGAGGATTCAAGCCCAGTCTTGATTTCAAAGTATTATGCTATCCAGGCTAGGCATGCTCGCAACAGGAAATATCCAAAGGAAAACCTAAAAGTTTGACACAAGACATAAAAAGTTAACACTTCGTAAAAATGGTTTTGCTTGTTGGGTTGCCTTGTTTTATTTGTTGATTTGTTTTCACCAAAGACCCAGAGTACTTAAAGCAAAAAGTTATAGGCCAGTCATTCTGAATCAGAATCACCTTTAATACTCAATGGTATTAGGCTTTTTAATTTTTATTTTGTTTTGTTTTCTCTGTTCCTCAATCATTTGTTGGGAAATTTTCTTGATATTAAATCAGTATATCTTGTCTTTATACTGGTTTGAAAACTAAAAGTAAAATTCCATATTTTCTGGGCCTCCTCATATAAACCAAATAGGCAAGACAAATCAGTGAAAGAAATATGTGTATATGATAGATATAAAGGATAGTAACTGAAACTGTTATAAAGAAGACAAGATGGTTTCTTGCTTCAATTTAGCTAGGAATATAAAATATGTTTATTCATATAGTTAAAGAATAAGTGACAGGCTAAATGCCAACTGAATGGTATAAAAAATCAGTATAAGATGTGGATTTAAGAAGTGGTGACTTATAGGGTGCCTGGGTGGCTCAGTCGGTTAAGCGGCTGCCTTCAGCTCAGGTCATGATCCCAGGGTCCTGGGATCAAGCCCAGCATCGGGCTCCCTGCTCAGCCAGGAGCCTGCTTCTCCCTCTCCCTCTATCTGCTGCTCTGCCTATTTGTGCTCTCTATGTCTCTGTCAAATAAATAAATAAAATCTTAAAAAAAAAAAAAGTGATGACTTATATTGACTTGATATTTGACATAACTGGTTCATATCTATTAATTGCTCTTCCTGCTAAGTATTAGAAGGTATAGTAGGCAGCTCTAAAATCTTTTTTTTTTTTTAAAGATTTATTTATTTATTTGAGAGAGTGAGAATGAGAGAGAATACATGAGAGGGGGGAGGGTCAGAGGGAGAAGCAGGCTCCTCGCTGAGCAGGGAGCCTGATGCAGGACTCGATCCCGGGACTCCGGGATCATGACCTGAGCCGAAGGCAGTTGCTTAACCAGCTGAGCCACCCAGGCGCCCGGCAGCTCTAAAATCTACATGTGAGATTTTTGCCACCTAAAAAAGCCAATTTCTGCTTAGGTAAGCTTTTGCAGTCTGGTTTTGCGTGTTATATGATATATGACACATGAATCTGCTTTGCTATTACAGGTACCATTTCTTTAGATGTGACAGTATTTTTCTGCTTTACGGGAAGAGAAAAAAGGGCAAAGAAGTTACAAAACTTTCCAATAAGAAAAATCATATTCTGTTCCTTCTAAAGATTTTCATAGGAGATTTTTTCTATAATTTTGATTTAATTTCTACTTGAGTTTTATACAATTTCTGATATATATTCCTCATGTCCACAGTATTACTGATAAGTCAATGCGATTAGAATTTATAATTTCTATAACATGATTTCATGAAATATACTCTAATTACCTTTTATTATTACCTGTTTGTTGTGCTCTTTCCACATATTTTCATTCTGAAAAAAAATAGATCTTATGTAAGCTTATTTGATTTTAGTTCTAAATGAGATTCCATTATACCATATTGAAGAATTTTCTAATTTAAGAGAATATACATTCTTCCAGGTCTTTCAAAAAAGCAATTAAGTATTTATAATTGGATTTTATAAGCAGATGTTCCATTTGAAAAATAAATTTCTATTATCTTCTAATAATTTTTATCTCATAAACACTGTGATAACTACTAAAAGATTATTTCTTTATATAAATTATTCAGTTCTTTATAACTTCTAAAAACAAAGCTAATAAGCTTTCTTCTTCTGGAATCTCTACCCTAAATTTCTTGGTATACTATTACTAGTATACCAAGTAGAATTACTATTCTTTCTCTTAAATCATTTTTGTATATATTTTTTCTTTTCCTTTAACCTCAGAATTAAAAAAATCAAACTGGTCTTTGAAAGGAAAATTTAGTTAGACTACTATGGCGATTAAGCATAGAAACACCAAAATGAGGAGCAGAAATATGGAGTTCTGTTAAAATAAAAGCAGGATCCAAAAACTACTGAGTAGGTTTCAAGGATGGATGCTTTAAGTAAGAATAGCTTGTAGCAGTCTTCAAAGAAAGAGAACAGTTTATTAAAATTGGCTAGAGCATTTAAATCAATTGCTTGGAAAAAAAATTAAACAAATTGGGCTGGACAGAAAGCAAGTAGACTCAGAAATGTCAGGAGGCATTTTGTAGGGCTAGTTTTGACAAGAGACTTGGGCTAAATATGCTTGTAAGATAATTGCGTTGCCAGAGACAATGGAAAAAAAAGAAAAAAGAGTCATTAAATTGTCAGGAGTGCCAATCTAAAATTCTAAGCTTTTTCCAGAATACATTGAGCCATTTGAATTTTTTTTTTACAGTGGAAACACTTATTTTTTGTCATACTATAAGTATTTTAAATGGTACCCAAGAGACTTTAAACCAAATAAAATCTTAATTTGTTAGAAATGTTGATATTGTATAACAAAGAGTACAAAGCCTTATTTTAATATCTTAAATTTTATCCAACCAGAAAATGTTAATATTTCAGTTTTTTTCAATATGAGAATAGTATAAATTTTTTTTATCTTTAAAATAAAGATAATATATTTTTTCCTTGCTTTTACTATTTGTTTTTAAGATGTAACCATCCGCACCCTCACCCCTGCAAGGGAAACTATTGAGTGGTCATGAAAAATCCTACTAAAAATCAGTATCCCTTTTTAATTAAATAGAAAACTGAGACTGGAGAAAACATTCTTATGTGTTTATCTCTTCTCAATTTCATATTCTTTTTTCATATATGGCCATAATTTTTATGTTGCAGATGAAATTAAGGCTTTGTGTACAAATGTTTAGTTTCAACAGATTTGCTTTATTTGGAGTATTTTATTCTCTCCAATAAATTTTCCTCTAATTTTCCTGATGTAGTCCTTGCAAAGCCCCACAAATAGTGTAGTTAATATTTTCACTGGCATAAAAGGTATTGCCTTGATGTGGGTCATCAAGGATTGAACATAAAACCACAAAAAATAGCTTCAGAATGGGGAAAAAAAATGCTGTCAGAAGTGAATAAAGATGGAAAAAGAAGTAATATTTCAAAAGAATGTTTACTTTTATGTCTGCAGCATGACAAATCAATATTGCCTGAGTAAGGTTTCAAAAGTAAACTGGGGTCTTCTACATTTCTCTTGAGTGAGGCTTTACTTTATGACAGGAACAGATTAGTTTCTCCTTCAGTGATACAGGTTTCTGGTTTGTTGTTGCTGTTGTTTTAACAGACATTATCAATGTTACATATTTATTGACTCTGCCCCCAGTTACTTTTTCTCCTCATTATTTTTAATGGTATTACTCTTTCAGGAATCTAACCTCAACTCATGTTGAACTGATAGATATTCCGTACTTTTCTCTTTTACCAAAACTGTAATTATTTGTGATTGTTTAGTTTCAGTATATTCCACTAGACTCTAGGCCAATAGAAAACATGTAAAATATCTGTTCTATGAACGTACTTTTTCACATACTGTGGAATGAAATTTCTTTTATCAGATTTTTTTTGATGTTACTGGAAAAAACACATTCTTTAAATGATAGTCACAGATTGGGTTCTCCAGATTATTAAGGAGTAGTCATGATATCAAACTTGTGGAAAGGAGTATTCTTTACAGTTATTTTCTCCAGTGTAGTAGTGTGCTGTTTGTTTGTTTGTTTGTTTTTTAATTGAGGCACAATTGACGTATCAGTTTCAGGTGTACGACATAAGGATTTGATATTTGTATGCATTGAAATTATCGCTACAAAAAGTCTAGTTAACATCTGTCACCATATATAGTTACAAACTGTCTTGTGATGAGAACCTTTAAAATCTCTTAGTAACTTTCAAATATGCAATACGATATCAACCATAGTTACTGGGCTTTACATTACATCCCTATGACCTCTTTTATAATTAGAAATTTGTGCTCTTTGATCCTCTTCACCCATTTTGCTCATTCCCCACGCCTCACGCCTGGCAACCAGCAATCTGTTCTCTGTATCTGGGAGAACTCCGTTTTTGTTTGTTTTTTTATTTAGATTCTACATTTAAGTGAGGTCATATGGTACTTGTAGTTTTCTATCTGACTTATTTACTTAGCATAATGACCACAAGGTCCATCCATGTTGTCACAAATGGATAGTGTGTGTGTGTGTGTGTTCATTTTCTTTATTCATCCATTGATAAATACTTTAGAATTTTAAACATTATGTTAGAGAATTGGTTTCAAGCTACCACAAAGTACATGTTTTGGTCTTTCCCCACACACTCCAAACTCATCTTAGAAATGATATAAAAGAATATAAAAAGGTAACAACTACTTTATTGCCTTTTTTTGCCAGTTCTGCTGGGGATCACATCTCACTTTGCTGTGGTCAGTACCTAGAACTTCTGGATACATCATCTGAAATAAAGTTATTCCCTGTGCACAGACGCTAGCAGAGGAAGAAATGGGGCAGGTCACTCATCCCAATTATTTAAATTTTCACAAAATCCAATGCACAAGACGGTACTAGCATATACAATGTTCTGTACTGCATTGGTGGACAAAAACATGGTGAGAAACTATCCCATCTTCTGAATCCAAAGGAAATAACTTTAGAAAGTCAAAACCTTTACTCTGAGTTTTCTTTGTGTAAATACACCCAATTTGAACTTGGCTCCTTTCCCCTCAATTCCTTTCTTCCCTACTCCCCTCATTTTTCAGTCTCCGTTACCTGCTAGGAACCCCAGCTCTCTGTACAGGGTTTGAACTCATCCTATCCATTTCTTCCAACAGTATCTCTCTCCAAATCTAAGTAATTTTGCATGGATCTATATTGCCTTAGGGTGACTTCAGTCTGACAGTTGGTGAGAGTGCTTGTATCATTGAACTTCACTAAGCTTCAGCAGTTCTAATGGCGGAGAATGGGGGTTTAATCCCAGAATCATGAAATAGCATTCTAAAGTCTCTTCACTATCTCCCCCACTGTTCAAAATCTCAGGCAAAACTACATTGTTCCTCCCTCTGTGAGTACTGGTTGCCAAGATTATGCATTGTCCAAAGACATGACTTTATTTTCGTGTTGACTTACATTTCCACCTAATTTGTTAAGAGACTGAATCCAAAAAAGGAGTCCACATTGTTCATTACGATATGGAACAGAGATTGTAACTTTAATTCATACCTAATCCTAATAGTATCTTTTATTTATTTTAGATTGAGAAAATGTTCCAATACTTTCAAATAGGTATTAAAATGCTATAAATTTGAAAATTTTATTTATTTTGCCGATGGTCTAATTCTCCCAAGAATTATTTCGCAGTTTACAGGGCAGCTCCATTGTGAAAAGAAGCCTAAAATTGATAGTCTTTTTTTCCTTCGTTTTTTGGTATGGCTTTTACAGATACTGCTAATAAAATTATAAAAATTTAAAAATTATTATCAGTATCACTATTATTAACTCTATTTTTACCTTAGGAAACAGTCCAAATTATATTTTCCACAGTCAAGCAACTGTTTAGTTAAAAATTAGGAATTTTGGAGTGCAATATTACAAATTTTTGATGATTGGAATTAACTTCATTGAGTTTCTTCTCAACTAGAGTAACAACAGAATTTTCTAGAAGAAACTGGCACCTAACATTCCATAGTGTTTCTCGATTAACTTCCATATTGAATTTATGAGAAATAACCCTGAAACGGTAATGTCTGACATTCCTCAGGAAAAAAGTTCAATAGTTAGTAAATATCTGCACTCTCTCTCTCTCTCTTTTTTTTTTTTGCTACTCAAGAACCACTTGCATAGGAGGTGGAGAGATTGAAATAGCATCTCCCTCATTATTCCATCCACATGGCTGGCAAAATGTAATTGTTAGAAAACAGAGCTGCTTTACTTGACTGTCCAGTAAAAGCCATTTGGACCTGGAAAAGATTGTTTGCTTTTTTTTTAATTTAATTTTTTGACTCTGGCCAAGTTTTTAGAAGTAAATCTTGGACCTGAACCAAAGTCAGATTTTAAATAAAATTAGCAAATATTTTACAATGTAGAAATAAAAAAAAAATCCACATTATTCCCCAAGACAAATATTGTTTGTTCTCTTCTCTTAACAAGATACTAGAATTATCATGTCTGGATGATTTTTAAAATGGAGTCTTTACATGTCTATATTGTTCATTTTACCTTTCTGTTTGTAAACTAAAGTGATCTTTTATTTTCATACTAATGTTTGATTCTATTAAAAACTAATTTTAAGTTAGTTGAGTTGATTTGTTCTTTTCTGGATTGAACATACAAATTATATGGTGGTGGAAGAGGTTTCCCTGACTGAATGTGTAAACAGATGATGTCTTATGGAAAGAGTCATTGATGAGGAATGACATACAATAAAAAGTGGAGTAGCAGGGTAGAGAAACTAGGTGCTTAAATATATGCTTTAAATCGCTATAAAACAACATAATATAAAGGAAATAAAATCTTTTCAACTTCTAGGAAACCTGTTAACATTCTAAATAACAAAGGAAAGTACAAAATTGTATATATTGAATGAACACAAGTACATAAAAATGGAAGGAAAATAAAAATAAAAATGAAAGAAAAAAATCATATAACACTCGAATTAAAGATGATACCTTAGTATCAAAATATGGGGCATTCGTATGAGGAAACAGGGTCTGATGAGGTTGAAACTTACTCTGGAGCATTTAGGTAAGTAGTGGAACATTACGGATTCAAGTTTTCCAAATTGATTACTATATCCTTGTGACCATAATGCTTTATTAAAATCCAAACATCTCCTGATTTACTTCTGGAATGGCCTAATAAGAACCTGGTGAACTCACTCTTTCACTAAAACAATGGAAGTAGTAACACAGAATCAACTATTTCAGAATTCTGGTAATTCACCAAAGCCACGGATTGAATGAAAGCACCCCGTATCCAAGAGAAACTACTGACCCTCAATAAGTTGGTGGGGTCTGTGACTTTTATGACATCAGGCTGTATCCCACCAACCCTTCCTACAAAGTTCTGTAGTATAGTAGCTAAACCTGGCAGCATTGTATACAGAGGCGATTGCGAACCTCTTTCCAAATCCCATGAAAAATATCGTCCCCATAGCACAGTAAATATTTTGTCTGAACTTGAAGATCTCTGGAAAATCTCTTATTTTCAGGGTATCATGATAATTTGATTTGACTCGGGGGTGGGGGAGTTATCACCATGGTTTTACCAACACAATAGCAAACTCTGGCAATATCTCAGCTGTTTAAAGCTGTGATTTCAGCTTAACATTCACTTTACATCCACACAAATTGGGTTACACTGTACAACTGTGGTTTTTAAAAATTCTTAAGTCTTAATCATTGTGACTCCACCAAATCCATACATATCAAACTACCTTATTTTTCTGATTTTATACTTAGTAACATGCACACCCTGTTTAACTTTCCAACTTCTCAATGTGTTCAGATGGGTGCACCTGAAACACACACACACACACACACACAGAGTTACACAACCATGCTGACTGGTCTACAAATTAATGACCAGGAATCCCAAGTGAGTTGGTAATGAGTCTGGGCAAGTCATGCCATATTTCCCTGGTCCATCAGTTGAGATGACTATTTCACATATTTCTTCTCTCATTTCCAGTCTTCTCAGCTAATGAGACCTTCTAACTCACTGAGAAAATTGAAACAGTCAGATAATAGACTTGACAAACTCCATTTACCATGAGTACCCACTTTCACCCACAAATGAACCTACCCTCTATCATATTTTCAGGGATGTACTATTGTTTCTCTATCTAAAATGTCTTCATCTGTACATGAGATCACTTCTCCTGCCTAATCAGTACTATACCGCTCCCACAATTTTCCTCATCTTTTATATCATCCATGTTTCTAGTACTTCAAGGATTTTTCTCATTAGTATTTAAACATCCTATACTTTCTTACATCTTATTAAACATCTTCTAGCGGCAGGAACCAACGTGCCATAGTAAGATGAGTGGGAACAAGATGCAGCATGTGGAGCAGCCTCCTGGGTGGATCCCTCCCTTCAGCCTCCGGAAGTGACATTTTAACCAGACTGGTTAAAATTATTTGTCCACACAGTTGACCCAAGAAAAGATGCTCACTACTGTCTCCTAGCCAAAAAAGGAAAATGAGCAGCCTGAACAAATTAGAATTGACAATGTTAAACTGGGATGCCTAGATGTATCCAAGTAAATTTATCAAGAAATGTTGCTAGAGACTGAAGATTGGCATTACCATTGCAGTTTTGTGGAGACTTGAAACACTAGTTGATATGGTTAGAAGTACCAAGCTGTCCACATTTGAATGTATGAAGGAGGTGAGCCAGCTCTCAGAAAGATCATGAATAAACTCAGACAAATCAGGAAATTAGGGGATTCTGTAAGGAAGCAGTATTCTTCTGTCCAGGAAGAGGTGACTGGTATTGGAGCTCAGTTTCTGAAATGAGCCTGACCCACATGGTCAGGACTCTATGTATATGAACTCAGGTCTTAGCAATTCACCAGGAACTATAATTGAATGGGTTCAATTACTTTTTGAGTAGCAGAATACCAATTTTCCCAAAATTTGTCTATAGCTTCAACAAAGTATTTGATTTCAACGGACTTTGGAAAGACAAATGAACCTGAATAGATTAAATAATTCTGAAAATCCAAAAAAAAAAAAAATACAAATAAAAAAAAACCTACTACAAGTGTTTTAATATCATTTCTTGCAAAGACTAATATTTCCCAAATGAATTGTCTTAACATCTCAGTTGAAAATCAATTGACCATAAATTTAAGGGTTTCTATCTGGATTCTCAATTCTGTTCCACTCATTTGTAAGCCTATATTTATGCATATACCAAGCTGTTTGAAAACTTTGTAATAGGTTTTGAAATTGGGAAGTAAAAATCTTCCTAAAAAACTTTAGATGGTGTTTGTAATTTAGGAAACACTGATAATAAAAAGACAAGCCACAGAATGGTAGAGAATATTGGCAAGTCTTATTATAAAGGACTTACATCCAAAGTATATAAAGGGTTCTTACAACTCAGTAATCAGAAGACAAGCTAATTAGAATAGGAAAAGTTTTCTTTCACCAAAATCTATAAATGTTTAACATAAAATGTTCAACCATAGTACTTAAGGAATTGTAAATTAAAAATATAATGAATTTCCACTTCACATCCAGTAGAAAGTCTATAATTAAAAAAAAAAAAGATCATATCTAAGTGTTGAAGAGGATGTGGACAAACTGGAACTTTCAAAAACTACTGATGGGAATATAAGATATTACAGGCGCTTTGAAACAAAATTTGGCCATTTCTTAAGAGGTTAAACATAAATTTATCGTATAATCCAGTAATTCTACTCTTCGTATCTATCCAAGAGAAATTAGCATATATGTCCATGCAAAGACTTCTACACAAATGTTCATCGTAACATTATGTGTAATAGCCAAAAAATGGAAATAATTCAGATATCCATCACCAATGAAAGGACAAACAATGGAATAATACTCTAATAGAATGCTAATATATATTATGACATGAAAAAATCTCCAGTAAATTATGCCAGATGCAAAAGATAGCATATTGTGTAATTTCACTTACGTAAAATTTCCAGAAATTTACAGACAGAAGTAGATTAGTGGTTGATTGGGCTGAGATTGAAACAATGAGTGATTATAAATCTTTCTCACTGTCTTGATCATCTTCTACAAAGGTGTGCTATATACTATATCATCCCGATTTTCTGATTGCTCAGTCCCCAAATTTTAATGTCATCTTTGCATCTATTTTTTCCCATATCTAATTCACAAATTTATGAGTAAACTAAATTATTTTATACTTTAAATTCTGGAATAAAACTCTGTTGGAAGACTACGTATAATCAGACATTAAGTGTATGGGTCTGAATCTAGTTGCTCCTATGGGTTTGGTTCAACCTTTACTCTGTGTGTGTTGGGGTATGAGGGGAGTTTAGGATAGGTATAATATTTATTTTCATTTTTTTTAAATTGAAATAAAATTAACATACAATGTTGTATTAGTTGCAAATATAAAACATTGATTTAAGAATTCTGTATGTTACTCAGAGATCACCTTGATAACTATTGTCATTATCTGTCACCAAAGTTATTACAAAATTATTGACTATATTCCCTATGCTGTAGTTTTCATTTCTGTGATTTATTTTATAACTGGAAATTTGTACCTCTTGATCCCCTTTATTTCATCCAAACCTTCCTCTATGGCAACCACCATTTTGTTCCCTGTATTTGAGATTCTGGGTTTTTTGTTGTTGTTGTTACTTTTTTGTTCATTTATCATTTAGATTACACATATAAGTGAAATCATATAGTGCTTGTCTTTCTCCATCAGACTTATTTCACTTAGCATAATATCCTCTAGGCCCATCAATGTTACTGCAAATGGCAAGATCTCATCCTTTTTATGGCTGAATAATATTCCATGGTGTGCATATATATCATATCTTCTTTATCTATCTAGTGATGGACACTTGGATTGCTTCCATATCTTGGCTCTTGTAAACAATTCTGCATTAAAAATAGGGGTATATATCTTTTCAAATTACTGTTTTTTTTTTCCTTTGGGTAAACATCTGTAGTGGAATCACTGGGTTATGTGGTATTTACATTTTTAATTTTTAGAAGATTTTATTTAAGAGAGAGAGAGAGAAAGCATGAGCAGGGGGAGTGGCAGGGGGAGAAGCAGGCTTCCTGCTGAGCAGGGAGCTGGATGCAGGGCTTGATCCCAGGACCCTGAGATCATGACCTGAGCCTAAGGCAGATGCTTAACTGACTGAGCCATCCAGGTAACCCCAATATTTTTAATTTTTTAAGTAACCTCCATACCATTTTCCAAAGTGCCTGCAACAACTAATATTTCCACTAATAGTGCAGTAATTTCTTTTTTTCCATCCTTTTCAATACTTGTTATTTCTTGTTTTGATTCCAGCCATTCTGACAGGTATAAGGTGATATCTCATTATGGTTTATTTTGCATTTTCCTGATGATTAGTTGAACATTTCATGTGTTTGTTGGCCATCTGTATGTCTTCTTTGAAAGATGTCTATTCATGACTTCTGTGCATTTTTTAATTGGATTGTTTATGGGGGGTTTTGTATAATTTTTTAAAATATCTTTTGGATCTTAACTGCTTATTGGACATATCATTTGCAAATATCTTCTCCCTTTCAGTCGGTTGCTTTGTTGTTTTGTTGATTGTCTCCACTGTAAAAAAATTTTGTTTTTTGTTTTTTAATTTTGGTGTACTCTCTATAGTTTATTTTTGCTTTTGTTTCCTTTGCCTGAGGAGACATACCTAGAATAATGTTGTTGAGGCCAGTGTCAAAGAAATCACTGCCTATGTTTACTTCTATGAGTTTTATGGTTTCACATCTCACATTTATGTCATTAGTCCATTCCGAAGTTATTTTTTTTTGTATTTGGTATACACAACTAATGAATCATTGAACACTACATCAAAAACTAATGATGTACTATATGTTGGATAATTGAACATAATAATAAAAATGGGGAACAAAAGAAAGTGGTCTCGTTTCATTCTTTTTCATGTAGCTGTTCAGTTTTCCCAGAACCATTTATTGAAGAGACTTTTTCCTGTTATATTTTCCCCCATATATTCTTGCTTACTTTGCTGTAGATTAATTGACCATAAAATTGTGGGTTTATTTCTGGGCTCTTTATTCTGTTCTGTTGATCTGTGTGTTTATTTTTGTGCCAGTACCATGCTGTTTGGAATACTACAGCTTTGTGGTATATCTTGAAATCTGGAATTCGCAATACCTCCATATTTGTTCTTCTTTCTCAAGATTGCTTTGGCTATTCAAAGTCTTTTGTGGTTCCATACAAATGTAGCATTATTTGTTTTAACTGTGTGAAAAATGATGTTAGTATTTTGATAAGGATTGCATTGAATCTGTAAATTGCTTTGGGTAGTTGGACATATTAACAGTATTATTCCACTCAATGAGCATGGAATATATTTCCATTTGTGTCAACTTCAGTTTGTTTCATCATTGTTTTATAAGTTTCAGAGTACAGATCGTTCACCTCCTTGGTTAATTTTATTCCTAGGTATTTTATTCTTCTTGGTGTAATTGTATATGTAATTGTTTTCTTAATTTTTATTTCTGCTATTTCATTATTAATATATAGAAAGTCAACAAACTTTGTGAATTAATTTTGCATCCTGCAAATTTACTGAATTCATTTTTTACTTCTAATAGCTTTTTGATGGAGTTTTTAGGGTTTTCTGTATGTAGTATCATGTCATCTTGAAATAGTGACACTTTAACTTCCTCCTTACCAAAATGGATCCTTTTATTTTTTTTTTTTTTCTTGTCTGATTGCTATGGCTAGGACTTCTAGGAGTATGTTGAATAAAAGTGGCAGAGTAGACATCCTTGCCTGTTCCTGATCTTAGAGGAAAAGATCTCCACAGTTTTTACCATTTCATCATCATTTTTCACCATTAGCTGTGGGTTTTCCATATATGGTCTTTATTATGTTGGGGTGTGTTCCCTCTAAACACACTTTGCTGAGTGATTTTATCATGAACAAATGTTGAATTTTGTTAAATGGTTTTTCTGCATCTATTGAGATGATCATATGATTTTTCTCCTTCATTTTATTGATGTGGTATCTCATGTTGATTGATTTGCAAATATTGATACACCTTTGAATCTCCAGAATAAATCCCACTTGATAGTGGTGTATGATCCTTTTAATGTGCTGTTGAATGTGGTTTGCTAATATTTTCTTGAGAATTTTTGCATCTGTGTTCATTAGGGTCATTGGCCTGTAGTTTTCATTTTTTATAGTCCCTCTTCTATTTTTGGTAATAGTTGAGGATAAGTATTAACTCTTATTTTTTTTTTTAAAGATTTTATTTATTTATTTGAGAGAGAGAGAATGAGAGAGAATACATGAGAGGGGGGAGGGTCAGAGGGAGAAGCAGACTCCCTGCCGAGCAGGGAGCCCGATGCGGGACTCGATCCCGGGACTCCAGGATCATGACCTGAGCCGAAGGCAGTCGCTTAACCAACTGAGCCACCCAGGCGCCCTTAACTCTTCTTTAAATGTTAGGTAAAATTCACCTGTGAGGCCATCTAGTCCTGGACTTTTGTGTGTTGGCAATTTTTTTGATTACTGACTCAATGTCATTAGTGCTAATTGATCTGTTAAGATTTTCTATTTCTTCTCAATTCAGTTTTGGAAGATTGCATATTTCTAGCAATTTATCAATTTTTTCTAGTCGTCCTATTTATTTGTATATAATTTTTCATAGTAGTCTTTTATCATCGTTTGTATTTCTGGGGCCAGTCCTTACTTCTCTCTCATTTTTATTTATTTGGGTCATCTCTTTTTTTCTGATGAGTCTGGCTAAAGGCTTTGTTTATCTTTTCAAAGAACCACTTCTTGGTTTCATTGATCTTTTGTTTTCAGTCTCTATTTTATTTATATTTTGATCTTTATTATTTTCTTCCTTCTATTCACGTTGGACTTTCTTTGTTCTTTTTCTAGTTCCTTTAGATGTAAGGGTAGATTGTTTACTTGAACTTTCTCTTCTTTCTCAAGGTAGGTCTGTATCACCATAAATTTTCCTTTTAGAAGGGTTTTTGCTATGTCCCCCAATATTTGCACTTTTGTGTTTTCATTTTCATTTGTCTTCGCCTATTTTTTTATTTCCTCTTGGATTTCTTCAGTGATCCATTTGTTTAGTAGTATGTTGTTTAGCCTCTTTGTGTGTGTGTGTTTGTGTGTGTGTTTTCCCAGTTTTTTTTTTTTTTCTTGTTATTGATTTTTAGTTTTATACCACTGTGGTCAAAAAAGATGCATGATACGATTTCAATCTCTTAAATTTATTGAGACTTGTTTTGTGGCTTAACATGCCATCCATCATGGAAAATGCTCCATGTGCCCTTGAAAAAGAATGTGTATTCTATTGTTGTGGGTTAGAAGTTTAGAATGTTCTGTATATATCTGTTTTGTATATATGGTCTAATGTGTTTAAAGACACTGTTTTCTTTTTTTCTTTTTAAAGATTTTATTTATTTACTTGACAGAGAGAATGAGATAGAGAGAGCATGAGAGGGGGGAGGGGCAGAGGGAGAAGCAGACTCCCCTCTGAGCAGGGTGCTGGATGCGGGACTTGATCCCAGGACTCCAGGATCATGACCTGAGCCGAAGGCAGTCACTTAACCAGTTGAGCCACCCAGGCGCCCAAGACACTGTTTTCTTAATGATTTTCTGTGTGGGTGATGTCAGTGGGGTATTAAAGACCCCTACTATTATTGTATTACTCTCAATTTCTCCCTTTATATCTGTTAATTTTTGTTTTATTAGGTACTCCAAGGTTGGATTCATAGGTATTTACAATTGTTATATACTTTTATTGGACCTAATCCCTGTATCATTATGTAATACCCTTCTTTGTCTATTGTTGAAGTCTTTGTTTTAAAGTCTATTTTGTCTTATGTAAGTATTGTTTCTCCCACTTCTTTTTTTTTGTTTCCATTTTCATGGAATGTAATTTTGCATAGGCGTAAAAAGGCATATTTCAGCTTAAGTCATGATCCTAGGGTTTTGGTATTGAGCCCCATGTCAGGTTCTGTGCTCAGCATGGAGTCCGCTTAAGATTTTCTCTCCCCCTTTCTCTCTGCCCCTCCCCCACTCACATGCTGTCTCTCCAAAATAAAATAAAATCATAACTAACTAAATAAATAAAAGTAAAATAGCCCATATTTGAAATCATAATTCAAGTAATATCTATTTTATCAAAATGTGACCCTCAGTTTCTTTCTTCTCATGATAACCCATTTTCTATTCTCAGAATAGAAATCATTTGAGTTTAATTACTTGGTAAGTCATTCGTAAATTAGAAATCAATATGTAGTAAGGATAACATGAGAAATAAAGATCACAGGCCAACATTACTCCTATCCATACCATCAATTCCTAAACTAAATATTAATTTATTAAATCCAGGAATATGTGAAAATATATAATGACCAATTTGGGTTTATTTCAGGATTTTGGGTTGGCTTTAATATTATAAAATCAAAATAATTCACCAAATTAAAATAAATTTTGAAAAGTCGTAGTCATCTCAAATAATATCAAAAAGTGTGATAAAATTCTATATTATTTATAAGTGGACATATATGAAATCTAATTAGAAAATTAGGAATGGTAGGAAATATCTTTAATTTGTAAAATGTATCTATGAAAAAACTATAGTAAATATACTAAACTATATTGTAAAGATAGACTATATCCCTGATTTGGAGGTAGGAAAATATTTCTTTTATAAGATGTCAAACTCACAATCCTAAAGAAAGATAGATTCATTGGAATACATAAAATCAAGATCTTCTAACAAAAATACCATTGAAAGAGTAAAATGGAAGACACAGACTAGGGACTTTTAGGCATACTGTTGTTGTTGTTGTTTTTGTTTGTTTTAAAATCTTGTGGTGATTGCATGATTATTTGCGATAATCCACTGAGATATGTACTTAGATATATTGTGTTATACATTTAATATTGAACAGTTAAAAATAAGGTACTGTAAATCTTTCACCTTTATGCAAGACACAAGGAAGAATTTTAGCATGGATTTTAGAATGGAAGGGCACTGGAAATTACCTAAGCAATCTTATTTTGGGTGCCAAAGGATTAAAAAAGCCACGGGCTCATGGGCAAGTGCCCTGTTCAACAAGCTCTCTTCATATTTTAAACATTTACTCATAATAGGGTCAGTGTACTTATATTAATTTTATCTACTTGTTTTCTGCTTTTGTTTTTAAAATCTACTTACAATATAAAGGTTTTGTTTTGTTTTGTTTTTTCTGTCTTATGTGAAGTTCTGGAAGCGGAGGATAGGACTCCCAGAGCACAAGAAAAAAAAATTTATATATATGTCATTCTGACATTTATAGGTAACCTAGAAAATGATCTGAAAGTGAAACTATGGAAAAACTAGAAAATACAATATTTGAAAAAGGAAATTTTAATAGGTATACATATATATGTGACAATAGGCATAACATTATATAATTTTTTAGATATAGTCAAAATTAATGGTGATATTTTTTAATGAAACCAACATATTAAATGTGATTATCTTAAATTTATAATATAAACCAGTTCATTTCTAGCAAGTTTTGGAAACTTAAGCAGAAAATTTAAAACTGCTTGTAATATAACATTGAATGCTTAAAAGTGGAAGTTATTTTTGACAATATACGATTGTTTCTGTATTTTTTTTGGTAAAATATGAGCAGTAATTTCTGGTGGACAATCTATTTTTGCTAACTCACTATGAATGTGAGTATATAAACAAAGTTTTCAAAAGATAGGTAGCCTCCTTACTACATGTATATTTTCTAACAGAAATGACAAAAAGACCACAGTCATTAAACCTAACCATAAATGGATTACCAAAATTTACCATTAGCCAAAGATTTACAGTCAAGGAGTTTTAGGTGTACAAAGCAGTTATTAAAAGTGGTGTGTGTTTTAAAATCCAAAGCTTCCTGTTAGATATATAAGGGTAATACTTCCTATCAATCAAATCTAATCTTCCTATTCATGAGGATATCCCAAAGGTAGAAAAGACAGGGAAGGTAAGTTTTCAGGGCAGCAGGTCCTTCATAGCTAGCTGGAAGGCAGATTGGGAAAAATGATCAGAGCATTAAACTGTGCTGAGAGTGGACTTAAAGCCCCAGGGTTTGTTATGCTGATGGGCCAAAAGTCTTGTAAGAAGGAAGTAAAAGAAAATTTGGAGGAGATATTCTTCCTTAGTCTTTTGAAGTTGTAGGTATTCCAAATCATTTTTTTAAAGCTTTATTTAGTTATAATTGACATATAATAAATCACATACTTTTAAAGGTTGCAATTTGATGGGCTTTGGCATGTGTATACAACTTGTGAAATCATCATCCCCCAGAAGTTTCCTTGTGCTGCACTGTGATCCATCCTTCCCACTTATCCCCATCCCCAAAATGTACCCCCAGTCCTCAGGCAGTCACTGTTTTACTATCAGTATAGATATGGTTTGATTTTCCAGGACTTCATTTAAATAGTATAACACAATACATTCTGTTTTTCATCTTCAATGTGGCTATATTGAGATTAATCCATTTTATTGTGGGTAGCAATATTTCATTACATTTTATTGCTGAGTAGTATTCCATTGTATGGAAATATTACAATTTATTTGCTCCCTTGTCGAGATAAACTATTTCCAGTTTTATACTGAGCACCTTTTCATGTGAGTTTTGCCATCTGTATATCTTCTTTGATGAAGTGTAACTTCAACTTTTTTGCTTGTGTTTTATTGCATTGTTTATCTTCAAGGTTCTCTTGGATAGGAGTCTTTTATAAGTTACATGACTTACAAATATTTTCTCTCATTCTGTGGCTTATCTTTTTATTCTCTTAACAATACCTTTTGAAGTGCTGAATTTAATTTCTGATAAAGGTTCAATGCACACTTGAAAATAATACATGTTCTGTTGTTGGGCAGAGTATTCTGAAAATTTTAACAAATCAGGTTGTTGATAGTACTGTTCAAGTTACCTATATCCTTACTGAATTTCTGTCCATTTATTCTATCAATTATTGAGAGCAGGATGATGAAATCTCTAACTAATAATGTGTGTGTTTTTTTATTGTGATTTTTGGCTTTAGGTATTTTGGTACTTTGTCAGGTGCTTAAGGGTTAGAATTGTTATATGTTCTAGATAAATTGGCCCCTTTATCACTATGAAATGACCTTATTTATCTCTGACAATTTTTTCATTTTGAAACCTAATTTGTTAGGTTAACCTAATATTAGGTTTAACCTAGTATTAATATAGCCACTCTTGCTTTATTTTGTATAGTACTAACACAGTATTTTTTTCCATTCTTTTACTTATAATCTGCCTTTATAGTTGAGGTTGACATTCTTAGTAGGCAGCATTTAGGTGGGGCTTGCTTTGTGATATAATCTGATGATTTCTGCTTTTATAATTTGGGTACTTATGCCATATATATTTAATGTAGCTTTTTATGGTTGGGTTTAAGTCTGCCATCTTGCTATTTGTTTCTAATTTCTTCAATCTGTATTCTCCTTTTTCTTTTTTATAAAGCTTCTTTTGGATTGAGTGTTATGATTCCATTTAACTTGCTTCCTGACTTATTAGCTATAACTCTTCATTATGTTATTTTATTTTTTATTGATATTTAATTAATCACAGTCTACTTTCAATAATATTTGATATTCCATGAGGATATACTTTATAACCACATGCTTCCATTTCTCACCTTCTGGTCTTTGTGCTATTATCATTTTGCATTTTACTTCTACTCTGGTAATAAGCCCCATATTATATTGTTTTATTTTTGTTTAAACAATCAATTATCTTTTAAAGGTATCTAAAAATAACAACAACAACAACAAAAGACTATATATTTAGTCATGTAGTTACCATTTCTAGTGCTCCTCCTTGCTATCTGTAGACCCAGGTTTATTTTGATAGTATTTTCCTTATTGAAGTTATTTCTTCAACATTTCTGGGAGTATTGGGCTGATAATCATAAAATCCTGCAGATTTGTGTAGTTTTTATTCCTATGTCTTCAAGTGCACTGCTCTTCATTCTACAATGATTAATTTGTTGTTAATTTCATCAGTGAATTTTTATCTCAAATATTGTAGTTTTTATCTGTACAAATTTGATTTAGGCATTTTAAAAATATCTTTCATGCCTCTGCTTATCATGTTTTATCTTTCTTCTGAGTTCTTGAAAATATTGAATGCAGTTATAGCAACTGCTTTAATGTTCTTATCTACCAATTCTATCATCTGTGCCATTTGGGAAGTAGTTTCATTAATTTACTTATTCTTCACATTTCCCTGCTTCTTTGCATGCCTGGTAAATTTTTTTGTTTTTGTTTTTGGCTGTTACAATTTTTTAATTGAGATTAAATTCATATAACAAAAAAACTGACTATTTTTCAAGTGTGCGGTTCAGTGACATTTGGTCTAGTCAGAGTGTGGTGCAACTACCACCTCTTTCTAGTTCCAAAACATTTTCATCACCCCAACAGCAAACCCTTTACCCACTTAGCAGTCCATCTCCATTCTCTCTCGCTCTAGCTCCTGGCAACCATCAATCTGGTTTCTTCTTTTTTCTTCTTTTTGTTGACGTATAGTTGACACACCATGTTACATTAGTTTCAGATGTACAACATAGTGATTTGACAACTCTATGCATTATGCTATGCTTACCACACTATAGCTTTCATCTATCACAATACAACACTATTATAATACCACTGACTATATTTCCTATGCTATACTTTTTACCTCCAAGACTCATTCATTCACTAACAGAAAGCATGTGTCTATCACCCCCTTTCACCTATTTTGCCCATCCCCCTGGGCCCTCTGGCAACTATCAGTTTATTTTCTGTATTTATGTGTCTTTTTCTGCTCTTTTTTTTAGATTCCACATAAAAGTGAAATTATATTATATTTGTTTTTCTCTGACTTATTTCACTTAACACAGTACCCTCTAGATCCAGCCTAATTGTTGCAAATATGCCTGGTAATTTTTTTATAGGATGTTCCCAGAATTTCAGCTCTGTCTGCTTGTCTCAGGAAACCTCAGAACACTGGAAATTTTATCCATGCCATCACTTGGGACAATTGCAGGGCTTATATATATATTTTTTCTGTCTTTCAAGGATCATTGCCCTTCATTGCCTTATATCCTTATTCTTATATAAGATATACCCAATTCTTAAATAAGAGTTGACAGTGGTTGTTTCCTATATTTTACCTGACATTTTAAAGTTCTTTCATGTAGGTTGGTAAATCTCGTCCTTGTTGCTCCATCTTAATCTGAAGAGCAGAAATTCCAGGTAGTCTCTAGTCTAATTTTTTATTCACCATTAAAAATGAAACATTCTTATAGAAAAAGTAGGGCTATGTTACTCTCACTATCAAAGACAAGGGGGTATCAAAGCATTTATAAATAACTCTATTATTTACTATGTATTTTTTAAAAAAGATTTTATTTATTCATTTGAGAGAGACACAGAGAGAGACAGAGAATGAGCAGGGAGGGGAGAGTGGAGGTAGAAGCAGACTCCTTGCTGAGCAGGGAGTAAGACATGGGGCTCAATCCCGGGACCCTGGGATCATGACCTGAGCCAAAGGCAGACCCTTAACAGACTGAACCACCCAGGCGCTCCTTTACTATGTATTCTTAATGATTAGGAAGCATAAATATTGTCATGGGCCACATTAAATATCTCAGAAAGCAGATATTGAAGTTTTATTTTATGTAAACACTAATCTCTGTTCATGTATGATGAATCCACAGAGACTGTTGCTTCATAGTGTAATTATTTGTTCGCAGTGTAAAACATGCTGGAGGGAACTATCATATCAGCTGGTGTTATCAAAGTGATTTGACAACTTAATTCATGTCAATGTGTTCCTAAGGAGCATAAATGATTTACCGATTTGTGAGCTTTGTTTTAAACAAACTGAATCAAAATCTCTAGATACATGGTCTGGACCTTTTTATTAAAATAAAATCAAATTAGAAACAGAAAAATGTAAAATTACTTTTCACAGGTAGTGTGATTGTCAGGTTTAGGAAGAACGAAATAAAACTACCGTGAGCTGTAACCATAAGTATTTCATACAATAGAGAGGAGATCTATTTAGGATGTTGTGTATTTTGACAACGTGCAAATACTGCTACTGAGACTGTTAATCCCCCCAGTTAATACTAAATATTCAGGGCGCCTGCGTGGCTCAGTTGGTTAAGCGACTGCCTTCGGCTCAGGTCATGATCCTGGAGTCCCGGGATCGAGTCCCGCATCGGCCTCCCTGCTCGGCAGGGTGTCTCCTGCTCCCTCTGCCCTCTTCCCTCTCGTGCTCTCTGTCTCTCATTCTCTCTCTCTCTCTCAAATAAAAAAAAAAATACTAAATATTCATAGGGCTTTATTTAGTAATATCTTCCTTTTTTTTGAGAGAGAGAGAGAAAGCACCCATAGTGGGGGTGGGGGCAGAGGGAGAGAATCTGTTTTCTCTTTCTGATCTATGTAGCAAGATTTCTGCATAGCTCCAGAGTTTTACAGTTACAACTTTAATTAATGAACAGAATAGCTCAATGATTTGAGCTCCAAATCTAATAATCCTAGGGAGGGGCTCTTTTTGTTGCAGGTTGAATTACATGTTTGCCTCTCATCGTCAAAGCTGACAAGGATCTAGGGTCTGCAGAAGTGACTGGGCTAGGACTACCTTTGGTGATGGGCTGCCTACTGTTTCATTCATCAGTGCAAGCTACTGGATTGGTGGCAGCGAGGAGGCCGATAGAACAATTGTGATTACAGTAATGGCATGTATAGAAGTGGGCCAGCTCGGGGACACCTCGGTGGCTCAGTTGTTTGAGCATCTGCCTTCAGCTCAGGTCATGATCTCAGGGTCCTGGGATCAAGCCCCGTATGGGGCTCCCTGCTCAGTGGCGAATCTGCTTCTCCCTCTCCCTCTGTGATCTCTCTCACTCTCACTCTCTCTCAAATAAATAAATAAAAATCTTAAAAAAAAAAAAAAGAAGTGGGCCAGCTCACACATAAAAGAATATGCTAGAAAACAACACTATGAAAATCTACCACAGTTTTTCATATACATTTCTTTTTCTCTACCTGAGAGAACATTGAATGTTTGAGTCAGTAAATACTTCTAAGTTTCGAGAGTTTAAAAAAAGAATGCAGAGTGATAGTTTTGTAAAGAAAGAAAATATTTTCCCCTATATTTTTCTTCCTCTCAAGGCATTTTAATTTTCCACTTGTAAATTCTCTTTATTTCCCCTTCGACTGTGGAACAGGATGGTTTTCTCACAACATAACTAGAATTCCACCCTTGCCCAACCAGGATATCTTGACTGAAAGATTATTATACTTGGTGGTGGAGTCAGTAAAAGAATACTGATCTTTTTCCTAAGCAAAGGCACATGTTACTTTTTGGGCATGTATTCTGTATGTTTACATTAAAAAGGAAAGTCTTTTATTTACTTATTATCACAAATGGCATCTGTTGAAAATATATTAACTATGTTTGTTAGAAATGCCTATTAAACTATTTATGAATATTAATTAATTCCACCTGCTGAGATGCTTTAATTCTTAGGGGGATAATGTTATTTTTTATATATTTGGCATAAGAAATATGTCAAGTGTATGTAGATGCATAGGACCAAATTCTCCTTGATCAAAGACACTAGGTAACAGGTTAGCAACATTCCAGAAGTGACATATATCCAGTTTTTATAAATTTTCCAAGGCTTTATGGACAGAAGCATAGAAAGGAGACCATATTCTGTGTGCTTCTAAAAACTCCCCTGTAACTTTCAGAGGAAAACTGGAAACAATGTATGCAAAGTAGTACCATGAACACAGAGATGGCAAATATATCACCCGTAGAGCAGAAGGTGAGGATGAGAAAACTCTAGGGATACACTCCTATAAGCCCTCTGACTCTGGAAGTGATACAAATAAATTTTAAGCCTGTACAGGACCAGATGTGGGCTTGGCAGATTAATAAGGGAGGCTCCCTGTTTTTTAAGACCTTCAGATCTGCTTCTTCCCTGAATTACACTCATGACTCTCATAGATTCCTCACTATGGAAGAGGGAATCCCATACTGTGCCCTGCAGTTGAGCCCTAGGCCACTGCCTTCCTAAGAGTTCATCCAGCTGTATGAGTAGAAATTTCTCATCTGAACATCTCTCACTTTTGTACTCCCAGGCCCTTATGTGGGCTCTTTAGAAATGGCACCTCCTGACTTTATAATAATGAAGACTATTTAAATTCTACCCATGTTGGGAACCAAGGATTTCATCTTACTTCCCCTCCAGACATCTATCTCCCTGCTATAAATTTAGAATGTGGTATATTCTATTACTAAAATTAATCTTCAATATAGTAGAATTTATTTCTCTCTTTTAAGTAAATTGAGGGTTGTGGGAAAATAACAGGTTTAGGTATCAACAGAGAATGTATTTTGTTGTTGAAAGAATACAGATTTTCATGTCAGTATAAATTTTATTGAAGGGAATTTCTTTACTTTCACTATAAAAGTCAGATGAGTTATAGGTTTAGATATAAGCAAATTCTGTGGAAAAGATAATGAATTACTGAAATAAATGATAATTATACAAAATCACATTAGGAGATAGCAAATGAATATAATGCTGCCTAATATAGGTCAAATACTGTTAAATATTTTAATCAACTGATTGGGAAGTACAGAGAAACATATGCTGATTACCTTAGCAGGTGAGAAATTGTGGAGGAAATTGTAAATTCTTGGGTTGCTAGGATTATGGTACCATGCTCTTTTGAAATTAGAATTGTCTTTTCATGAATAAAAGGAGATTTTGCTAAAAGAAAAAAAGTCACGCAAGAAATGACAAGCAAATCTATATTTAAGAATAACTGTTGTTTCGGGGCACCTGGGTGGCTCAGTCGGTTGAGTCTGCCTTCAGCTCAGGTCATGATCCCAGCGTTCTGGGATCGAGCCCTGCATCGGGCTCCCTTCTCCGCGGGAAGCCTGCTTCTCCCTCTCCTACTCCCCCTGCTTGTGTTCCCTCTCTCGCTGTCTCTCTCTCTGTCAAATAAATAAATAAAATCTTAAAAAAAAAAAAAAAGAATAACTGTTATTTCTTTTCTCCCATGTGTTCTCTCTGACCATACCACACCTGAAATAAAGTATTGAATTTCATTTTATAAATACTACTTAGGAAAAAACCCTAAAATGATTAAAAATTTAGGAAAATACAGAAGTTATATAAAAGGTGTAATATCTTATGAAAATAAAGCCTATGTAACATAATTTTGGAACTAGGTTTACCTTAGAATAATAAAGCACAAGCCTTTCTTCTTGTGTATTAGGAAGTTAGGGTGGAAAGATTTTAAAAGACGTGCCAAGGTTACAGTGAAGAAAAGAAAAAGCCAAGGTTGAGGCTAAGCCCATTAAACTGATTTTATCTCAGCCTGCTGCATTTTTACTCAAAATAAAGTTTGAGGAGAGGTACCTGCCTGGCTCAGTTGATAGAGCATGTGACTCTTGATCTTAGGGTCATGAGATCAAGCCACATGGTGGGCCTAGATCTTACTTTGTAAAAAAATAAAATGAAAATTAAAAAAAAAAATTAAAAATTAAAAAAAATAAAATTAAAATTAAAGATTGAGGAGAGGTAAGAGACATGAGAAATCCTTCTGAGAATGAGTCTTTTGTGTCATAAAGTGAAGTATGTAACTTCACAAGATTTGTAATGTTTTGTTAACTAGACCTAGAGAATCAGTCTTTTAAGTAGTCTTTTTTTTTTTTTTTTAAAGATTTTATTTATTTATTTGACAGAGAGAGATAATGAGAGCAAGAACACAAGCAGGGGGAGTGGGAGAGGGAGAAGCAGGCTTCCCGCAGAGCAGGGAGCCCGATGTGGGACTCGATCCCAGGACCCTGGGATCATGACCTGAGCTGAAGACAAACGCTTAATGAGTGAGCCACCCAGGCGCCCCTTTTAAGTAGTCTTAAAAGATGGGAAAACAAGGTCATATATTTTGTTTTGTGACAGACTTGAAACACATTTAGAAATAAAAACTCACTAGAGTAAATACCGTGGTGTGTGTGTGTATGTATGTGTATAAATATATGTATATGTATATATATAATCTTAGTTGATAACACAGGTGGCTTGATGGTGGGAATGTACCATAACATATCTACTAGTGATATTCTGATAAATTTACATTTGTTTAAGAGAACACTATTTAGACACTGTGAGAACTTGATTCATTTCACTTAAATCTTCCATATTGTGTGTCTGTGAAGGAGACATAAGTTATAGCTCTTCAGGGAGGAAAAACAAAACAAAACAAAACAACAACAAAAAAACCCCAAAACATACACACACAGACACACACACACAGACACACACACACACCAGAGAATGGAAGGGACTGACTGCTTGATTATCAAAACCTCATCCAGCATAAATATTCAATAGGTTTTGCTACCTAAAATCTTGTCACCTTCTCAAAGCAAATATTTATTTTTAATTCCCACCAAAGTGTTTAATATATAACCATGCATAGTACGTAATATGTTGAGTATCATAAAGATATACCAGGAGGAAAATTCTGTGGGAATTCACAAATTATACCACCTTTAATTAAATAAATGGGTTCTTGAATAGTTAGATAGAATATTTTGGCAATATAGAATAATACACCAAAAACAAGACTGAGAATGAGCACTAGTCCTCTGACAGCTGCATCTTTGAGCTTTCCTTTATCATGTGTTATATACAAAAAGGAGCGTATAATCATTGATTCTTGTTGTGACAAAAACTTTTGAGCTACCTTTCCTTAGTAATAGAGTAGAAGTTGTAACAAAGATCTGTCATCATGGATTATTCACTATGGATTATTCTCCCTTTTTTCAATAGTACTGAAGTTGCAGTTGGACATTTTAGAAAAGGCAGGACTATGGAGACAGTAAGTGGGCATATGGGAACTCTACTTTTTGCTCCATTTTGCTGTGAGCCTAAAACTGCTGTATTAAAATAGAAACATACACATATATTTATATATGCTATGCATATATGTGATATGCACATATATACACATATATTTCACAGTAGTCATGCTAAGGTGTTTTGGAAAGAAAGGACTAAGTGGTGTGTGGTGGGTACTTGCTGATTTATTTCTTTTTGGGTTTGTTGGATTACTGACTTTATTCAAGTGGGAACATTGACACCCAATCCTCAAATGCTTTTTACCAAACATAACATCGTCTTTGCTCTAAGATGCAAGATTAGGCATTAATAAAGGACATAGAAACTGGAGCTAAATAAAAGTGGCTTTTTGAAGGAGCAACCCAGATATTTCATCTTAATACTTTCAAATTTACTTCCCTAAGATCAAACACTACATATTAGTAGTATAATAAATATTGACAGGTAGTGTGAATGATTTATCATATGCTTTTTAGATCTTAGAATTGGGTGACCTTAAAATAATGTAATCATAATCTGTGAACAAATCAGTATGTTTTAACTCTATATTTGGTGTAATGGTCCTTAACTGGAAATCAATCAAACTCCCATCAACAACAGAATGGACTGGTGGAATGTGGAATATTTTACATTAACGAGAGTGAATAGCCTAAAACTATATGAAACAATATGGATAATTCTTGCAGACATAGTGAAAGAAAGAAGCCAATCCAAAAGAGTATATATTATATGATTCCATTTTTTTAAAGTACAAAAAACAGCCAAACAAACAAAAAAAAAACATTGATATTGGTTTCCCTTAAAGATGACTGGAAAGGGGTATAAAGAAATTTCTGACAATACTGATAATGTTCTATTTCTTGACCTTGAAACGTGTTAAAGGAGTGAGTTCAATCTGTGAAAATGAACCAAACCATACAGTAAAAATACTTGCCCATTTCTCTATGTGTATTACTGGAGGATATTTACTATATGCCCAGCAATGAAGTGAAACTGTCAGGGACAAAAGAAGAATAGTACAGTGCCTCCTCTGCATCCTTACAGCCTACACAAGGAGAGGAGCCTAACATATATGAAAACATTAAAATTTTTAACTGAGAAGTGTATGATTAAAGGTCAACTGTTACCAGTTTATTGTCTATCTAGATCAAAGGAAAATACCACTAAGATCTAATATCTGTAAGAAATATTGGAGGAGCTTGTACTTGAAATATGCATTAAGGTATAAGTTTGGACAATTCTAGTCTGAGCCTAAAGATGTGACAATTTGAAGATCTTCATTATAGTCCCCCTGGGGTATTAAAAGCAATAGCACCAACAATTAGCCTGTAAGACAATTCTCACTTGTAAGATATACTACTAATTAAATTTTCAATTGTTATTTAGTATCTTTTCCACTATGTAGTTTAGTTTGTGTGGCACTAATGAAGTCAAAGTTTAATAATATCTCAAATACATAGGCTATGTTACCTGATAGCTAAATCGATTTATCTTTTCAATGGCCAATGGCAAAAAATGACTTACAGGTGGAATTATGAGGTACTATCTATATGTTCCTTCTGAAATTAATTTGGGCTAAGAAGGAGTGGTGTCATTTTTATGTATAAACAAAAGTATAAGTATTTTTCCATATCTGTGGTTGTCTTCCATTTTATATTCCAATCTCTTCAAAGATTTATTCTTATAATCTTACAATATTATCTATACAATCAAGCCATTATTAACAAAAAAGAAAGAATTAGCAAAGGGACCTTGTCCACATTCATTTAACGTGCAAGCTCTGAATTACAGTTTACATCCACTTTTATGCTTTTGGCTTACCCAAACTAGAGATGTGGAGAATTTTAACTGTTCATTTCCAGTGACTTTCTGGGCCAATATATTCACCTACCTGTTTAGTCCTCCGGAGCTAATGATCAAGCAACTCACCCAGTTCATTTCCTGATTTACACAGGTGCACATGGAGATATTCAAAATCATAATTAACAAAGTTGCTTCATACCTGCACACAAATGAACATATTCTATGTAAATAAGCTAAAGAAAATCAGATTTGTATATAGCGAAATTGCTTAGCTAAATAAACAAATTAAAGTAAGCATCTAAGTATGTAGTTAAGAGTGAGCAATAACAATTATAATGAACTACTATTGAAGCTTTAATCTTGTATCTTCAAGCTATATGCCAAAAATTGGAAATTAGAAAAATGGAAAAAAATATTAAACTCCAATACTCATGAAATTATATGAACCATGTGCTTGTGAAGTCATCCCCCAACTTTTTAGTAAATAAATTGAGGCTTGTGAAATTAATACTTTTGGGAAACGATGCTAAACAACATCAGAGTTAGTTATTTTTCACAGACATATTAATGTTAAAGATAGGGAGAGGGGACTAAAATAAATTCCATCCTGGAAAGGGAAGGCATTCTTAAATAGGATCCATTATTTAAGACAAGGAATGCTTTCATTAATGTGAGAACTGTGTTATTCAAGATAGAGTATAAGCTACATACTTATCTTTATTTTAACAAATAAAAAACCTGAAAAAGTTTTAAAGGTTTACCAAGTTTTGTATATATGCCCTAGGATTGATCCTTGGCCACCTGCTGAAAGACCTCTTATGTTCTTGGACATGGTGCCCTGGCCACTTCATGAGTCCTTGTATTCGTTTTTTTTTTAGGGCTGCTGCAACAAAGTATCACAAACTGAGTGATTTAAACAACAGAAATTTAGTTTCTCACAGTTCTGGAATTAGAAGTCCAAGATCAAAGTGTTGCATGGTCAGTTCCTTCTGAGGGCTGTAAGAAAGAATCTGTTGCATTCTTCTCTCCTCGCTTCCGGTGGTTGTTGGCAATTTTTGGTATTCCCCATCTTCTGTTCATCACCCTAATCCTTGCCTTCATCTTTACATGGTATTCTTTCTGTGTGCAGGTCTATCTCAAAATTTCCCCCATTTATAAGGAGAGTAGTCATAGCAGATTTGGAGTTTGTCCTTCCATTTATGTCATCTTCAATTTCTTTCATCAGTGTTTTATAGGTTTCAGAGTACATATCTTTCGCTTCCTTGGTTAAATTTATTCCTAGGTATATTAATTTGGGGGGAGGGGGAAATTGTAAGTGGACTTGTTTTCTTAATTTGTCTACCTGCTACTTCATTAGTAGTATATAGAAATGCAACTTAATTCTGTATGTTGATTTTATATGTTGTGACCTTAGTGAATTCATTTATCAGTTCTAGTATTTTTTGGTAGGCTTTAGGATTATATATAGTATCATGTCTTCTGCAAATATTGAGAGTTTTACTTTTTACTTAACAATATGGATGCCTTTTATTTCTTTTTCTTTTCTGATTGCTGTGGCTAGGACTTCTAATACTATGTTGAATAAAAATGGTGAGAGTGAACATCCTTGCCTTGTTCATGATATTAGGAGAAAAGTGCTCAGTTTCTCACCGCTGAGTATGATGTTAGCTGCAGCTTTTTCATATATGGCCTTTATTATGTCGAGGTATGTTCCCTCTTAAACCTCCTTTGTTGAGGGTTTTTATCATAAATGGAAGTTGTACTTTGTCAAATGCTATTTCTGAGTCTATTGAAATGATCATATGGTTTTTATCCGTTCTTTTGTTGATGTGATGTATCATGTTGATTGTGAATATTAAACCACCCTTGCACCTCAGGAATAAATCCCAATTGATTGTGGGGAATGATTTTTTAAATGTATTATTGGATTTGGTTTGCTAATATTGTTTAGGATTTTTGCGTCTATGTTCATCAGAGATATTGGCCTCTAGTTCTCTTTTTGTGTGATTTCTTTATCTGGTTTTGGTATCAGAGTGATACTGACCTCCAAGGATGAATTTGGAAGCTTTCCTTCCTCTTCTATTTTTTTGGAATAGTTTGAGAACAGATATGAACTCTAAATGTTTGGTAGAATTCATCTCTGAAGCCATCTGATCCTGGGCTTTTGTTTGTTGGGAGTTTTTTGATCATTGATTCAACTTCATAGATGGTAATTGTTCAAATTTCCTAATTCTTCCTGATTCAGTTTTGGGAGGCTATATGTTTCTAGGAATTTATCCCTTCTAGGTTGTCAAATTTGTTGGCATATATTTTTTATAATATTCTCTTCTGCTCTTTTTTATTTCTGTGGTATGGGTTGCTATTTCTCCTCTTTCAATTGTGACTTTGTTTGTCTGAGTCTTTTTTTTTAATGAGTCTGGCTACAGGTTTATAATTTTTTTTTTTTTAATTTTCAAAGAACCAGCTCCTGTTATCATTGATCTGTTGTATTTTTTTTTTAATTTCTATTTATTTCTGCTCTACTCTTTACTGTTTTCCTCCTTCCACTGATTCAGGGTTTTGTTCGTTCTTTTTTAATTTTTTTTCTCCCTAGGAGTTCTTTAGGAATAAGGCTAGGTTGTTTATTTGAGATTTTTCTTCTTGAAGTATTGCTGTAAACTTCCCTCTTAGAACAGATTTGCTGCATCCCCAAAATTTTGGAGCATTGTGTTTTCATTTTCATTTGTCTCCATGAATTTCTTGATTTCTTCTTTGATTTCTTGGTTGACCCATTCATTGTCTAGTAGCATGTTATTTAACCTCCATGTATTTGTGTTCTTTCCAGATTTTTTTCTCATGGTTGATTTCTAATTTCATATGTTGTGTTTGGAAATGATGCATGGTATGAATTTAAATGAAGTTTTAAATGTTGAGACTTGTTTTGAAATGTTGAAGACTTGTTTTGCAGCAGCTATGTGATCTGTTCTGGAGAATGTTCCATGTGCCCTTGAAAAGACTGTATTCTGCTGTTCTGGAATGAAATGTTCTACATATATCTGTTCAATCCATGTGGCCCAGTGTGTCATTCAAATCCAGTTTTTCCTTATTGATTTTCAAGATGGATGATCCATCCATCGATGTAAGTTGGGTGTTTAAATCCCCTGCTATTATTGTATTACCATTGATTACTCCCATTTTAATATTTTTTATTTTTTTAAATTTTGCATTAAGTTTTATTATACTCAAGCTTGTCACCAGTTTCCTATCTTTAGGGGCCCGGGGCCCCATCATGTGTCATAATTGGCCTCTCCCAGCATTGTGGTTCTCCATTAGAACTTCGATCTCTCACCTTCTCCAACTGCCAATCAAATACACATGTCTGGCTTCCTATTTGAAAGAACTCTGCTGATATAAAGTCTGTACACTTTAACATAGATCTCCTGGGAAGAATGTTTTACCCTGGGACATTTTTAAAGATATGATCTTATATACCTTAACAGGCAAGAGTGAAAAAGACTCGAAAGTGGGTGGAACCCTCTTTATTCCTTAAATCTCACCACTTAAGTGATTGTGTGTTGTACATGTATATGGAGTTGGTTCTCTTGTTTTGTCCTGACCTTCCACTAGGTGGAAGACTAGAGCATTTTACTCCAAATTCACATGCACTTACCTTCGAACAGTTAGCATGCGGTACTTATACTCCCATTTTAATTTTAGCCAGTTTATGTATTTGGGTGCTCCCTTGTTGGGTGCATAAGTATTTGCCCTTGTTATATCCTCTTGTTGGGTTGTTCATCATGTAGTGTCCTTTGTCACTGGTTAGAGCCTTAGTCTTAAATTCTATTTTGTCAGAAATACGTATTGCTGCCCCAGCTTTCTTTCGCTTGCCTTTACATAGTAAATAATGTTCAGTCCCTTCACTTTCAATCTACATGTCTTTTTTTTTTTTTTAAGATTTTATTTATTTATTTGACAGAGACACAGCAAGAGAGGGAACACAAACAGGGGGAGTGGGAGAGGGAGAAGCAGGCTTCCCGCGGAGCAGGGAGCCTGATGTGGGGCTTGATCCCAGGAGCTGGGACCATGACCTGAGCTAAAGGCAGACGCTTAACGACTGAGCCACCTGGGCGTCCCTCAGTCTACATGTCTTTAGAGTTAAAGTGAGTCTCTTACAGGCAACTTATTCTTGGGTCTTGCTTTTTTATTCATTTCATCATGCTGTGTCTTTTGATCAGAATGTTTAGCCTATTTACACTCAAGGTAATTATTGATAGGTATGTATTTATTACAATTTTGTCACCTATTTATGCTTGTTTCTGTAGTTCCGCTTTGTTCCTTTTCTCTCTCCTCTCAGAGATTATTGGCTTTCGTTACTGATATACTTAGATTCTTTTCTCTCTCTCTCTCTTTTTTTTTTTTTTGCGTATCTATTAGCATTTCTTATTTGTGATTACCATTAGTTTTATATATAACATTTTTACTGTTTTTTTTAAATTTTATTTTCTTTTATTATGTTAGTCACCATACATCATTAGTTTTTTTTTATTTTTTATTTTATTATGTTACGTTAACACCATACATTATGTCATTAGTTTTTGATGTAGTGTTCCATGATTCATTGTTTGCCTATAACACTCAGTGCTCCATTCAATACATGCCCCCTTTAATACCCATCACCAGGCTAACCCATTCCCCCCACCACCCTCCCCTCTAGAACCCAGTATGTTTCTCAGAGTCCATAGCCTTTCATGGTTCATCTCCCCCTCTGATTTACACCCCTCCCTTATTTTTCCCTTCCTACTATCTTCTTTTTTTTAACATATAATGTATTATTTGTTTCAGAGGTACAGGTCTATGATTCAACAGTCTTACACAATTCACAGTGCTCACCAGAGCACATACCCTCCCCAATGTCTATCACCTAGCCACCCCATCCCTCCCACCCTCCACCACTCCAGCAACACTCAGTTTGTTTCCTGAGATTAAGAATTCCTCATATCAGTGAGATCATATGATACATGTCTTTCTCTGATTGACTTATTTCACTCAGCATAATACCCTCCAGTTCCATCCACGTCGTTGCAAATGGCAAGATTTCATTTCTTTTGATGGCTGCATATTCCATTGTATATATATATATATACCTCTTCTTTATCCATTCATCTGTCAATGGACATCTTGGCTTTTTCCATAGTTTGGTTGTTGTGGACATTGCTGCTATAAACATCGGGGTGCACGTGTCCCTTCAGATCCCTACATTTATATCTTTGGGGTAAATACCCAGTAGTGCAATTGCTGGGTCATACGGTAGCTCTATTTTCAACATTTTGAGGAACCTCCATACTGTTTTCCAGAGTGGCTGCACCAACTTGCATTCCCACCAACAGTGTAAGAGGGTTCCCCTTTCTTCACATCCCCACCAACATCTGTCGTTTCCTGACTTGTTAATTTTAGCCATTCTGACTGGTGTGAGGTGGTATCTCATTGAGGTTTTGATTTGGATTTCCCTGATGCCGAGCGATGTTGGCCACTTTTTCATGTGTCTGTTGGCCATTTGGATGTCTTCTTTGGAAAAATGTCTGTTCATGTCTTCTGCGCATTTCTTGATTGGATTATTTGTTCTTTGGGTGTTGAGTTTGATAAGTTCTTTATAGGTTTTGGATATTAGCCCTTTATCTGATATGTCATTTGCAAATATCTTCTCCCATTCTGTCGGTTGTCTTTTGGTTTTGTTGACTGTTTCTTTTGCTGTGCAAAAGCTTTTTATCTTGATGAAGTCCCAATAGTTCATTTTTGCCCTTGCTTCCCTTGCCTTTGGCGATGTTTCTAGGAAGAAGTTGCTGCGGCTGAGGTCAAAGAGGTTATTGTCTGTGTTCTCCTCTAGGATTTTGATGGACTTCTGTTTCACTCCTGTGTGTGGTGTAAGGAAATGGTCCAGTTTCATTCTTCTGCATGTGGCTGTCCAATTTTCCCAACACTATTTGTTGAAGAGACTGCCTTTTTTTCCATTGGATATTCTTTCCTGCTTTGTCGAAGATTAGTTGACCATAGAGTTGAGGGTCCATTTCTGGGGTCCCTATTCTGTTCCACTGATATATGTGTCTGTTTCTGTGCCAGTACCATACTGTCTTTTTTTTCCTTTTTATGTTATGTTAATCATCATACATTACATCATTAGTTTCTGATGTAGTGTTCCATGATTCATTGTTTGCGCATAACACCCAGTGCTCCATGCAGTACATGCCCTCTTTAATACCCATCACCGGGCTAACCCATTCTCCCAACCCCCTCCCCTCTAGAACCCTCAGTTTGTTTCTCAGAGTCCATATTCTCTCATGGTTCATTTCCCCCTGCAACTCCCCCACACCCCGTCATTTTTCCCTTCCTGATATATTCTTCTTCTTCTTCTTTTTTTTTTTTAACATATAATGTATTATTTGTTTCAGAGGTACAGGGCTGTGATTCAACAGTCTTACACAATTCACAACACTCACCATAGCACATACCCTCCCCAATGTCTATCACCCAGCCAACCCATCCAGCCATACCACCCTGAATGCTCCCGATCTTGTCTGATCTTGGAAGCTTAGCAGGGTCGAGCCTGGTTAGTACTTGGATGGGAGTATCATACTGTCTTGATGATTACAGCTTTGTAATAGAGCTTGACGTCCGGAATTGTGATGCTGCCAGCTTTGCTTTTCTTTTTCAACATTCCTCTGTCTATTCGGAGTCTTTTCTGGTTCCTTACAAATTTTAGGATTATTTGTTCCATTTCTTTGAAAAAAGTGGATGGTATTTTGATGGGGATTGCATTGAATGTGTAGACTGCTCTAGATAGCATTGACATCTTCATAATATTTGTTCTTCCAATCCATGAGCATGGAACATTTTTCCATTTCTTTGTGTCTTCCTCAATTTCTTTCATGAGTATTTTAGTTTTCTGAGTACAGATTTTTTGCCTCTTTGGTTAGATTTATTCCTAGGTATCTTATGGTTTTGGGTGCAATTGTAAATGGGATCGATTCCTTAATTTCCCTTTCTTTTGTCTTGTTGTTGGTGTATAGGAATGCCACTGATTTCTGTGCATTGATTTATATCCTGCCACTTTACTGAATTCCTGTATGAGTTCTAGCAGTTTTGGGGTGGAGTCTTTTGGGTTTTCTACATAAAGTATATCATCTGCAAAGAGTGAGAATTTGACTTCTTCTTTGCCGATTCGGATGCCTTTAATGAAAACACAACTGTTCAAAATCTTTGGGATACAACACAGGTTGTCCTAAGAGGAAAGTATATAGCAATACAAGCCTTTCTCAAGAAACAAGAAAGTTCTCAAATATACAGCCTAACCCCACACCTAAAGGAGCTGGAGAAAGAACAGCAAATAAAGCCTAAACCCAGCAGGAGAAGAGAAATAATAAAGATCAGAGCAGAAATCAATGAAATAGAACCCAAAAGAACAGTAGAACAGATCAACAAAACTAGGAGTTGGTTCTTTGAAAGAATTAATAAGATTGATAAACCCCTGGCCAGACTTATCAAAAAGAAAAGAGAAAGGACCCAAGTAAATAAAATCATGAATGAAAGAGGAGAGATCACAACCAACACCAAAGAAATACAAACAATTATGAGACATATTAAGAGCAACTATATGCCAGCAAATTAGATAATCTGGAAGAAATGAATGCATTCCTAGAGATGTACCAACTACCAAAACTGAACCAGGAAGAAATAGAAATCCTGAACAGATCTATAACCACTGAGGAAATTGAAGCAGTCATCAAAAATCTCCCAACAAACAAGAGCCCAGGGCCAGATGGCTTCCCAAGGGAATTCTACCAAACATTTAAAAAAGAATTAATACCTATTCTTCTGAAACTGTTCCAAAAAATAGAAATGGAAGGAAAACTTCCAAACTCGTTTTATGAGGCCACCATTACCTTAATCCCAAAACCAGACAAAGACCCCATCAAAAAGGAGACTTATAGACCAACATCTCTGATGAACATGGATGCAAAAATTCTCACCAAAATACTAGCCAACAGGATCCAACAGTACATTAAAAGGGTTATTCACCACGACCAAGTGGGATTTATCCCTGGCCTGCAAGGTTTGTTAAACATCTGCAAATCAATCACTGTGATACAATACATTAATAAAAGAAAGAACAAGAATCATATGATCCTCTCAATAGATGCAGAAAAAGCATTTGACAAAGTACAGCATCCTTTCTTGATCAAAACTCTTCAGAGTATAGGGATAGAGGGTACATACCTTAATATCATAAAAGCCATCTATGAAAAACCCACAGCGAATATCATTCTCAATGGGGAAAAACTGAGAGCTTTCCCCCTAAGGTCAGGAACATGGCAGGGATGTCCACTATCACCACTGCTATTCAACATAGTACTAGAAGTCCTAGCCTCAGCAATCAGACATCATTAGTTTTTGATGTAGTGATCCACAATTCATTGTTTTTGTATTATACCCAGTACATTCAACATGGATGGGACTGGAGGAGATTATGCTAAGTGAAATAAGTCAAGCAGAGAAAGTCAATTATCATATGGTTTCACTTATTTGTGGAACATAAGGAATAGCATGGAGGACATTAGGAGAAGGAGGGAAAAAAGGGGGTAAATCGGAGTGGGAGACGAACCATGAGAGACTATATATAACATTTATATAGCAGGCTATATTAAGTTGATAGTTGCTTAAGTTTGAACCCATTTTAAAAGCACTGTATATTTACTCTTTACCTCCCCTCATGTCTTAGTCTGTTATGTCCTACTTTTCATCTTGTCTGTTTATGTGTATCCCTTGACTGACTTTTATAGATATACTTAAATTTACTGGTTTTGTGTGTCCTACTTTTCTTATTCCGGCTTATGGTCTTTCCTTTCCACTTAAATTGCCTCCTCTAACATTTCTTGTAAGCCTGGATTAGTGATGATGAATTTCTTTAACCTTTGCTTATCTGGAACCTGTATTCTGAGCCTTGTCTGATAGAGTATTCTTGGTTGCAGATGTCTTTCTTTCAGCACTTTGAATATATCATGCCACACTCTTCTGTCCCCAAAACTTTCTGCTGAAGATTCAGCTGATAGCCTTATGGGGTTTCCCTTGAATGTAAATGTTTTCTGTCCTCTTTCTGCTTTCAAAATTCTCTCTTTGTCACTACTTTTTGCATTTAATTACTCTGTGTCTTGGTGTCGACTTCTTTGGGTTAATTTTGTTGGGGGCTCTCTGTGCCTCATGGATCTGGATGTCTCTTTCCTTCCCACATTTGGGCAGTTTTCAGCTTATTTCTTCAAATAAATTTTCTGCCCTCTTTTCTCTCTCTTTTCCTTATGGGATCCCTATAATGCAAATGTTATTACACCTGATGATGTGTCTGAGTTCCCTAGTCTATTTTCTTCTCCTTCTGCTTGCCCTTCCTCTTCTTATTATTAGTATTACTATTACTATTTGTTTTTCTCTCTCCTCTTCAGCTTGACTGTGTTCCACTTCTCTGTCCTCCCGGTTGCTCATTCATTCTTCTGCCTCCTCTAGTGTACTATCCCCTCTAGTATATTTTTAATTTCAGTTATTGAGTTCTTCATCTCTGATTGGTTCTTTTTTATACTTTCCATCTCTTTTTTGAGCATCTTACTGAAGTCCTCCACTCTTTTCTCAAGTCCAGTGAGTATTTTTATGACCATTACCTAAATTCTCTATTAGGCATATTACTTATCTCATTTCTTCTAGGTCTCTGGCTGTGATTTTGTCCTTTTGTTTTGGGACACACTTCTCTGTCTCCTTGTTTTGTCTAACTCTCTGGGTCTGCTTTTATGTGTTCGAAAAGTCAGCTATGTCTTCTCCTCTAGAAAGTAGCGGCCTTATGAAAAGAGGTCCTGTCTTGCCCTGAAGTGCAATGTCTCCTGTTTGCCAGAAACTGACACTTGAGGGGTGTATCCTGTGTGTGTTGCAAGCCCCCTACTCTTGTGACTGAGCCATGTCTGCCTTCAGTCTCGTCACCTGCAATGGCTGTCTTTGCCTGTTTTGGACAGTGTTTGCCTGTTTGTTAGTGGGCCAGCCATGGGCTTCTTTGTGCATTTACCAAAGCTACAATAACATGGAACTGCAGGGTACTTTCCTGTGTGGTCCTCTGAGAAGCTTTTTTTGGTGAACAGGGCCTGCAGTAGGACCAAATGTCTGCTCTCAGCCCATTGCTTGGACTGCCATCAAACCAATGCATGTGGTTATCTTCCCCTCTCCTTGGTTTAGGATCCACTTTTGGATGGTGCTGGCTCCTGACAGGACTACTTACACACTTCCATCCTTTGGTGCTACTTTGGATGGACACATGCCAGGGGCATGTTGAAGGGTGCCTATCCACAGGAGAACCTGGGGATGGCACATAGTACCAGCAACCGTGGTGTTCTGCTGAGGGAGTGGATCTTGATCCACTTTGGAAAACCATTGTGACCACACTGGTGGGCAGATCCGCAGAAGATCAGAGGGATAGCCTCTTATCAAGCTAGATGGAGCACGTTGATGCTGTACTGCTTCCCGCAGGTGTCCTTGTATCTGGGCTGGGGAGTGGGAGAGAGAAATGGTGCCTAACAGCTCTTTTGCTCTTGGAGAAGTCTCCTAATGATTCTTACACCTCCAGCATGGGCTCTGAAATTAATAAATAAATCTCCTTTTCTCATTCCCTAAGTATACTTCAAACTGCTGTTTTTATCCTCTATCTCAGCCTGGCTGATTTTTGTGCTGTCTCTTTAAGGGCAGAGACTCTGTTTCCTATATCCCTCTCTGCACTCCCAGAGCTGAGTCTGCTTCTTTTTAAACTTCCATGTATTTATCCCATTGATTCTTAGACTCCTCTAGCTTTCATAGCCAAATGTTATGAGGATTTGTCTTCCCCATGTGGTACACTGTGCCTGCAGTGCCTGGTGTGGGATCTGTTCCTCTCTCTTCTCTGTGCTTGCAATATCCCCCTATCCTCTGGACAGTCCTGTAACAGCTCTGTAGCTGTTCTTAAGGTTTAACTTGCTTCAAGGTAACACACTTCCTGCTTGCTGATTTAAGGCCCTTGATCTGTAACAGAATTAATTTCCTTTCTTTGAGATTTCAGACCACTGGCCTTGGGGAATGAAAGACCAGAACTTTCCCAGGCAAGAGAGGCCAGAAAGTCTGTTTGAAGCTGCCTTGGCCTTCTGATTAGCCCAGCAATCTTTTAGCAAAATGTTTTTATTTTTTAAGGTCATACAAATGACTTTACTGACCTCCCTTTGTACATTTGTAGACCTTGCCCTTCTTTGCAAAAAGAAAAATGCACTGTTGTACAACCTCTGGGTACCAAGGAACCAGACCTTCTTGCACAACCTCCCCAGGATGCCAAGGAACTAGATGTTCTCATACAACCTCTGAGCACCAAGATAATTCTAGAGCTGGCATCATCAGTCTGCACATAATCAAGGAATGTCACGGAGCACTACCTTCCCATAACTGATTAAACTCCTATAAAAATCTCTGGGCCAGGCAGAAACCTTAAAGTTGGCCTTTGGACAAGAGTCTGCCTTCTTCCCAGGTAGCCAGGCTTTTGAATAAAGCTCCTATTCCTTTCTATTCAAAACGTGCCTCTTGTGTATTGGCCTTTTGAGCAACGGGCTGCCAACTTGGGTTTCAGTAACAGTCCCACAGGTCAGTTTGGCTCCCAACTGCATCTCTGCCCTTCCTAACCACTTAGATGTTTCTTCTTCTCTACATTTAGCTGTAGAGAATCCGTTCTTCCAGTCTTCAGGCTGTTTTCTGGGTTATAAATACTCATGGGTGTTTTTTAGTAGTATCCCTGGGACAAGGTGAGCCTAGGATTCTCCTATTCCACCATCTTCCAGAATTGATTGTTTTTAAAATATTAAATCAACCTTGTACTTGTGTAATAAATTCTACTTCCTCATGATGTATCATTCTTTTTATGTGTTACTGAATTCAGTGTCCCAATATTGTGTTAAGAGATTTTAAAAGTATCCATGTTCATGAGGAATAAAAGTTTTTTTTTAAATGTTTTTCCCTATAAAGTTTAATGTAATATTGGCTTCATAAAATGAGTTGGGAAGTTTCCCCTTTTTTATACTTACTAGAAGAGATTGTGTAGAATTATTATTTTCTTCCTAATTGATGAATTTCTAAACTATAGCTACCTAGGTATTTGATGAATTTCTAAACTATAGCTACCTAGACATTTGATGAATTTCTAAAATATAGCTACATAGGTAATTGATGAATTTCTAAAATATAGCTACCTATAGCTACTGACCTTGAGTTTTCTCTGTGACAAGGTTTTTGTCTACACATTTTATTTCCTTAATACATATAATGCTATTTTTCTGTTTCAACTTGTAGTTTTGCTGTTTTATGTTTTAAGAATTTTTTTTTATTTCATGAAAATTGCTTAACTTACTGACATAAACTGTGTGTCATTTCTTCATTAGAAATATCTGTAAAATATAGACTGATAATTCCTCTTTTATTTCTGATATTGGTAAATTACACCTTCTCCCTTTTTCATGACCAACTTCACTGGAATTTTATTCTATTCATCTTTTCGAAGACTCAGCTATAGATTGATTTATATTCTTTATTTTTTTTTAATTATATGACTTCTTATCTTTACTATATTCCTACTGTTTGTATTTTACTCTTTTTTTAGTTCCTTTAGGTTGAATAAGTTATTTTAACCTCTCCAGATCTCTACTTTTTAAATGAACTCTCAGCAACATACCTGCCTTGTTTGTGATAAATATAAGAAGGAGAAATAATTAAGATTTTAAATGATTTTGTGAAATATAGTATTTCTGGTTAAGAAACCATTAAGATATCATTTTCATCTGGTGAAGGAAGTGCTTGTGAATATTAAATGAAATGATGTCAATAAATAGGCATAATTAAAATTAGAGCCTTTTCTGTCTCTTAATGTATGGAATCTACATGTATAAAGGTGTTTATTTCCCTTAAGATATTTATGGTGATTTTTCCATAAGGGTCAAGGCTTCTTAGATTTCCTTAAAATAAACTGATCTTTATTGTTCAAATGACTCAAAGATCTTAAGGAATATTGTTTTTATGTTTTTAATTATCTGAACTTCAAAAATTCATTCAGAATCTTGGCAGTTGGTATTATAATACAGCACGAAGAACTTGATCCAATTTTCTAATTATACATATATCTCCCTTAAGTTATGGAAGCCATTACACCATATTGCTAAATACACCATATTTCTAAATATTCTGGTATATTCCATAATAGTCCTTTCATTATCCTAATGTAGACTAATGGAATAACTCGAAACTTCAATCTTCTCCTTTCTAAAACATGAATTAAAACAATATTCTTTAATATATATAAGCATGACAGCAGTTATTTTAGAACTGGACTGGAAGATATTTAGTAAAATTCATATGAATAAAATGTGCTTTTAACAAGGAGTGTCATTGTTCTGTTTCCAAAAGTAGAGTAAGATAGTGTATTTTGTGAACATTTTTTTATTCTATATTTTTAAAGATTTTATTTATTTATTTGACACAGAGAGAAAGAGCATGAAGCAGAGGGAGAGGAAGAAGCAGACTCCCCACTGAGCAGGGAGCCCCATGTGGGGCTCGATTCCAGGACCCTGGGATCATGACCTGAGCCGAAGGCAGATGCTTAACTGACTGAGCCACCCAGGCGCCCCCATTTTTTTTTAATTCTAGAACTATTTTGCATGTTCTTTGTCAGATAAAAAAATAATGACAGTGGTTTATTAGCATTATTTACTTATTAGTTTGAGAAAACATGTTGCCATAAAAATACTTTTAGCTTCCCAGATATTATTAATTGCTTTTTAACAGTGTATCTTCTCAGAAGCATTTATTGCCTCAAAAGTATTTTCTTTTTATTATATTTACATCAATATATTTCATAGGCATTAGGACAAAGACAAATATGTCACTTTTTTTTTTTAAAGATTTTATTTATTTATCTGACAGAGAGACAGCGAGAGAGGAAACACAAGCAGGAGGAGTGGGAGAGGGAGAAGCAGGCTTCCTGCTGAGCAGGGAGCCCGATGCGGGGCTCGATCCCATGACCCTGGGATCATGACCTGAGCCGAAGGCAGACGCTTAACGACTGAGCCACCCAGGCGCCCCGACAAATATGTCACTTTTGATTGGTGATTTCAAAATGTTCGTGCATATGTTCATATGCTTTGAAAGATTTTGTTGTGGAATAAAATGCCATTCAAGGCCAGAGATGGCTCTCGAAGGTAAGCCTAATATAGTGTAATCTCTACCTAGTGTTTTTCCACAGCTCATTAAAATCTTATGTGATTGGAAAACAAATGCAATAAAATATTTGTGTGGGTATTGGCCGTACTCAATAATCTCCCTCCTCTGAGAGCCTTGTCTTTTTAATCTTCTGATGTTAGAAACAATTCCTTCTTTGACAGCTTCACATTTGATTGACTGCTACTGTTACCATTTGTCAATCTTTGCACATGTTATTCTTGCTGAGTGTAACTGAGCTTTTGGTATCAAGAAGAACAACTCAGTGATTATAGCATTGAAACCAACTCAGAGGGGCGCCTGGGTGGCTCAGTTGTTAAGTGTCTGCCTTTGGCTCAGGTCAGGATCAGGTTCCTGGGATCAAGCCCCTCATTGGGCACCCTGCTCAGCGAGAATCCTGCTTCTCCCTCTCCCACTCCCCCTGTTTGTGTTCCCTCTCTTGTTGTGTCTCTCTCTTTCAAATAAGTAAATAAAATCTTAAAAAAAAAAAAACCCAGCTCAGATACGCATTTAATGGGTTTAATGTATTTTGTTTAAAGTACTAACATGGCAGCCCTTAAATGAGTATTATACCATTATTTTTCTAAAGTCAAATGCTATTCTCATATGCCTCTTTATTCTTCTAGCTATCCATTTACCTTTTTGAATTTGATAAAGTCTGTTCTAGATTCTTACCTTAAATTTGTCCTTGGTGGTAAGGTGATGCTGAAGGGATATTAGGCTCAATGTTGTACTCACATGCTTTGTGATAATTAATGCATTACTCCATTAATCCCAATTTCTTCAACTATACATAGGTAACAATCATAGTAATGAAACAATATACAAAAGAATATACTTGACATGTTAGGTAGTATGAGGTGTTACAATTTAGCTTGCATATTCTTTTTGGTTTAGATCATAACTAGCAAAAAGGAGGAATATTTTTTTAAGTTTTAAAACAATATTTTCTGAAGTGTTAGCAAAATTTTATACAAAGATAATTTTGCATATACCTGTAATGTCCATATTTATAAAACAATGGGACTGAAATATCTAATGTTCAACAATAAGGAGGGAAATCAGGTGGAAAAAATCAAGCTGCTTGTCTTAAACCTTAAAAGGCCTTTTTTCCTTTATTAAAAAAAAAATAATTCACCAGATTGGAACCTTATCTTTTGATATTTAATTCCAGAGGTCTGGCTTGTTGAAATTAAAGCTGATTTCATTTCCCATTTTATCTTTCTCTATATGCCCTACCACTCATCGCAAACTATCATCAATATTTATAACGGGATACAAGAGAACGTCTACTACCCCCTTATTTCCTTGTTTATGCAACAGCATCTCATTATAAAAAGCTGTAGATGCTCAGAATAGTGTGTGTGTGTGTGTGTGTGTGTGTGTTTGCCATTGCAATGCTTTTTTCCAATGTCACTGCCACTGAACTTGTCCTACATAAATAGTAGGACTTGCTGCTTTCTTTTTTTATTATAACAAATCATACACTGTGTTTTATCTCCACACTTAGCTATAAATACAATAACTATATAAAATTATGTAAGCATTCATAGTAGGAAAAGAGGTCAACCAAATTTTCAGAATAAAAATACCAATTTTAAAATAGCTGTGCATTCCTCTGTTCCCTTCCACTAAATCTTTCTATCATCATCCATCTAAGGGTGATTATGAAATTTGTAAGTAGTTTATCACAAATACATAAGTTGCCTCAAATAGGTAAAGAGGAAAAAAATTCCTTGGTAAATGTTTTCAGGATTAATCAAATCCCTCAACTCTACCACCATCCCCCAAATTCAAATAGTATTTTCCTTTTTTCTCTTATGTATACATATTTATATACACATACAAACATATGTATATATGTATATATAAGGGAAAATGTATAAATATATGTGTATGTTATATATATACATATACATACACAGAGACCCGCAAGATCTGATTTGACAAACTTGCTCATTTTTATTTTATTTGTCCTTCTTTTAATCTGTGTGACTTTTGCCATGATGTATCATTCATCTCTCTAATCAAATTATCTGCATTTACTATGGGCAATTATCAAACATCTCTGAATAAATAGAGGCCTTTCCTGAGTAAGTAGAGATTTCGCTCACATAGCTGACTCCAATATATTCCTAAAGAATAGATATTTATGTGTTTTAGGACTTAAGCAATTTCTATCTCCATTATCAAGATTATGGAAGAGTATGATTAAGGTGAATCTGAGACAGTTCTAATGCTTACAATATATAGCTTATTGGTCCTTGACACAAGGTTGTTGTATTTATGGCATTGTGTTCAAACACTGGAGGTGGTTGTTAAATATTATCTATTCAAAATATATAATATTAACACTGCAAGCCTTTACCGTCCTTTTTTTAAATTTATTTTTTTATTATTTATTTGAGAGAGAGAGAATGAGAGAGAGAGAGAGCATGAAGGGGGGAGGGTCAGAGGGAGAAGCAGACTCCTCGCTGAGCAAGGAGCCCGATGCGGGACTCGATCCTGGGACTCCAGGATCATGACCTGAGCCGAAGGCAGTCACTTAACCAACTGAGCCACCCAGGCGCCCGCCTTTACTGTCCTTTAAAAATTGTAGAATTTTTAAGAATTTAGAAGGAGAGTGTTGAACACAACCTATTTCTCCTTATGACCAGGAGAGAAGTACAAGACAGATAGATATGGATATATATTGGATATACCCATACATATATATGATTAGCCAAGTACCCTAGGTGTGCAAAGTAGTGTGATAAGTCTGAAAAGTGAGGCAGTCAACAGAAGGACACAGGGTACTAAGGTAATGGAGAGGTACAGGCGTGCATAGAGAATGATAATAAAATCATTTTTTACCTATTCAAGTCTATAATAATTCTTGATGAAAATTATTTGACATGAATTTACTACTGAAGATATAATTCTGACATAATCTGGAATAAAAATATTATATATGAACAATGTATTAAGAGATCTTACAGATAAGAAAGTAAAGATTATATCGTATATCATGAATTTACTTGCATTATTGAGAGTTAGTAGTGCTGTGAACAAAAGACCATTGTTCATTCACTCCTGTGCTGCTTTTCTGAGGAGAGGATAAACTCTAAGTCTGAATAACAATTTTCAAAAAGCCCAGCTTCTTCAATGTGCAATGTGAGAGCATAAAACTTCTATTTCCGAACATACTACCCCAAATACTTTAGCACCAAAGATAAGCCATTTTTAAATAGTACACATGGCCCGTATTTTATATCAGTATTCAACTCAGAATTTTCCATTGTTAGTACTGAGCTAGAAACTGGATATATTAAGCTTTCGAAGGAGACTGGGATTGGTGGTAATGAATTTGTTTATTGGCTAAAGTCCATGCACCAACTTATACTTACTTTAAATGGACAATAATCTTTGTTAGTCAGATAAGCAAATGTTAAATCTTACCAAGAAAAGAGCTCATGAGAGGATTTTAGGACTTATCCCCACAATTTAATGTTAGCACTGTTATAAATTAAATTTGCTATGCAAAGCACTGTGTAAACCAAATTGAAAAGAGGAAGGGGCAGCTGCTCTGCCCAAAGAGAACGAACACAACAATTTCTCTTGTAAACTAGAGCTGTTATTTCTCCATCAGGTTTGTTAGCTCTCTCCTCTCTCACTTTTTAAAAATACTCTCAGCTCTTCATCCCTTAAGGAACCTGTACTCCCCTTTCTCAGATCCTTCTCAGTCCATGTATGTATCTGTGCAACCCTTCACTTAAAATCCATTTCTGGAGACAGTTGGTCATCTCCTCTTTTCATCACCTGTGTATTTTATCTCCTCACCATCTCCTCACTTCAAGTGTCTTCTGAATATGACAATTTTTGCCTTCTCTAATTTCTACTTGACTATGTATGTCACGACATCCATTTTTGCTGCCCATCTCCTGAGATACTGAATGTGTTTGTTTTGTTTTTTCTGCAATCCTAATCCTTTACTCACTTTCTTTCCCTATTTTTTTTTTTGACATTGACAAAAACACTAAAGTAAAAACTTGGAGAAATGGGAGCAAAAGGAGGAAAACCAGGAAGTCTAGGAAAATTCTAGGAAAAATGGCTCTGATACTTGGAATGAATTATGTTTTTTCTCAAAATGGTAACAAGTGAAGCTTACAGCAGAAATCTCTCTTGTCCTCTCAGGTAACTTACAGTATTTCACATCAGGTGAGTGAATCCTGCTTATCTTCATCATTAGTCGCCTCTTCCCATTGCTAAGCATTATTCATTTAGAATTCATTTAGAATGATTCAGTGGCTTTCAATGTTACCACTGTGCTAAGTCCTAAGTATGTATCGTTTTAGAGACTTCTGGAATCCAGGTGATCATTTTATTTTGCAGGAATAGTGGGGAAACAACAAAAGTACACTAATGTCAGATCCTATGATATGGAAAAACAATGAAAGTTTAAATAAAAGGTCTTAACTGTGAGTGAAGCTTCTGTTCATTTGGGCATACTCTGAACAACCTGCAGGCTTAGGGAGGGTCTGTTTTCAGAAAAGGAAGGTAGTTATGTTTTCTATCAGAAAATCAAATTCAGAAACAAATGCTTCCACATGCTGAGGGAAATAATAAGAAAATTAATCGATGTTGGGGTTCAGGACATTTAGTCTCTAATTATTAGATACCACTGATTTCTATTTAGCTAAAGGTGTATAGGATTGAATGTTGGCTTAACTATCTGTGAAATTAGACAGTAATCTATGGGGAGCTGTAATGCTGAAGGCCAAGGTCTAAGCTGAAAAATTATTTGTGTGTATCTGTGGGTTGATGGGGATACATGCAGTGCAGATATATAATTTGAAGGAGACACAATGCAATTGAATCATATTTTAATTTTCTAAAATATTCCTGACTCACAAAAATATCTAGATAATTGTATAAACATAACTAATTAGAAAGTATTCAAAGACATGTTCTGAGACACCCTAAGACAAAGCAAAACAGTCAATAATGAGGTAGAAAAGCTGTCTGAGGGAGTTCCAGGGCATGATTTAGCTCTTTCTTGAGTAAAGGGGAAGAAAGACACAGAATGGAAAGGAATAACTGAGGCTTTGGCAGCCTGACATTCCTATTGCCGTTAATGAAAATAAATATTTAAAGAAGGTAGAAAAGAGAGATCTTTCTATTTCTGTAATAAAAGAATAAAATTAGCCAAGATATTAAATGGATTTTAAAGGCCTTGTTAGAATTGGACTGAAAAAAATGAGCTTTGGGGATTCTAGAGGGCTAATTTAAAACAAATGTTCACAGTGAAATCTTTTTTTTTTTTTTAAAGATTTTATTTATTTATTTGACAGAGGGAGACACAGCGAGAGAGGGAACACAAGCAGGGGGAGTGGGAGAGGGAGAAGCAGGCTTCCCGCTGAGCAGGGAACCCGATGCAGGGCTTGATCCCAGGACCCTGGGATCATGACCTGAGCCGGAGGCAGACGCTTAATGACTGAGCCACCCAGGCGCCCCCAAAGTGAAATCTCTTAAGCTATGTTTCCCATACAAGTGGAGGATAGGAAAACCTCTCAGCTTATCTGTAGACTCTGTGTCCCATGGGGAATGAATGGCCTATAGCCTAGCCAGAAAGGAAGACAGAGAAGTCACCTACATGTTCCTGAGCCCCTTGCCCTTTATTTTTTCTTCCAGTGTTGAAGAAAATTGGCTTCATAATGGAAAACCAATTTGAGCAAATTTTAAAAAGGACAACAGGGTAATGTAATGATATACATATATATATATATATATATATATATACCTTCTACTATATATATATATAGTAGAAGGTACAATGATTTAGATCAATATACTCAAGTTAAACTTTTTTTTCAGCTTTGAGGTTTTCTCTATAAAATGTACAGCATATCTACTTAAAGTATGGTTGTAAGGATTAGATATGAAAGTGTCAGACACACTTAACTGACAGATTGTTACCTATTCCTTCAACAAGCATTTAGTGAGTGTCTACACTGAGGGAAGAATTATGCCAAGTATTGGAAAAACCAAGACTAATAAAACCTAGACCTTACCTTCAAATAGCTAATAGAAAGGAAGTGGCATGTAGAAAAGGAAGTGCACTGAATAGTCACAGATGTTCTGAGAATATATGGCACCCTTCTGAGAATGGTCAGTTCTTACCTACAGGAATAAGTTCAGGAGGGGTTTCATAGAAGAGAGACTTGTGTTTGGTCAGGCAGTAGGTGAGGATATGGGTGTTGACTGGTCAGATGCAGTGAGTGGCTTTGAGTGAAGGCTGGAGGAGTGACATGCATGTGCAAAGTCCAGGTATTTGAAGGAGACAAGTGCCTTATGAAATTACAAACCAAATATGGAATGGATGTTGAATATATGTATTCAGGGTCTTTTGTGGTTCCATACACATTTTAGGATTCTTCTAGTTCTGTTGAAAAATGACATTGGGATTTTATATGGATTGCATTAAAGTGATGGATTGCTTTGAGTACTATGGACATTTTAACAATATTCTTATAATCCATAAACACAGAATAGCTTTTCATTTGTTTGTGTCTCTTCAGTTTCTTTCATCATTGTCTTATAGTTCTCAGTGTACATGTCTTTTGCTGTCTTGGTTAAATTTATTCCTAGGTATTTTATTCTTTTTGATGCTACTCTAAGTGGAGTTATTTTCTTTCCTTTTTTATGATGTTATTTATTTTAGAGAGAGAGGGAGAGAAAGAGTGCAAGTAGGGGGATGGGCAGAAAGAGAGGGAGAGAGAGAATCCCAAGCAGACTCCATGCTGAGTGTACAGCCCAACACAGGGTTTGATCTCACAACCCTGAGATCATGGCCTGAACCGAAACCAAGAGCTGGACACTTAACCAACTGAGCCACCCACGTGCCCCAAATGGGTTATTTTCTTAATTTGTCTCTCTGTAGGTTTATTATTAGGATATGGAAACAAACCAGATTTGGTATATTGATTTTATATCTTGCAACTTTTACTGAATTTGTTTATTCTAACAGTTTTTTGTAGAATATTTACGATTTTTTTTAAAAAAATAAAGATTTTATTTTTTCATTTATTTGAGAGAGAGACAGAGAGACAGAGTACAAGTTGGGGGGAGAAGCAAAGGGGGGGAGAGAGGAACAAGCAGACTCTGTGCTGAGTGCAGAGCCTAATGCTGGGCTCCATCTCACAACCCTGAGATCATGACCTGTGCGTTGGGTGTTAAACTGACTGAGCCACCCAGGTGCACCATTTACAGTTTTTTTTATATATAATGTCATGTCATCTGCAAATGGTGACAATATTACTTCTTTTTCTGTTTGGATATCTTTTATTTATTTTTCTTGTATAATTACTCCAATACTATGTTGGGGAAAAAAAAAAAAACTGGCAAGAGTGGACATCCTTGTCTTGTTTCTGATCTTCGAGGAAAAGTTTCAGCTTTTCAACATTGTATATGGTGTTAGCTGTGGGTTTGTCATGCATGGCTTTTATTATGTTGAGGTATATTCCCTCTATACCCACTTTGTTGACAGTTTTATCATAAATGGATATTGAATTTTGCCAAATGCTTTGAAATGGTCATATAATTTTTACCCTCCTTTTAGCTAATGTGGTATATCATGTTGATTGATTTGTAGGTGTTCAATCATTCTTGCTTCCCAGAATAAACCCATTTGATCATGGTGTATGATCCTTTCAGTGTATTGTTGAGTTCAGTTTGCTAATATTTTGTTGAGCATTTTTGTATCTATGTTCATTGGGGATATTGGCCTGTAATTTTTTCTTATGGCGTCATTGTCTAGTTTTGGTATCAGAATAATCTTGGCCTCATAAAATGAGTTTGGAAGTGTTCCTGCTGTCTCCACCATGTCCTCCTCTTCTTCCTCTTCCTGTTCCTCTTCCTCCTCCTCTCCTTTTCTTTCTTTCTTTCTTTTTTAAGATTTTTTTTAAGATTTTATTTATTTATTTGACAGAGAGAGAGAGAGAGAGCACAAGTAGGCAGAGAGGCAGGCAGAGGGAGAGGGAGAAGCAGGCTCTCCACTGAGCAGGGAGCCCGACGTGGGGCTCGATCCCAGGACTCTGGGATCATGACCTGAGCTGAAGGCAGCCACTTAACCGACTGAGCCACCCAGGCACCCCTGTTTGTTTCTTTTTTTCTTTCTTTTCTTTTCTTTTCTTTTCTTTTCTTTTCTTTTCTTTTCTTTTCTTTTTTCTTTTCTTTTCTTTTCTTTTCTTTTCTTTTCTTTCTTTCTTTCTTTCTTTCTTTCTTTCTTTCTTTCTTTCTTCTTTCTTTCTTTCTTTTTCTTTCTCTCTCTCTCTCTCTCTCTCTTTGGAAGAGTTTGCAAAGGATTGCAATTCTTTTTCAATGTTTGCTAGAATTCACTAGTGAAGCCATCTGGTCCTGGACTTGTTTTGTTGGGAGATTTGGGTTACTAACTTAATCTCCTTACTAGTAATCAGTCTATTCAGATTTTTTTATTATTATTATTTCATGATTCATTATTGGGAAGAAGAAGTACATTACTAGGAATTTATCCATTTCTTCTAGGTTGTCCAATTTGTTGGCATATAATTGTTCATAATAGTCTTTTATAATCCTTTGTATTTTTTTGGTATCCATTGTAACATCTCCTCTTTTTTATTCTGATTTTATTTCAGCCCTCTCCTTTTTTCTTGTGGAGTCTTGTTAAAGGTTTGCTAGTTTTGTCTTTTTAAAATAGCCAGCAAAATTTTTGAGTCATCCACATTATATGTTCATTTTTTTTTTTCTCTAGGTATTTTTCCATGCTATAAACATAGATTTTTTTTTAGAGGAAACTTATGGGGAAGATGGCAGAAAGGAGGATCCTAAGCTCACCTTGTCCCATGGATACAACTAGTAACACCCACATTAGTGTAAATAACCCAGAAAATGGCCCAAGGACTGGCAGAACAGGCTCTCCACAGATAAATGTAGAGAAGAGGATGAATCTAAGAGGGTGGAAAGGGCAGAGACATGGTCTGGAGCCAAAAAGATCCATGGAGTGTTTGTAGGGGAAGGGACTCTTCAGGTGCTGAGAAGAGAGAGGAGCAGAACCAACATCAAATGCCCCAGGCAAGGGAACCCACATGGGGAAGATGAATCCCCATAACATTTGGTTTTGAAAACCAGAGGGGCCTAACAATCAGTGGGGCTTAACCCCTGGAACTTTAAAAAATCAGCAGACTGGGCTCTGGGAGAGCCAGGAAGGTGGAGTCCCTACCCAAAGAGATAGCACAACAAACAGCCCCACAGAGATACAGCACAGAAGCAGTCATTTGAAAAACACATGGGTATACAAAAGATTTATTTACTAATCTCAGAGTGTGTGCTGGAAGGACAGGGATTGTTAGGGGAGTTCTCCAAGAACAAAAGAGATGGTCCCACAATTTCCCTCCTCTACCTCCCAGCCTAGAATGTGAACATCTGCAGAAACAGTTCAACACAAACACTCTCCCCCTAGTTTGCTAGTAGCATGCCCCACCCCCACATTCTCCTGTGGAAATACCCTCCATCCGAGCCTGTGCAAGAATTTTCTCAAGCAGCTGTAGGCTCCTTCCCACAGTGGACCTGCTGGTCTTGCATGCCCAGCCCCCATGTTTTCCTGCTGACCTGCCTGCTCCATTGGCCAAAACCCATCCAAAGTGCTGTATTTAATGTATTTAGTGGCTAGAAAGGTTAACCAACTTTTCTTTTTATTATTTACTCTTGTCTTTCATGATGTTGATATTTTTTATGTATTCATGACAATTGTTTTGTAGAATATCCCTAAATTTGTATTTGTCTAGTTGTAGATTATGCTCAGGTTAAAGAGTTTGGCAGGGACTAATACATCATTGACCTACATTCTTATTATATCATGTCATTGTTTGCACAGATGTCAGTTATGGTAATATTAAGTTTGACCACTTGGTTAAGGTAGTATCACAAGATTTATCCATTTTAAGAGACTTTTTCTCTATTAACAATATATAATTTTATAATTTGAAATCCTGTAAATATGCCATTCCTCAACAATTTTGCATCTAATATTTTAGCATCCATTCATGATTCTTGCCTTAATCAGTTATTAGAGTGGTAAAAATGGTTATTTTCTAATTATTTTATTTATTCTACATTTATTAGTGGCATTTTTTTTCTATTAAAAAAAGAGCTTTTGGGCGCCTGGGTGGCTCAGTTGGTTGAGCGACTGCCTTCGGCTCAGGTCATGATCCTGGAGTCCCGGGATCGAGTCCCACATCGGGCTCCCTGCTCAGCGAGGAGCCTGCTTCTCCCTCTAACCCTCCCCCCTCTCATGTACTCTCTCTCTCTCTCATTCTCGCTCTCTCAAATAAATAAATAAATCTTTAAAAAAAAAAAAGAACTTTTACTACCACCCCACCTATACATCTTTAGGGTTTTTTACTGTCAGATTCGCTGACATTTTTATATTTCTGTAATGCATTCGTGGTATCCCTACATAGGCCAATGAGAGACCCTTCAACTGGATCCTGTGATCTTTTGACAAGTTCACATAAGTAAGCACTATTTTCCTTCCTGGAATGAAAGATATTCTAGACTCTCCTTTACTTCTCTGCCCTAATCATGGACTCAGCCATTTTTCCAAGGAGCCCAGGTGCTTTTGAGATTTTAAACAGACAAGGTAGCCCCAGACTCCCCACTAACAACACAGGGACCAAACACTGCCCAAAACAGGCAAAGACAGCCATTGCAGGTGACGAGACTGAAGGCAGACATGGCTCAGTCACAAGAGTAGGGGGCTTGCAACACACACAGGATACACCCCTCAAGTGTCAGTTTCTGGCAAACAGGAGACATTGCACTTCAGGGCAAGACAGGACCTCTTTTCATAAGGCCGCTACTTTCTAGAGGAGAAGACATAGCTGACTTTTCGAACACATAAAAGCAGACCCAGAGAGTTAGACAAAACAAGGAGACAGAGAAGTGTGTCCCAAAACAAAAGGACAAAATCACAGCCAGAGACCTAGAAGAAATGAGATAAGTAATATGCCTAATAGAGAATTTAGGTAATGGTCATAAAAATACTCACTGGACTTGAGAAAAGAGTGGAGGACTTCAGTAAGATGCTCAAAAAAGAGATGGAAAGTATAAAAAAGAACCAATCAGAGATGAAGAACTCAATAACTGAAATTAAAAATATACTAGAGGGGATAGTACACTAGAGGAGGCAGAAGAATGAATGAGCAACCGGGAGGACAGAGAAGTGGAACACAGTCAAGCTGAAGAGGAGAGAGAAAAACAAATAGTAATAGTAATACTAATAATAAGAAGAGGAAGGGCAAGCAGAAGGAGAAGAAAATAGACTAGGGAACTCAGACACATCATCAGGTGTAATAACATTTGCATTATAGGGATCCCATAAGGAAAAGAGAGAGAAAAGAGGGCAGAAAATTTATTTGAAGAAATAAGCTGAAAACTGCCCAAATGTGGGAAGGAAAGAGACATCCAGATCCATGAGGCACAGAGAGCCCCCAACAAAATTAACCCAAAGAAGTCGACACCAAGACACAGAGTAATTAAATGCAAAAAGTAGTGACAAAGAGAGAATTTTGAAAGCAGAAAGAGGACAGAAAACACTTACATCCAAGGGAAACCCCATAAGGCTATCAGCTGAATCTTCAGCAGAAAGTTTTTGGGACAGAAGAGTGTGGCATGATATATTCAAAGTGCTGAAAGAAGGACATCTGCAACCAGGAATACTCTTTCTTTTTTTTTTTTTTTTTTAAATGTTTTGTTTATTTATTCATGAGAATCTGAGAGAGAGAGGCAGAGGCAGAGGCAGAGGGAGAAGCAGGCTCCCCACCCAGCAGGGAGCCCGATGAGGGACTCGATCCAGGGCCCTGGGATCATGACCTGAGCCGACGGCAGACACCTAACCATCTGAGCCACCCAGGCGCCCCAGTAATACTCTTTCTAACAAGGCTATCATTCAGAATAAAGTTTCCGAAACAAAGGTTAAAGAAATGCATCATCACTAATCCAGCCTTACAATAAATCTTAAAGGGGACACCTTGAGTTGAAAGACTGTAAGTGGGAGTAAGAAAGGTAGGAAGTACACAGAATAGTAAATTTAAGTATATCTATAAAAATCAAAGGATTCACACACAAAAAAGATGTAAAATATGACATTGTATACCTAAAATGTGGGGCTGGGGAAGGGAGAGTTAATATTTAGTTCTTTTAAAATGGGTTCAAACTTAAGCAAATATCAACTTAATATAGACTGCTATATGCATAAGATGTTCTATATAAACCACAAATCAAAAACTGGTATTGATATGCAAGAATGAAGAGAAAGGAATCCAAGTATATTACTAAAGATTAAAGCTAACAAACTGGGAGAAGAGTGCAAACAAAAGTAACAGAATTACAAAAATAACATAAAACAAGTAACAAAATGCATTAAGTACATACCTATCAATAGTTACTTTGAATATAAATGGAATAAACACCCTAATCAAAAGACATTGTATGACAGAAGGGATAAAAAAGCAAGACCCATCAGTATGCTGCCTCCAGTAGACTCATTTCAAACCAAAAGACATATGCAGATTGAAAGTGAAGGGATGGAAAAGCACTTATTATGCAAATGGAATTGAAAAGAGAGCTGTGGAAACAATGCTTACGTCAGAGAAAATAGATTTTAAAACAAAGACTGTAGCAAGAGGCAAAGAAGACACTACAAAATCATAAAGGGAACAATCCAACAAGAGGATATAATAATTGCAAAAATTCATGCACCCAACATGGGACCACCTAAATATAAAAGGCAGCTAATAATAAGCACAAAGGAAGAAATCAATAGTAATATACAGTAGTAGGGGACTTTAACACTGCATTTCCATCTATGGATATATCATCAAACAGAAAATCAATAAGGAAACAGTAGATTTGAAGGCCAGATTGGGCCAGATGGATCTAACAGATATATTTGAAACATTCCATCCTAAACAATAGAATATACATTTTTTTTAAGGGCACATGGAATATTCTCCAGAATAGATCACATATTAGGCCACAAAACAAGTTTTAATAATTTCAAAAAGATGGAAGTCCTACCATACATCTTTTCTGACCATAACACTATGAAACTAGGAACCAGCCACAAGAAAAAATCTGGAAAGAGTACAAATACATGGAGGTTAAATGACATGCTACTTAGCAATGAATGGGTTAACCAAGAAACCAAAGAGAAAATCAAAATATTCATGGGAACAAATGAATATGAAAACACAGGGTCTAAAATCTTTGGGATCCAGCAAAAAATGTTCTAGGTGGGATGTTTACAGCAATACAGGCCTCAAGAAGCAAGAAAAATCTAAAACTACCTAACTTTACACCTAAAGGAGCTAGAAAAAGAAGAAGACACAAAACCTAAAACCAGTAGAAGGAAGGAAATAAGATTAGAGCAGAAATAAACAAAATAGAAACCAAACCAAAACAAACAGTAGAACAGATCAATGGAACCAGGAGCTGGTTCCTTGAAAAAATCAACAAAATTGATAAACCTTTAGCAAGACTCATCTTTAAAAAAAAGGGGGTGGGGACTCAAACAAAATCACAAATGAAAGAGAAGAAATAATAACCAACACCATAGACATACAAAATACTATAAGAAAATATTATGAAGAATTATATGCCAACAAGTGAACAGCCTAAAAGAAAGGAATAAATTCCTAGAAACATATAACCTCCCAAAACTGAATAGGAAAATGGAAAATTTGAACATTCCAATTATCAGCAATGAAATTGAATCAGTAATCAAAATCTCACAAATAATAAAAGTCCAGGACCAGATGTCTTCACAGATAAATTCTACCCAACATTTAAAGAAGAGTTAATATGTGTTCTTCTCAAATTATTCCAAAAATTAGAAGAGGAAGGAAAGGTTCCAAATTCATTCTATAGGCCAGCATAACCCTGATACCAAAACTAAATTAGGACACCACAAAAACAAACAAACAAACAAAAAACAAACAAAGAGAACTACAGGCCAATATCTCTAATGAAGATAGATATGAAAGTCCTAAACAAAATATTAGCAAAACAAATCTAATACATTTAAAAAATCATTCAGCAAGATCAAGTGAGATTCATTCCTAGGATGCAAGAGTGGTTCAGTATTTGCAAATCAATCAAAGTGATTCATTAAATCAGCAAGAGAAAGGATAAAAATAATACGATCATTTCAATAGATGCAGAACAAACATTTGACAAGTTTAACATCCATTCATAATAAAAACCCCCAACAAAGGATGTATAGAGAGAACATACTTCAATGTAATAAAGGTCATACATGAAAAACCAACAGCCAACATCATACTCAGTGGTGAAAACTCAGTGTTTTTCCCCAAAGATCAGGAACAAGACAAGGATGTCCATTCTCACCACTTTTATTCAACATAGTACTGGAAGTCTTAGCCACAACAGTCAGACGAGATAAAGAAATAAAAGGCATCCAAATTGGTAAGGAAGAAGTAAAACTCTCACTATTTACAGATGACATGATACTATATATAAAAAACCATAAAGATTCCACCAAAAACTATTAGAACTTATAAATGAATTCAGTAGGTTCACAGTATCCAAATCAACATACAGAAATCTGTTGCATTTCTATATGCTAATAATGAAGTAGCACATAGACAAATTAAAAAAAAATTCCATTTACAATCCCCCCCCCCCAAAATAAAATACCTAGAAACAAACATAACTAAGGAGGTGAAAGACTTGTACTCTGAAACCTATAAAACACTGATGAAAGAAACTGAATATGACACAAATAAATGGAAAGATAGTCCATCCTCATGAACTGGGAGAACTGATATTGTTAAAATGTCCATACTACCTAAAACATTCTACAGATTCAGTGCAATCCCTATCAGAATACTAACAACATTTTTCACAGAACTAAAACAAAAAATCTTAAAATTTTTATTAAACTACAAAAGACCCCAAATAGTCAAAGCAATCTTGAAAAAGAAGAACAAAATCAGAGGTCTCATAATCCTAGATTTCAAGATATGCTACAAAGCTGTAGTAATCAAACAGTATGGTATTGCACAAAAATAGACAGATCAATAAAATAGAAGAGAGAGCCCAGAATTAAACTGACAATTTTGTGGTTAATTAATCTTAAAGTAGGCACGAATATGCAATAGGAAAAAGACAGTCTCTTCAACAAATGGTGTTGGGAAAACTGAACAGCTACATAAAAAAGAAGGAAACTGGACCCCTTTCTCATGCCATACACAAAAATAAACTCAAAATGGATCATGGACCAAAATGGAAGACCTGATACCATAAAATTCCTGGAAGAGAGCATAAGCAATAGTTTCTCTCACATCAGCCATAGCAACATTTTTTCTAGATATGTCTCTTGAGGCAAGTGAAACAAAACCAAAAATAATTATTGGGGCTACATCAAAATAAAAGGCTTCTGCACAAGAAAAGAATAAATCAGCAAACCTAAAAGGCAACCTACTGAATGGAGAAGATACTGGCAAAGGACATATCTGATAAAGGGTTAGTATCCAAAGTATTTAAAGAACTTATATAACTCAACACCAGAAAAAAAAATAATCCAATAAAAAATGGGCAAAAGATATGAATGGACATTTCTCCAAAGAAGACATACAGATGGTCAACAAACAACAAAGGAGGCAAGAATATGCAATGAGAAAAGGTAGTCTCTTCAACAAATGGTATCGGAAAAACTGGATAGCAACTTGCAAAAGAATGAAGCTGAACCACATATCCCATACACAAAAAATAAACTCAAAATGGATTAAGGAACATAAGGAATAGCGAGGAGGACCACAGGGGAAAGGAGGGAAAACTGAATGGAAAGAAATCAGAGAGGGAGAAAAACGATGAGAGACTCTGGACTCTGGGAAATAAACTGAGGGTTACAGAAGGGAGGGGGAGTGGGAGGATGGGGTAACCAGGTGATGGGCATTAAGGAGGGCAGGTGTGGTGATGAGCACTGGGTGTTATACCAACTAATGAATCGTTGAACACTACATCAAAAACTAATGATGTACTATATGTTGGCTAATTGAACATAATAATAAAAAATATTTTTAAAAGAATTATACAAAAAAAATTAAAAAATAGAAGATTACCATTAAAAAAAATGTAGTCTGAATTCAGAAGTGCTTATAAGGGACTTAGAAGACTTGGTATAAAAAGAAGTAAAATATCTCAATTTTCCATATTGATTACATACTGAAAGGCTGACATTTTAGATGGATTGTGTTAAATAAAATGTTGATGTTTTTACCTTTAAAAAAAAAAAAAAACAAACCAAACAAAATGGATTAAGGACCTACATTTGAGACTTGAACCATAAACATCCCAGAAGAGAACACAGGCAGTAATTTCTCTGACTTCCATAGCAACATTCTTCTAGATATGTCTCTGAGGCAAGGAAAATAAAAACAAAAATAAAATATTGGGGCTCCATAAAAATAAAAACTCCTGCACAGCAAAGGAAACAACCAATGAAACTAAAACACAGCCTGCTGAATGGGAAAATATATTTGCAAATGACACATCCAATAAAGGGTTGGTATCCAAAATATATAAAGAGTTGGTACAACCCAACACCCCAAAAACAAATAATTCAATTAAAAATGAGTAGAAGACATGAACAGACATTTCTTCAAAGAAGACATACAATTGGCTAACAGACACATGAAAAGATGCTCAACATCACTCATCATCAGGGAAATGCAAATCAAAACCACAATGAGATATACCTGTCAGAATGGCTAAAATCAAAAACTCAAGAAATAAGTGTTGGCGAGGATGTGGAGAAAAAAGACCCTCATACACTTTTGGTGGGAATGCAAACGGGGGCAGCCACTGTGGAAAACAGTGTGGAGGTTCCTCTAAAAATTAAAAATAGAACCATCCTATGATCCAGGAATCACATTCCTGGGTATTTTTGCAAATAACATGAAAACACAGATTTGAAGGGATATATGCACCCTTGTGTTTATTGCAATATTATTTACAATAGACAAACTATGGAAGCAGCCCAAGTATCTGTTGATAGATAAATGGATAAAGGAGATGTTGTGTCTATATACAATGGAATATTATTCAGGCATAAAAGGAATGAAATCTTTCCATTTGCAACAACATGGGTGGATCTAGAGAGTATAATGCTAAGCAAAATTAGCCAGTCAGAGAAAGACAAATATCATATGATTTCACTAATATGTGGAAGTCAAGAAACAAAACAAACAAGCAAAGGGAGAAAGAGAGTGAGAGAGAGAGACAAATCAAGAAACAGACTCTTAACTATAGAGAACAAACTGATGGTTACCAGAGGGGAAGTGGGTGGGAAGAATGGGTGAAATACTTGAAGAGTATTAATGATGCGCTTGTTATAGCTCACCATTTATTTGTTTAATTTACGCCAGAAATGTAGTTTTCAATGTGGAAGCCTTGGTATTTTATTTATTAAACTGAATCCTAAATGTCTGATACTGCCATTGCAAATGGATTTTTTTGTAATTTATTTGCCGATTATTTGATGTTTGCATATAGAAATAAAACTGATTTTTATGTAATTACCTTATATCCTATAACTTGATTAACTTTTTAGCTCTAGTAATTTTTTTGAAGATTCCATATGATTTTCTATGTATAATGTCATACTACCTCTGAATAAAAAAGATCTCGTTTTGTCTTTTCAGTTTCTACATATTTACATTGAACTATCAGTACCCTGTTGAATAAAAACAGAGTTGGCATTTTTGCCTTGCTCTCAGTCTTTGAAGGAAATCATTTAATACTTTTCCATTAAGTATGATGTTAGCATTAGACTTCTTTTTATAAATGCCCTTATCAAATTCAGGGGAGTATCCCTCTATTCCTAATTTGTTGACAGTTTCCATTGTGAATTGTCACTGAATTTTCTCAAGTAAATTTTCTGCATCTATTGATAAGGTCCTGTGTTTTTTCTCCTTCATTCAATTCATATGGTGAGTTATACTGATTGATTTTTAAAAGTTAAAACAACTTTGCATTCTTGAGATAGATCCTTTTTGGTCATGCTTATCTTCTTTTTATATATGGATGGATTCAATTTGCTGTTACTATATTAAAAGTTTTTGCATCTATGATCATGAATAATATTGGTCTGTACTTTTCTTGGAATGCCTCTGTCTAGTTTTGTTTTAGAACAATGCTGGCCCCATAAATAAATTACAAAGTCTGTCCTATCTTCTACTTTCTGAAAGAGTTTGTATATTATACTCAGTAATGTACTTTTCCCCTAATGTTTGCTGGAATGCAGCAGAAAACCCATATGAATTTTGAGTTTTCTTTATGGCAAATCTTATGATGGCAAATTCAATATCTGTAATAGGTAGAGAATTCTATAGATTTAAAAACATTTCATGTATTAGTTCTGGTAGGTTGTGTTTTTTTAGGGAATTGGTCCAATAATATTACAATTGTTGATTTATTGACACAAAACTGTTTAAAATTATTTATAATCATTAATAATTGTAGGTTGTTTAGTGAGAAATATTTTACTTATGATATAATAATATGTGTTCTCTCTTTTTTTTTTCTCCCACATTAGTGTCTAGTCATGTCTCTATTAATCTTTTCAATGAAACTACTCTCGGCTTTGTCAACTTACACTATTGTTTGTTCTATGTTATTGATTTCTGCTGGTACATTCATTATTTTTGCATTTATGCTTATGTGAGTTTAATTTGCTGTCTTTCCTTATCTTCTTCATGTAAAAACTTGATAGCTGATAGTAAACATTTTTTTCTAAGCCTTTACAATTATAAATTTCTTTTAAACACTTCTTTAGCTGTATTACTTCTGTTTTTATATGTTGTGTTTTCACTGACATTCAGTTCAAAATATACTTTTAAGTTACCCTTGTGATTTCTTCCTAGACATCTTGGTTATTTAAATTTTAGTTGTTATATATTTTTAAAAGGAAAATTTTATAATATATGAATTAGCTTAATAGATCTTTTATAGAAATTGTTAAATGTCCAATATTTAGGGCTTTTCTGTTTGTTTTTATTAGTTAAATTTGATCGCACTACTGTCAAAAGAACATTCTATAACATTTCACTGCTGTAAGCAGTGATAAAGATGTGAAGATGGAGGAGTTACAGTAGGACTTTAGAAGATCTGTGGATGCCTCTGATTTAGTCTTGCCATGAGCAGGCACAGGTCTGGCTGAGGAAGTTTCTACACCTCCCGGGATCCATAGATCTTTCTGGGCTTTCAATTATCCACTGTAGCTGGTGTTCATGCCTCAAAAAGATAGGTCCAATAAATATTAAATTGTCAGCTCCCTTTTGAAGCTACAAATTATTGACTTTTAGTTTTTGTCTTTGTTGGTTTGTTTTGGATTTAGAGAAGACATGAATAAGGAGTGTAGAGCAAAGTATAAGAGAAGTTTTGTAGTTTAATAAAAGTAAATTTCAGTAATGTACTTCATGTCACCTTTAATTTGCTGTATGTTTCTGGGTATGTGGGCATGAAACAATGGGATAGGATTTGACTAATGAAAAGATGCCAACTGGCAGAGGGAAATAATTTTCTTTAAATTTTATTTAATGGCAGAGGATATAGAAACCTGTTTAGAGACAGCTACAATAAGTAGGAGATATTATAGTGTACTCTCAGTCAGTAGTGGAAACCTACCAAATTTCCAAAGTCCTCAAGGAGGTACACAGCTGCAGATAATGCCCTTCATAGGATAAGTTTCTACCAGGTGCAAGGAATACCATTTGCCAATATCAGGAATTTTTCATACTCTCCTGGCCCTTTTTTATTATGCTGGCCTTTTTTGAAATGCTGGCTATGAGCCTGCCTGCTCACCAAGTGAAATAATGGATTCAAAACAACCCCAGCATTTTCCTGAGAGTTCATCCCTCAAGTGGGAGAATTCAAGGTCAACTTCCCACGAGTTTTGTGGTTTCTGGCTCCTTGGCAGAACCAGGTCTCAAGCCTTGCTGTGTCTATTCTGCAACAACACATGACCTATGGAAATTTGTTTGAAATCAGTCAAACAAAAGACAGAGCTAGTCAGGGCATTTTGCCAGCATCCATTCTAATGATCAATTCAGAATGCTATGCTATCAGTTTGCTGGGACAATCAGTCCAGTTCCATTGAGCTTAATGGAAGTCAAAGATACTTCTCCATTGTGACAAGCCTTATGCATATCTGTGTAAGCTTAGACAGGGCATGAGCTCATGTTCAATCACAGCTTGTTCAATGACTGCAAAAGGTGTGACTTTCTAGCATCAAAGAATACCTAACCTATAAATTCTAGAAAAATCCTTTTCTCTGATTAGCTTTCCTATGGGATTCATTTCTTACTTCTTTTTTATTTCTACTTTTCCACAAATCTTATCACTCTCAATGTACATAGTCACAAATGTAGCATTACAAATATAGATGCTTTGTAATTCTGGACCAGAACTTTTCCTGTATGTCAAGCCAAGATACTATGCTTGGATCTAATCCATCACTGTGACCTAATTTGTTTGTTCTCAGCTCTAAAGACCAAAAAAAAAAAAAAAAAAAAATCAAATCAGCCCTTCTCATTAGTCTAATAGAGTTGTTTCAGCTTTATTCCACTAAGGAACTATTTAACCACTGAACTTGTAATACACTAAATAGAACCAGAGTGGCTCAAAAGAATTAAAGCTGTTTCCTAACTTACTTCAAGGCTCATTAAGAGAAGAGCTTCCATAAATGTGTTCCCAGTTTGGTCCTAGTTTGAACTTCTCTGTTACTATTTGTTTGAATTAACAGAGCTTCCTAAATATGTTTTAGAGCATTGATAAAATATTTAAGAATGATAGCATTTTATATAAATATATTAAATTGAAGTGTGGCATACTTGTGAAAATGTAAAAAATATGGGATGAAAAGAGAAAAAAATGTAGACTCTAAAAGAGGAAGTGTGGCTAATAGGCTTCATTATAGATTTTTAAATATACGTATATGTGAGCTTCTCTTCCATACCAGTCTATGTATTTGAAAATACATCACTGAATAAAACAGAAGCAAATCTTGTCCTCAATGAACTTAATATTTTAATTCAGGGTATAGAATATAAGCCAATAAGTATAATATATATGCTATGATATTCTAGGAAGAAAATGTAGAGGGGAGAGGAACGTAGCAGCATGTGTATGGAAGGGTGTGATTTACATGGTATGGTCAGGGAAATGTCACTAAGAAATCATTTGAGCCAAGAGTTGACAAAGCTCAGAGGGTGAACCATATAGATATGGAGTAAATAAGAAATGCCTCACCTTACTAGTAAGCAAAATAGTGACTATGAACATCATGTGAATAATTCAGTTACTAAATCCCAAATACTTACTTAGCTATGTCCTATACAGGGTTAGAGAAGAGATGCATAAGACCCTCTACTGCTCAAAAGGAAATACAAGCTTCCCTTTGTATTTTGAAAACACTACATTAAAGGATTAGAAAGAATGACTCTATAACACATTCCTAGTTATTTAGAAAAGAATTGTTATTCTGTAAGAATCATTTTCAATTATTTAGAACAGAAGTGAGTTTATTTAGTAAAATTGCAGAACTTACCAGCAAAGGAGGGAAGATTGCCCCCAAAAAAACAGGAAGGGAAGAGGCTGGGAAATAAAGATAAAAGTACAAGGGTGTAGAAACAAAATGATGTCAGAACATAGAGAAAATTAGAATAAATACACTGGCTTGACTGTAGGAGAGATTTCTTCAGGGCAAGTTAGATGGATAAAGTAATGTAGGATTAGGGAGAGCCTGATTTCTGGGACCAAGTGCAAGTAGCTGCAATTACTGGGATAAGCAACAGTTGATATTATAAGTAGGCCTTGCTTGCCAAGAGATTCTCCTCCTTTTATAAATATGTCTGAATTTTCTACCTTTAGTCATTATTTGGGTTTAGACATAGCTCCAGAAATTCTCTGAAATATGCATATATACAGTATGTTAGCATTTGGTAGTTTAGCTGATCTAAGTCAGTACTTCATCCCCTACCCCACCTTTTCATTTGGTGCCCTATGAAATGGAACTGCCACTTCTCTTGTCACTGCGACTAGTAGTAAAAGCTATAGTATGTAGCTATCTTCTCTGGCAGATTTCCTTCCACACAATCATGTATTTCTAATACTAACAATCTCTCCCCCTCTAAGACAGGTACAAAGCATTTGTCAACCTGGTTGCTAAGACAGGTACAAAGACAGGGAAACCATATTAGACTTCTCATCATCCATATACAACCAACCACACAATTCTATTAAGTCTATCTTCTTAGAGGATTTCACATTTGTTCCCTTCTCTTAATTCATAGCACCATTTGTCTAGTTCATGTTTTTATCAAGTCTGGCTTAATAGTTCAATGGTTTACAAATTTACCTCCTATTTTTCAATTTTATTTCTCTTCAATCCATTTTCTTTATTAAAGATATAGCAATCTTTCTGAAATATGAACATGATCATGCTACTTCTTTGCTAAAATCTCTTAATGACTCTCCAAGATATAGTAGGGATCCCTCCCAAGAAACGTCTATCTTTTGATTCTCTTCTCTGCTCTTCATCTCCATTTGCATGGATGCTCTAGTGCTAGCAACGCTGAAATTTCCTGTTTTCTAATGTGTCCTGATTTGTACTATTTCACATACCTACATTTTTGTCCATTGTGAATCCTCATTTTCTAGAAAGCTCCTCTACCCCTATTTGTTGGGCATTGTCTGTGAAGACTTCTTTTATACTCAAAGACTAGTAGATTATTCTTAGTTGCATATGGGTTTTATGTTCAAACTTCTCTTATATCACTCATCACATTTTTCATTATTTTTATTTATATTTCCTCTCTTTTGGAGAGCAATCCTGGAACCGATTTTTCATTTTTGTATCACAAATACCTACAACTGTCTGGAACATGGTGGTGAGGGTATAATGCTCAATATTTGTTGCATAAGTAGAATTTGGCCATAGGGAACTAACAAAATGTTCATATAAAATTGTGAATGGCTTCTTTGTTAAAAAAGAACATTCCAACAATGCAGAAGAAAATAAGATAGAAATCTTGTTAAATTAGAACTAGAGATAAGATATCAGGGGAAACTTATCATGGGAAAAATTATGCATACCAAAAAAAACCAGAAGAGTTTAAAAGATAGCAAGAGAAGTAAAAGAAGTGTGATAATCAAATCCTATGTAAAATAGATAAGAAAAAAATCTACTTTATCTATAGGAGCATAAGGATCAGAAATAAGAATAAGGAAATGCAATTATTTTTTTAGTACTCATGACCTTAATGAAAATAACTATTTTAGATTAGATAGAGGATATCATAAACTGTCTTATAAAGGATAGGAGAAAATTAAAGAAAACCTTTCATTTAAAAGAAGCTTATTACTTCGGCATCACTAATGCCATGCCCACATGAGAAACACAGGAATGAAGAAATGTAGTAGATAAGAGAAAAAAGCTAAACATGGTCTTATATTCAAAAGTTTAGTGATTCCAAATGAAAACATGTGAAACATGAAAAAAAAAAACTATAGGAAGCATAAGGTGTTAGAGAGGTCTCATCGTTGAAATTAGAGACTCTTGTGACTCAGGCACAGATTACAAATCCAGCAATTTAGGACAAGACTTTCAGATCAATATTATTAAGTCCTTGAACTAAATTTTCTATGTATACTTTAAGCTTTGTGTTAAATTAACAGAGACAGGTCTCTTGATGCCAAGAGGAGTTTGTTAGGAGGAAGCACACATGTTCCAACAGCCTCAGGGCTCTTGGAAGGGTGATTTCAGAGAAAGAAAGGAGAAACAGAGCATTCATGAAAAAAAAGCACTGATTGAACACAGATGTGCTGCCATTTACGTGTCTGCCTCTTGCCCTAGTCCACTGGCTCTCTGAGATCAGATTCCAGCATACTCTTTGGGCACTTTCCCCAGAATCCTTCTAACCACTCCATACCTTTTCTATTTCTTCGTTTCCTTTCAAGTGATGGAGTTTCAAAAGCATTCCTTTCATCTTTGCTCAAACTTTCCCCTACTGTTGCTAATGTTTCCTTTTCCTCCTTTTAATGCCTGGCCTCTATTTGTCTATTTTGTTGATTCCGTATAAAACCTAAACAGAAGTAATACCAATGCATAAATACACATACATAGACATGCATTGCTTCTAAATATATAGAGCTATACAGAGTTTCTAAACACCCATAAACAAATTACATCCAGACTAAACTATGCATTCCACCTCAAAAACATACATAGCAAACAATACAATACAAAGATTTCATGGTTATCCCCAAGAACTTCTTTTTTTCAGTTTTTATATGACGTTTTCAATATGAATGGTGGTTTTATGTTCATCTGTTACCCCTAACAAATTTTTGTCTGTCTGTTTTAATCTGTCTTTCTCAGAGCTCTGCTCCTTACCTTCTGTGTCAAAATTATGGTCTAAATTTAGATTGGTACATATTTTTTTTTTTAATCAGAAAACCAAGAGATGCTGATTTTTAATTTGGATTACACTAATGTTGGGTCTTGATTGGACCAGATGGTCTGGCTCTGAGTTGCTATTCCTTAATTTGTCTTAGTTCTCATTACTTTTATTCCTGCTTTTAAAATTAATGCAGTGTGCCCAGTCTTCAACAGGAACTCATTTCTCAACAAGATACACCATGGTTCTTATATTGTACTCATTGATCATAGATACTAAGTATAAGGAAAAATTTTGTGCTTTGATTCAGTACAGATGGCAAAAATAAATAAATTTTATTTAACAAGCGATTATATAGCATTCATTATGTTCCAGTCTCTGTCCAAGTACTTTACATATATATTTATTCATGTAATCTTCATGACAGCCTTCTATCATATAGTCTTCCTGATAGAAGAACACTTCTATTTTAAAGACAAGGAAACTGAGACAAAGTAAAATAACTTGTATGAGATACTACAAGTAATAAGTGGCAGAACTGTACCTCCAGAGCAATTAGTCTAATAAACTTTAAACAATGGTGTCTATCTTTAAAGTTGGCTGGCAAGCATTAAATATTTATTTTACAAGAAAATATTTTCACTCTCTTTAACTTTTTACTTTGAAAGTATTTCAGATTTAGAAGAAAGTTTCAAAAGTTGTACATACAGCTACTATACACTTTAAACCCAGATTCCTCAATTGTTAACATTTACCATATTTTGCTTTATAATTTTCTGCCTGCATGAATACATTTTGTATCTTTCTAAACCATGTGAGAATAAATTGTGGACATGATGCCTGTGTATGTTCCCTACTAGCAAAAACATGTTTATACATAATTATTGTATTCGTTATAATTGTACAACATTGTACTTTTATAATTGATGTGATTTTATTATCTAACTTATAGAACTAAATGCCAATTGTCTCAATAATGTGCTTTACAAAAAAAAAAGGCCCACAATTTAATTTAAAATCACATATTACATTTAGCTTTAATCTAATTATCTTCTTACACTGTTCCTTAGTCATTTTTTATCTATCATGACCCTGATAAATTTGAAGATTACAGGCTAGTTATTTTGTGGAATTTCTCCCAATTTGTATTTAACTGCTATTTCCTTTTGATTAAATAGAGGTTCTGTAAGTGATCTGGCTTTGTTTAGTTACAGATAATAACTGATCACTTGGTTAAGGTGAGGTTGGCTAGATTTACTTCTCCATAGTAAAAAGATATTTTTCCCTTTGTAATTAGCAAATATTTTGTGGGTGGATACTTTGAGAATAAGCAAATATCCCTTCTCCTATTAAATTTCCACAATCAATAGTTAGCACCTATTGATTACCCCTACCTGAATCAATTATTACTATGATGTTTGTCAGATGATGATTTGCAAATTTCATCACTCCTTTCAAATTTACTAGTTGGCATTCTACCATATATAAGAACTTTTCCTCCTGCTCTATACACGTACATACTTAATTAGGAATTTACCTCACTAAGGACCCAGAGATTCCATTTTTATTTAGTGAGATATAATCTATTATTTCTTTATGTATTTTAATGTTCAGATTGCCCAAGCTATGGACAGTGAAGGTCCTTCATGAAGCCCCCATGTCTTTTGATCATTCCCCATTACTCCTTGAATATTACTTTCTAACACGAATATTTATTTAACAAATTTATTTATTTGAAAAGCAGTTTGGCTGATTTGTTTACATTGCATTTTAGACTCTTTTTTTTTTTGCCTCAGATTTGTGTTTTATTATTTTTTTAAGATGTCAAATATTAATATGGTTCCAAAAGTAAAACTGTCTAAAAAGGTTTACTCAAATAATTACCATTGTTGGGGTGCCTGGGTGGCTCAGTCCTTAAGCGTCTGCCTTCAACTCAGGTCATGATCCCAGGGTCCTGGGATCAAGCCCCGCGTCCTGCTCAGAGGGAAGCCTGCTTCTCGCTCTCCCACTCCCTTTGCTTGTGTTCCCTCTCTCGCTGTGTCTCTCTCTGTCAAATGACTATTTAAAAAAAAAAAAAAGCTTTAAAAAATAATTATCATTGTTTTTCATTTATTGCCAAGTAGATGGTATCCACAGTAGTTTTAATTTGCATTTCTCTTATATGAGTAAAGTTGAATATTTCTTCTTGTATTTTAGGCTCATTTAATACCTTTTTTTTCTTATGAATTGTCTGTTATTTTTTCTATTGAGTATATGGACTCTTCACCCTAAGCTTCTATAGGTTGTGGAATTTTATCTGTAATATTTTTCCCTGGTTGTCATTTCTCTTTAAAATTTATGTGCTTTTTGTTGTTGCTTTGTTTTGTTTTGTTTTTTGTCATGAAACAATTTTTAAAATGTATTCAAATTTATTAATCTTTTCTTCATTGCATCTAGACTTTGAGTCAAATTTGGAAAAATGTCCCTGTAAGATTTGTACAACTTCTTTTCTTTTTTTTTAACAAATAGATTTTTGAACCACTTAGATTTTATTCATGCTTATAGTTTAAGATATGGATCTAAAGTTATCTTTTTTCCAATAGCTACTCAGCCCCTCCAGCATTTATTAAGAAGTTTATTTTTCCCAAGTGATATGGGATGCCTTCTTTTTCATATACTAGAATTCATATATACTTTGTTCTATTTATTATATTTCTATTTTATCCCACTGGCCTGTCTCTTTCTATATCATTACCACACAGATGTAGTTATAGATGTTTTATAGTACTTTTAATATATGGTAGAGCTAGGACTTCTCTTTTTAAAATCATTTAAAATTATTCTAATATTTTTTTCTTTCAGAAGAACATTCATTATCAACTTGCCTATGTCCATAAAGAAAAAAAAAAATATATATATATAGTGGCTCTTTTGTAGTTTACTGAACTTCCAGTTTAAGGAAAACTTATATTTCTATGATATCAATGCTTTATATTTCTACCTGTTTCCTTTTTTGTACTATCTTTATCAGGTTTAGATACAATAAAATACTTCATAAAAATAATTTGAAATGCTCATGCTCTAGAACAATATACATAGCATTTAGATTACATGAATGTTTGATAAAATACCTCTGAAAATCATCCAGATGTGGTAATTCTGTCTATAGGCCATTTCCTTAATAACTTTCTCTATTTCTTCTACAGAAATCAGTCTTACCAAGATTTTTAAAAAATGTTTACTGGATTGTAGTAAATTGTTTTACTACCAAAATTATCATTTTCTTTAAAAAAATGTATATGCATTGAGATCTGATAATTGTTATAATTTTAAAAAGTGTACTATTTTTCTATCATTATTTCTCCTAATCATTTCTTATTCTATGCTTTAGTCACATTTTCTTAATTGAGTTTGCTAGTGGCTAGCCTATTTTTATTTTTTTTGAAAATATGAGATTTTGAATTATTAGTTTACTATTTTTCTATATTCTACCCCATTAATTTCTGCCATTCTGCCATATTTTTATTATTTGCTATATTGTGCTCTTTTGGGTTTACTTTAGTTTTCTAGAGTTTTCTAGAATTTCTAGAAAAGAATTTTGATTGTGAATTTAATCAATTTATTTTGATTCTTTAATTTTTTTATGATAAAAGAAATTTAAGATCTAGATTTTCTTCTGATAATAGTTTTTATTTATCCGATGTATCCTGATATAGAAATTTATAGTTTTGGCTTTTATTTCAAGTTTCACATTCATATTAAATTTCCATGTAGAACTTTCTTTATGACTTTGTCAGTGGTATATTATTTTTTTGTGATCAGGGTAATTTTCTTTGCAATATTTCCACTTTATTAAACTTATCAATGTTTTCTTTGTAACCTAATAAATTTTCCTGATGTTCCATGCACAGTAGAGCTAGATACAAAGGCGGTCACTAATCATGGTGTGAAATAGGACAATAAAATCAGCCATCAGCCATATTTATTGAGATTTTTATCTTTTTTTCCACTTGATCAGTGTTTTATTGAAAGAATTATGTTAAAGTCTTCTATTTTTACTGCATATCTATCTATATTCCCTTCCAATTTCTATAGTTTAGGCTTTATAAAAGTGATTTCTTTGTCATTTTATATGTAAATATTTATAACTTGTATCACCATGGTAATGTGAATCTTTGTATTAAACAGTGGCTTTAATGCTTTTTGGGTTGAACTTTACTTTGTTATTAGAATTTAAACCCTTGCTTTGTATCATTTCCACCTTGCTCAACTCACTCTTAAATATGTTTATTGTGTAGAGCATGGAGTGGCTAATTCTCTCTGAGACAAAATCAAAATCATATTTATTGAGTAAGTTAAACCTTGAGTTTCCTGAAAACTCCTCATTGTTCCTTTGATCTTTATGATGCTTTTTAGAAATCTGATGCTAGTGTAATACTTTCATAAGTTATTTGATCTTTTTCCATGGAGCCTCTGAGGATTTTTTTCTAATCTTTAAACTCTAGTAATTTACTATGTATGCCTTAGAGTTGACTATTCTGGGACAGTTGTCTCAAATGCCTGGTGAGCATTTTATATATGTAAATTCAGGTCTTCTTTAACTTCTGGATTTTTTTTTATTATAGCATTAAATATTTATTCTGTTCCATTGTTTAGATCTCCTTTTTCATGGAATTCAATTGTACATGTACTGAATCTTTTTTGCCTGCTTTCTTTTTAAATGATTTTTTTCTCTCAGAACATTTTACCTTCTTTCTTTATCTCATTTTCATTCATGAGATTGTTTTTCTACCTTTTTCAATTCCCCCTTTTAAGCTTTAATTTGAATCTGTTCTTTAGTCACCTAGTCCTTTGAATTTTGGTTTTTAATATTCTTTTTTCTTGTAGGATCTAATTTCCCATTTGTTTAAGTGTTTTCTTTTACTGCTTAATTTCCAAGGAGCTTCTTCTTTTTAAAAAATATATTTTTCCAAGAAGCACTGCTTTTCCAAGGCTGTCTCAGGTAATCCTGTGTTTTTTGAAGTTCTTTTCCTATACTATGTGCTTAGACTTAATATGAATCAGTATTTTCATATGTAGAGTAGACTTTCTCCTAGTAATCGTATTTCCACATTGTATCTTCGAATTCTCCATTTGCTTGTAGGGCTTTTTTTTTTTTTTTTTTTGTAAGACAGTCTCTTGGTTCTTTGAAAAAGCTTGTGTTAGAGATTAATAAATAGTTTTATTAAAATTGGTGTTTATTTTACTATTAATAGGTAATTTAAATTTGTATTGTTCACTGTTTTCCAGTTAGACTGAAGGCATGAGGTTCATGTGGATTTACCAGTTCTTCTTTTTTTTTTTTTTTGGTTGCATTTAATTTATGGATGCAGTTGGGGAGAACTGACATATTTTTCATTCCAAAAAGACTGTGCTTTTTAGATAATGATAGTGAAGAAGAAGAAAAAAATGAAAATAGTTGATGTGTTATAGATGGGGCTGTGAAATTCCTTTCAAACAGAATTTCTTATCAAGTTCTTTAGGCAATAAATAAAGACTGGAAGGGACCCCTGATCACTGAGTGCAGACAGGCCAACTGTTGCCTGTTGTTGTAGAGACTGGGAAAGCCTGGAATGCACTGAGGACCACCAGCCTCCAATGCAGTCACTTTAGCTGCACCACGTGTAGTTACCTGATCAGTGCACCAGTAGTATAAGGAGAGGGTGGAGACGCCAAAGATGATTCCAGGCCATGGGAGGTCTCCAGTGATGGGATCTCAGAAGATATGGAAAAAATCCAGGCGAGGAATAAAACATTCCGGCTTGGCAGTCCAATTTCCTTTATGGATTAGGTTTGCCTTACTGTCTGGGTATTTATGCAATAGCTCCTGGTATCCTCCCACTTTCTGAAAGACAAAGTCCATTAACAAGAGTGATCCCAGAACCATAACAGCAGCAGGGAAGGTATCAATATAAACCACAGCTGCAAAACCACCTGCGATGGTATAAATAGGATTTACCAGTTCTTCTTACTGCTCTTATTTTTTAGAGAAAGTGTTGGGATATTTCAACTTAAGTAGCCCTCATTATCAAAGTTACCTGGAAAAAAACCCCAAAAAACAGCATTACCCAGAATTTATGTCTGCCTTATTGAAAACATTAATATTATTTTAAACATATTTTAAAAATTTGTTTAATATATGTTTTATTAAATTATATACACACATCATTTAATATGTGTCTGTATATATCATGTATATATATGCATATAATGGTGGCTCATTTACACTGAAATATGAATTAAATGACACATTTATGGCAGTTATCATTAATCAACTGATTTTGAAAACTTTTCAAGTAAAAAATTGTCTAATTTAAAATCATTTTAATAAAAAAGTATTTGGCCACCCTATCTCCAATTATGATATTTGGAAAAGATTGAAATATTTTAATATTTATTAAAATTCTAAATTCTAAATTAACAACTAATTGTTGTCTCCTAAAAACATAATAAAAAACCTTAGTAATATAGCACATAATTCATGTTTTAACATGAACCAAGTAGGAAATGCAGTGGTCTCTGAAATTTATTCTGTATTCAATTCCTAGCAGTGGTACTTTAAAATCTTTGTTGTGTTATATATCTCCTCTATTCAAAGGCTTCAGTGATTTCCCATCTTACTCTAGCCAAAATATTATGATATTTTGAAAGTTCTGTTAAATCCTACAGGTTTTAGTTTCTGGCTATCTTCCTAAAATGATTTATTTTCCATTTCACTCACTGTGCTCCAGGTCATTATCATCCTTCTTTGTAGTCTATTGACACACCAAACATATGTTACCCGAAAGGTTTGCATGTGATATTCCTTCTTCTTGAAAATACTTTCCTGAGATATATACGTTTGTACCTACAGTTACTACAGTTTGGTAATTACAAGTCTCAGTTCATATGTAAAATCAATAATCATAAGATTATCATTCCTAGACCATGTTATATAAAATAAATTCCTCCCCACGCTCTGCCCTCATATCATATATTTTCTGTTTCCCCTCCATAGAGTATAATTTCTCTGAGGATAGACACTGTGTCCTGTATCTCCAGAAACTAGAGCAGGAAAAGCTCTGAGAATACAAAAATTGATCAGTAAATATTTGTTGTAGGAATGAAGGGCTTTGATTTTTTTTTTTTTAATTTGGTCTCCATCTCCTTAAGGGAAAAAGACTTGTCATCTTAAATGTAATTAACCTGAATCCCTCATGATTCTTAGCAAGATGTTAAAGCCATACATAAATGCTGCACAGTAAAGACTTACTCATGAATATTGAAGAGCCATTTTATTTTATATCATTCATTTTCTTTTTATTTCCACAAATGCTTATAGATCTCATATTGTATAACCATTTATTGTAATAGGTGCAAGTAATACTAAATTTAATAAAATATGGTGTCTGCCTTAAAAAAAGAACACTGCTAATCATTTCAAACTATAATACTTAAAAAGAGCAGATTTGTAGGAACCTATATTTGCATCAGAATATTTTCTTCCAGATATTTAGAAAGCAGGAGAAAAGATTATATGCACAATATGGGTATAGTGCCTGATTTTAGAGATCTGTTTCATGTTCATAAAACATACTAAGAGCCAGAAAATAATTACATAAAATACATCAAAAATTAGATACCAACCCCAAAAACCAAATAATCCAGTTAAGAAATGGTCAGAAGACATGAGTAGACATTTTTCCAAAGAAGACATACAGATGACTAACAGACACATGAAAAGATGCTCAACATCATCAGGAAAATACAAATCAAAACTACAATAAGATACCACCTCATGCCTGTCAGAATGGCTAAAGTTAACAACACAGGAAACAACAGGTGTTGGCAAAGATGCGGAAAAGGGGGAACCCTCTTACACTGTTGGTTGGGATGCAAACTGGTGCAGCCTTCTGGAAAACAGTATGGAGTTTCCTGAAAAAAGTAAAAATACAACTACCCTACAATCCAGCAATTGCACTACTAGGTATTTACCCAAAGGATACAAAAATACTGATCCAAAGGGATACATGCTCCCCAATTTTTATAACAGCATTACCTACAATAGCCAAATTATGGAAAGAGCCCAAGTGTCCATTGACTGAATGAATGGATAAAGAAGATGTGGCATACATAAATATATAATGGAATGTTACTTAGCCATAAAAAAGATTGAAATCTTGCCATTTGCAATGACATGTATGGATCTAGAGAGTATTATACTAAGTGAAATAATTCAGTCAGTGAAAGACAAATACCATATGATTTCACTCACATGTGGAATTTAAGAAACAAAACAGATTAACTTAAGGGGGGGAAAGAGGCAAACCATAAAACAGAATATTAACTATGGAGAACAAACTGGAGGTTGTGATGAGTGGAGGAATGGGTTAAATGTAAATATTGTACGTAAGTGATAAACCAAAAACTTTACTACTGAAACTAATATTACACTGTATGTTAAAGAGCTGGAATTTAAATGAAAACTTGAAATAAAAAAATGAAAAAAATTAGATGCCAGACATAAAGAGCTAAATGATAAAACATTAACTTGAATAAAATGATACTAGCTTTACATTTGTATATCTATTTTTATCAGAATTTTTTCCTGGATATTTTTATCTTTTTCCAAAATGTATTTACCTGCTATTATTGTATAAATGCCAATTTTTTGGATATGAATATGGACAGGGATATCTTAAGATCTCAAAATGCTGATGTCCTAAGACAGATAAAGAATCAGGTCAATTCAAAGCATTTTAAAATATAAATAATAATGATTATAATAATATCTAATATTGTTTTCATATTACTGTGTGCCATGCACTGTTTTAAATTCTTTTCATGAACTAACATTATATATAAATATGCACTGTTGCATATTTGTACTATATGTGCACATATCTGAACCAGGTTTTTATTAAGCAGAAGACTACTCTTTCTACTTCAGATAACACAGTAGAAGAGACATATGTTTTATTATATTGAGAAATAAAGGGGACCCTATTCAATAATGATTCTGTTGATTAAACTATCTAAACAGGGAAGAAAATGAGACTCAGGATTGATTAGGGTAGACTGCTGAAGTGCTTTTTCTTCTTCAGCTTATCAGGGCTAATGGCTCCCATTCACTCATTAGGCAGTTAATCTATATAATGACAAGACATCAGAGGTTCTAGTAGGACTGTAGCAAATCCACACATTTCGTGAAGAGAACCTCCCATTCTGGCTTTATACTGTTTGTTTAGTCAGTAGGAAGTTTTTCGTTTGTAAGAAAGCACTAGCTCCCTATAACACTAAAAATAGTGTATGATGATAATGACCCAAGACGTTCAAACGAGCAAAGTTTTATTCTGTTTTTGGCTTTTATTAGACACAGAGAAATGAAATTGGATCTGGGTTTCAGGAGATTTAAGAATTAACTTTTAATTGACTTTTATTATTACAAAAGAAGTGTATGTTCATTATAGAATTTTTTTTAAATCACTCATAATCTCCCAACCCAGAAACCATTACTATTAACATTTTGGTGTATATTTGGCTAATCATTATTTTGTATGTAAACTTTTTTTATCAATGACAACAAAAAAGAAATAAAGTGATATATTAAAAGAAAATTTATCAATGACAAAACATCAATCCCAATGTAAAAATAATTCTGTGATGACAACAAATTTCAGAGTGGATTGCCCTAAACATAAATAGAATTCTAAAAATGCAGGAAAAAATTAGCTGTGATGAAGTGAGACCTAAGAACCCTATTAAAAACATGAGGTAATTTGAATGGAAGCTTTGCTCTTCATAGTTTATAAGTTTACTTTAGATTTTGGGTGATGTGTGGATACTTTTAGGTAATCTTTGTCTTCAATATTCAAGAGATGCCTAAACCTGTCCCATCTCCCAGACCACAGTTAAACAACTAATGTCCCTGAGAGATGTCCAAAAGATGCCAAAGGAAAGAAACCTGACACTTTATTAGCCAGAGTTGGGCCCAATCCCCAAAGCTGAGAGTTCTAGAAAGCTGGATCAAATCTTTAAAAGGACCATCCATCTATTTATCTCAAGTTAGTTATCTCAAAATAGATTCATACAGAATCTATTTGCCATTTCAATACCCACTCCACCCCCCCACACACACACATGCATACACACATACATAAAAAATCCACCTTGTTGCTAGGATCTCACCAATATGAATTACAAAAAAAAAAAAAAAAACAAGTCTGAGACATCATTTCCCTCTAGAGACAAGAAGAAAAAGTAAAAGTGAGAGAGAGAGAGCTCTTCTAGTCCTGTTGTCCTGGCCAGAGCAATATCTTCAGCCCAGCTACAGGGGAAGAGAGACAGGAGAAAAATAATTGTGTTTTTCTCTCTCTTGGAAATGGGCTGTGTCCATGACCAGATACAAGATAAGGAGAATTACAAAAACTGCACTCACATAAACTAACCTCATAACTCACATTGAGTTTGCTCTCTAGGAAGTATGGCTCAAGCAGTGTCTTAGAAGCTACCAATAATTTTTAAAATTGATCACTTTTGTTAACTTGGGCAAATGACTTAATTTGTGACTCAATTTCTTTCTTTCTGAATAAAGGGTATAATACCATGCCAATCTCACAGGGAATTTTTTATATTGAATGAATATTTTTAAAGCATTGAAATTTGCATTTGTCACCAAAAAAGTGTTATGTTACTCAGATTTAAAAAAATCAACTTGCGTACTTCAATGCCATTCCAGAGTTCAATGTTGGATTTACTTTAATGAGGCTTATATTTAGAAGGAAAGCTAAGAAAATTATATGTAAAGTTATCTGGGTGACTATATGATTTTTTAAGTAAAAGAGTTTGACAAATTTCAAATGTCATTTGACACTTTTCTATTATTTAAAAGCTTTAAATCTCAAGCATGATTTCCAATTTTTATATAAAAATATCAGATTGTAAATTGAAAATAAAATTGTCTAAATTTTGTTTCTATTTCCATTTATTGTGTTGTTATGGAAACAAACCAGTGATAAAAATGCAGATGTGTTTTTATCTGGTATGGTGAGAGACTTCTAAATGATCTTTGTAAAGTATGCTCACACAAGATCAAGTATGTTTAGAGTCATTATATTAGAACTTTTCTGGATATGGAGAAAATAGGTCTAGACTTAGTTGAGGAACACCTAAATATATTGCTTCTTTAAACATGCAGTCTTATTTTTCAAATTTTCATTCTAAAGATGACACTATAATATTAGCATATTTTTAGCTTTAGAGAATTCCTGGGTCAAAAGACAGCTACAAAATTTTGAAGCTTCATGTGGACATGAAGTCTAAGTGCTTTTAATTAAAATAATTATTTTTGAAATAGCAAGAGCATCATATTTTTCATGTTCTTCCAAGTAGAAGATTCACTTATGATTTCCAGAAATTAAGGAATAATTGACCATATCCTGAAATGATGGAGGAAGAGAGGAAACAACTCAGTTAAATCTGTGTGCATTGAGCCACTTGGTAAATGAAACACAGGGCTGAAACTGGAAGAAGCAAATATATCAGAAAAGAAAAAGATAATCAGCTATTTGATCTATAGATCTCTTGTCATGGCATCTATCATGTAATTAGAGAATTTTCACATCTGTATCTCTAATCCTGATCATGTCTACAATGAGCCCTATATACCATACATTCAACAGTGTGACCTATAATTCTGTTGGCACCCTAATGCTAACATACCAAAAACAAAACCTATTATCCTTGTACCTTGTATCCAGTCCTTCTCTATTTTATATTTCAGTGAATGGCCACTCTTTTTACTTAGGCAAACAATATGGACAACACTTAGTCAAGCCGTTTAACTTCACATCAGTTGCTCCTAAAATACAATTTTATCTGCCTCACTGAAATCCACCTTCTCTCCATACTCATTACCCTTACTGGAAGTAATGATGAACTCATGTGATCTACAGAAATGTTTACATCACTAGTATCCTAGCAGATCAGAATGACTCATTCTTATACAACATTCATAATTACACCAATAATAATTTCCTTAAATGCATATTTTATCATATAATTCTCTAGTTTAAAATATCTTAATGCCTGTAGTAACTTCTCCCTAGGAAGTCATATAATGTTCTCCATGACCTAGGCTTCAGTTTCATCTTCAGCTTCTTTGCTCACCACTCACCCCTCATCAGTGTCCATGTCAGTATCGAAAATCATTTACTATTATCTCTAGGAACCACATCTCCTTGTCTTTGCACATCTTCTCTCTCAGAAAATCTCCTGCCATACTTATCTCTCCAAACCCACTCTTATGTACCCTTTATAACTTCTCTCAGATATTCCCTTCTCTGATAAAATTTCTTTCAACACTCCATTACTCAGGCTGAGTTAGGTTTGTTCAAGTGTGGTCACACGATACCTAGCCCTATTATCTAATTTGTCAGCTTTTTTGTCAGTGTCTTCCACTGAGATTCTTGAGGACACAGCTTCAATATATTATCTGTGTCTCTCCAAAATAAAATTTACTTCCTGAGAAAAAAATTTGGTGTTTAGTAACTACAAACTAAATGAATAATTGGCGGATTGATGAATTTGTGAGTAATGCCTAAATTCGGTAGAAAAATATTCTGCCAAAACTACTATATCCTGCTTTCCAAAACTTGTTAATATATTACCTTATATGGCAAAGGGACTTTGCAGATGTGATTAAGAGTTTGAAACAAGATTATTCTGGGTTGTCCAGGAAGGTCCAATGAAATCTCAATGGTCCTTATAAGAAGGAGGCAGGAGTCAGAGAGCACTGAAGATGCCACCCAGCTGGATTTGAAGATAAAGGAAGGAGCCACAAGTCAAGGAATGCAGGTGGCCTCTAGGAGTTAAAAAGGCAAGAAAAACAGTTTTCCCTGGAGCCTCCAGAAAGAACCCAGCACTTCAGATACCTTGATTTTAGACAAGTGAAACACATTTCAAAGTTCTGATATCTAGAAACATAAGGTAATAAATATGTGTTGTCTTAAGCCACTAATTTGTAGTACCTTGTTATAATAACAATGGAAAACAAATACAGTGGCTTATCTTATTACCCAGAGTACATAATTGGGGAAGTTAAAAATATACAAAAATATTTTAATGACTGAAGAAGGAAATTTAAAATGAAGTAACCATCTTAGGTTATTTTTTCCTGTGACCTTTACGGCAAAATGGGATAAAATATTCTGGGCAGATTTAAGTTAATAATAAATACTATTTTAGAATAAAATCTTAAAACTTACAGAAGTAATCTATTTCCTTTTACTAGCAAGACATTTTTTATAGTAAAATTTACTTGTTTCTCTGAAATTCCTGTATTTTTGTCTGATAAATGACGATCCTAATTCTAGGGAATATTAGGCTTAGCATGGCATGACGATGCAAGGCCACAGAATTTTATCCTGATGCCTCAAATACTCAAAGCTTTAGATCTGAGGGTGACTTGATTTGAATATGGAAAATCCGGGCCAGTTCCCAAATTGATTTCGTGTCTAGATTATCTAAAAGGGGCCCAAAGTCTGATTTGCTTAGGTATATGAAGAATGTTCATGAATGGACCGATGTCTATTCAGCCCTGTATCTATTGTAGTTTTAGGGTAAGGAAGTGACCCAGGCTTTATAACACCCCTCTCAGACGCTATGAAAATGACCAGAGTATCTAGACATACTGACAGGGTAATTATGATACCTTGACAGGAAAAGATTTTATATTTGATGAAGAGAATGCTCAGTGCATTATTAATGATCTCTAGCGATAACAGTTCTGGATTATAAGTATGCTTAAATGAGAGGATCAGTTAGAATCTCACATATGAATTCAAGCTGCACAAAATTTCCCTACCTTGAACAGACTCTCTTTTTGTTAGGTGTTTTTCCCTTTCTTCTGTTGTATATTAAAAAAAAAAAAAAAGAAAGAAAAAAGAAAAAGTAAACAAAGGGAACTTTCTGGTATTTGTTTCTTAACAAACAAATGACATGTTTACTAAGATCTCCCCTCCCTTGTAGATGTTTAATTTAGAATCCAGTGTGACAGTTCTGCCTGTGTTAGATGTCTTATTCTACAGCATTCAGAAGCATGTGTTGCTTCCCAGCCAGAACGGAGGCAGTTAATGATGTCCATAATGCTCCATCAACATGACTTAAATTCAAAGATGTTTGCATGTGTAATAATCACACTGGAAAAAAAAGTGATAATTAAGATTCTGAAGTACAAAAGGGTAATGCACTGTCCTCTTCCTCAGTAGGGAAGTTCATTAGCAGTGGAATCATGTCATTTGCCCATCTGTTCATAATTGCATTCACCCCAGGAACTAAGTGAAGGAAGTGACATCACAAGGTCCTTATACACACAAGTCCATAAATCACATGTATGTTCTTATCTGCATGGATGTCTGGGTGTGTGTGGGGGGGTGTGCTCAGCCAAACAACAACAAAATCCCACTGGCAACAGTAACAACTAATTGAACCTTTTCCAAGCATAGCATAGGCAGATGACCTCATTAATTTTGTGATCTTGACAAGATATTCTATTTCTAGGAAATCTCACAGAAAAATACACGCTGCTGCTTCTGTGTGCTATCAGGGCCATATTGGGGGGTAATTATCTTTCAACTGGTTGGAGACACACCTCTTGTTTATATGTCCTAAACATCGGGTGCTTAGCAGCTGCTGTAATGTCAATGGACGAATGGAACAGGCCCTCATTAGATTAGCACTGAGCTGATTGCTGGTGCCAGTCCGTTATTACTGGTGACTAAATTGGCAGATTGTCAGGATGTCTCATGGCGAGAATGAGCTTTTGCAGCTCTTTGTTTGTAGTTATTATAAACAAAGAAGTGAAAGCAATCCCTTGGGCATAGACACATCTCAGAGGCCTGTGTGTGTGTGTGTGTGTGTGTGTGTGTGTGTGTGAGCTTGCAGAGGCAGCATTGGTAAACAACTTCTTATTTTAAGAACAATATTAATTAAAGCATGGAGTGTGGTTTGGAAAGAGAACTTGTTAATTATTTAATGTCACCTGCTCTGATCAGGCCCACCAGTTGAAAGTGATGTGTGTGTGTGTGTATACATATATATACACACATATATATATACACAAATATATATGTATTTGCCTCAGATATATTGTACCTGTCATGAACACCATTGAAAATATAGGCTTTCAAGTGGTGAAAACCTGTTTTTCATTTCAAATAATCTGCAAATGTGAGACATTACATCATGGCCTTAAATGTAAAGCAGATTTTCCTACTTTTCTTGGAAAATAGTATTGAATCCAAAGCCCCTACACTGCTGCATTGCAAACTTTTAGAATGGGTTAGGTCACCAAATAAAATTATCAATCTACCTAGAAAATGATTCGAAAGCATTTGGCTCACAGTGCTAAGTATATATTTGCAAAATAAAGACTGGCATTGGGATTATAATATCCACTTGAATAAATGAAGAAATGGGTCTGATTAAGTGAGCTGAAGCTTAAAACAGTATCTATGATATTAAACAAAAAGATGTGAGCAATGCCTCACTTCACTTTGCCAAGGTTAGTATATGCACAAAGGTTAATGACAAATAGCTTTAATCAAACCCTGAAGGGGGAGAAAAGATTTTGCATATTTCAGAACTCTTACACTTTCTGGATTTAAGGCACTGGACACTTGTCCCCAAATTCTGTGTAGCTATTACTACATAGCAGAAGAGATTCTAGGAACTTAAACCCCAGTGGGTTCGTTGCTAAGTACAAGGTAAACTCCAGAAGGTTGAGTATTTGTTTTTCTAGCAAAATATCTATAAATAGCTCCAGAACTGAATCTGATCCTCTTCTGCCAGTTTGTGAGGATTTAGTGTGAATTGCTCTCTTCCAGTAAGACATACCTTTTCCAGGAGACCATCTCTAAGATAAAGTGGAGGCATGCAAAAAAATGAGGCGAGTTTCAACCATTTCCCTAGAAAGCCATATGAATGCACTATAGGTTTTAATATCCAAAATCTGGCTTTGCCCTTAAATAAAAGAGATAGTTGGCAGTCCAAACCATGCATCCACAGAACTTTGATGATGCTGGACCCTTCTTTAATTTTCTCTCCATTGTATTCTCCCTGTCTTCAGCAAACACCACATCTAAAATCATTACTATTTATCATAGAATTATCTTCATAAACTCTCAGAAACTCACCTACAATATACTAATTCTTCAGAACTCGTTATTTCCTCTTAAGTGACTAAACTCTGTGTCTTTCAGTAACAATGTATCTCTGGGGGATATGTGTGAGATATAATGCAAGTTTTTCTTTTTGTGGGGTCACATGATATTTACTTTACCTGGGATATCAGCAGAGAAACTCAACCTCTATATTTTTCACCAAAAAATCTTTTAAAATATGCAGTGACTTCCAACAATTCTCACTGAAAGTGCATTTTAGTGTTTCCTCGCAATAAGAATAATATTTTTTAAGGTATACATTTTAGACTTTAGTACCAACTTTTTTGTAATTACAGAGCTACTTAAAATTTTAAAAGTTAGTATTTGGGATATTGACAAAATATCTTAAAAATAATTTCATGACTCAGAAACTTGCAGACAGTAGATTTTTGCTTTAATTTAAAAAAACTATAAAAATGTCACTTTAGAAAGTTATAAGCACTTGAAGAACTATAGTAATACATAAAGAATGCTTTTTTTATATAATGAATACTTGATGTCCTGAAAACGTCCTAATTTTTGTTCCTTTTTGGTATAGTGATAATAAAACATATACATATGTGTAATTATGATTTTCATGAGCAATCTCTCATTAATTAGTAAAAACCATCATTAGGAATATTTGGACATTATTTTTTCTAAACCCTGCTAATAATGGAAATGTATAGATGTTTAAACATTGTATAATTTTCTTTCTCCTTCCAAAGTTGGGAAATTTGGATTCACCACCTAAAGGGGATGGGGAGAAGAAAACATTGTTACAGTGTATTAAGGACTTTGTCTCAAAGATGAGTCTAACAATATGTATCAGGAATAATTTCCTCAATTATAGGGCATTCTCCATAAAAAATGTGAAAGAGTAATGTTAATTTACTGGTCACATAAACTCAGCAAAAATTTATATTCACAGACTTCTATTATTCTGAGTTAACTCAAAATTAGTGTATGTTTTAGGTGGTTACTCCTAGTGTGTGCGTGTGTGTTTTACAGGCAGAGTTTCCTAAATACTTTTAGATTGCTTACTTTGTTCAATTATAAGTCATTGTTAGTGGGTTTATCTCTCTTCTTTAATCTCTCAGAACAAGAAGTTAAAAAGACTGTTAGTTTAAACTAACCGCCAGTTTCTAAATCAATAAAGACTGAGTTTAGAATTATTGTAAAGCTCTGATCTCTGGCAAAGGAATATTTAGAAAAGTAGTAACAAACTTTCTAGAAAAAGCCAGATAGTAAATATTTCCAGGTTTTTGGGACATCAGTTCTCTCCATCTACTCAACACTGTGATTGTATAGGAAAGCATAATAGACAATGGGGAAACTAGTAAGTGTGGTTGTGTTTCAATAAAACGTTGTGGGCACTGAAATTTTAATTTCATATTAATTATCATGTGACATGAAATAATCATTTTTTTTAATTTTTAAAAATGGCTTAAATATATAAAGAAAATTCCTAGCTCACAAGCTGTATAAAAACAGGTGGTAGATAAGTCAGATTTGGCCTAGAGATCATAGTTTGTTCACATCTACTCTAGAGCACCTGGTTTGCCTGGTGTCTATGTGGCGGGGAGGGAGGGTGTGATTCCTGAGCACCAGGGGCCCTACAGGTCCGTAACCTGTATATCCTTGGTTTCTTGTAGGAATTGCCAAAATGAGCACTTAGCCTATATGATTTCTAGTCTAGCCTTGTTAACACCTGTTGCTTGGGAGGGTCTTAGGGGCCAGAAGATTCTACTTTGTGACCTCAGTCCGTCTTCTGTCTGTTCTATGCAGACAAATTCATCTTCCTGGAACTAAGAAAACAACTACCTGGCTTAGAACTGCTTAGAACAACTACTTGGCTTAGAAAACAACTACTTCCCAGAAGCCACTGCTGTCTTATGTATTGTACAATGGATACACTGCATCTTACATGAGCCTTGCATTACTTTATGCAGCCTTGACCTCATCACAGATTACAAGGGCCACTTGCAGTTCTTGACTACTCAGCAGGCTGATGACAGACACAGATGCTAATTTCTAACTGTTACCATCTGTATTTGTGCTAATTTAAATCTGCTAAGCCTGTAACCTTTTTGTCCTGTGGGTATAAACATAAATTGTTAGGGAGTGTATTAAGGTGATGATTAAGGGGAAATCTTTACCCATAATTGTCTCAGATGATACTACTCTTTTGGTATATTTATCCCCTAAATCTTACAGGAGAATAGGTTCTAGATTCTGATTGTGATTCTGAATCAAATATCAGTGCTACTACTTACTGGTTCTGTGACCATAAATATATTTAGTTTTCTAATTCTTGTTTCTGCAATAGTAAAGTGGATATATGAATGTATCTACCCTTACAGGAGTGTTATATTAAATGTGATAACATACATGGCTAGCTCTATATGTTTCTGTTTTCTATCATGGCATAACAATTGGCCACACATTTAATGGCTTCAAACAATATACATTTATTATCTTACAGTTTCGGTAGGTCAGAAGTTGAGCACAGCTTAACTGGGTTCTCTGCCTCAGGATCTCAGCAGGCTGCAATCCAGGGTTCAGCTGGAGCTGGAGCTTCCTCAAAGGTTCGAATGGGGAAAGACCCACTTCCGAGCTTCATCACTTTGTTGGCAGAATCCGTTTATTTGTGAGAGTAGAACAGAAGCTTTCACGTTCTCAGATGGCGGCTGCTTCAGCCCTAGAGTCCACGTGCAGTCTTTGTTATATGGGCTTCTCCATCATGGCCTCTCACCTCATAGAAGCTTTCTTCTTCACAGCCTGCAACAGAGTTTCTACCTTCAGGGAGGGGCTTTCACCTAATCATTAACTCTAAAATTTTGTATTCATAAGAATTCCTCCATACTCTTTTAAAAATTGAAATGTGTACCCTACTCCCAGGTATTCTGCATCTGTAAGACCGAGGTAGGAGCTAGGAATGTGCATTTTCAACATGCCCTTTAGGTTTTTTTTTTTTTTTTAAGATTTTATTTATTTATTTGAGACAGAGAGAATGAGAGAGACAGAGAGCACATGAGGGGGGGGGGGTCAGAGGGAGAAGCAGGCTCCCTGCCGAGCAGGGAGCCCAATGCAGGACTCGATCCCCGGACTCCAGGATCATGAGCTGAGCCGAAGGCAGTCGCTTAACCAACTGAGCCACCCAGGCGCCCCCCCTTTAGGTTTTTTGATGCAGTCATCCCAGAACATATTAAAAAAAAAAAAAAAAAAAAAAACAGTGAATCTTTTGGTTAAAATAAAACTGTTTGACTCATATCCAAGAGTTTGGTCATTTTTGTTACCCACAAGAAGGTGTGACATTAGGTTTGTGTCCATGAATATGTGCTAAATAATGAGTTAAAGATTGTGAGAAGATGCAGAAATATATACCTAATGTTAATATTTCTCATAAAACAGTCATTTCCAATCCATGAAAAAGCCAATGATTCAGTCTATCTAAAAAGATTAATTAGGGGAAATGCCACTCCATAACACAAATGACATTAAGAGATGAAACAATACTGAAAAAGGGAAACTGGAATGTGTTCAGTAGAATATAATTGAAAATGTATTTCCTGTGCTGTGTAAACTATTAATAAATTGCCTACAGTCTCGCTATAAAAGAGCTTAATATTTAATCAAAGGAAATTAGAGTGTATTTAAAACCACTAATAAGAAACCAAGCAAAGAATTGAATAGTAAGGAAACTATTAGCACTACATTAAAGATGCATAAACATATTAACTACATATTAGACCACATTCTGCATCTAATTATTCAGAGTCAATATTATATGCCCTGTTCTCTAAATGATACAAACGGCCAAATGATCTTGTGATAATTAATTTTATAATTAGGCAAGAAGTCTGATATATTTGAAAGAAGCCAAACTTTAGAAAAGATGCAGATGTGGTTTAAAACTGAACTGTATCCCATTTTACCTATGTGTTGAGATACTTAATATCTTCTTCAGGATACTCATATGTAAAATGGTGGTAGGGCGCCTGGGTGGCTCAGTTGGTTAAGCGACTGCCTTCGGCTCAGGTCATGATCCTGGAGTCCCTGGATCGAGTCCCGCATCGGGCTCCCTGCTCGGCAGGGAGTCTGCTTTGTCCTCTGACCCTATCCCCTCTCTTGTGTTCTCTCTCTCAAATAAATAAATAAAATCTTTAAAATAAAATAAAATAAAATAAAATGGTGGTAGTACTCACTGTGGCTTTTGTGAGAAACAAATGAGATAACTGCATAATAAACTGTATGGCTCATAAAAAGCATGCAATAAATATTGGCCTCTCTTTCCATTTTTCTTTTTCTTAAGTATTCCATTTGAGAGAAAAATAAATCTGCGCACAATTTTCACATCATATTATTTTATTACCTAAAATGGAAATTTCTAGCCTCAGTTCTCATCTATTTCTTTTAATAATTTAGTTATCTTATAAAATGCAGACTTCTCTCTTGGATATTTCTATTTGTGTGAGCAGTGTGATCCTTAGAGATGTGACATGCCAATATATTTTCAAATATTGAACTTCTGAGTGTCTAGGTTGATAAAGAAGATTTTATGCAAGACCAGAGCCTCTGTGAACATCTCAGTATAGTTGCATATTTCAACCTGAATCAGTGAATAATTAAGATGAGGACACCAGAGATCCCAAAAACTTATTTTACTCTGGATAGGGCTATTCATATAACAGATTGGGTTCTTTTCTCTGCAGTGTTTATTCTTTGCAGTTGTCCCAGTCATTATTATTTTCTTAGAAATTCAGTGTTGACTCAGAGCCTAAGGATTGTCTCTCTTTTCAGCCAGACATACTGTAAGTCAAGGTCACTTATTTGTTCCACATTGGATCAATTTACCGCTAGCTCTGCTCTGATCTCAAGTCTCTAGTTCTTGGAGAGTTGCCTCATCCCCAAAATGCTTGGACCTGAGTTTCTGCCTCATACCTTGGATACACTGAAATGGAATTTGTATGGCCTATGGCACTTTTCCAGTTCCTTGATCTTTTTCTCTGCTTTCTTCTTCTTCTTCTTCTTCTTCTTCTTCTTCTTCTTCTTCTTCTTCTTCTTCTTCTTCTTCTTCTCCTTCTCCTTCTCCTTCTTCCTTCTTCCTTCTTCCTTCTTCCTTCTTCCTTCTTCCTTCTTCCTTCTTCGCCCTTCTTCGCCCTTCTTCGCCCTTCTTCGCCCTTCTTCTTCCTTCTTCTTCCTTCTTCTTCGCCCTTCTCCTCCTTCTCCTTCTCCTTCTCCTTCTTCTTCTTCTTCTTCCTCTTAAGTGTCAAAGTTTGACTTTACTCCCACCCTCCAAACAACTTGTTCTGGCCTAAAGTCTAATTTCTCAGTCTAATTTTGGCCAGACTTCAGCAATGTTATCCATTCTCCCACTTCAACTCCCACAGATGGCTAATCCCCTCCCATTCTTAGAGAGTCTGGTTGGAAATATTTGCTTATAGTACTTGATTCTACCAAGACTTAATCCCACAGAAAGAATTCTACTTTGTGCCTTTCCTGAGACTATTTTGTTCATATAAGCTTCCTTAATTGTGATTAATTTTTAGAGATCTGTAAGGTGTTCTTTGTGGCTTTTCTCAATGGATTTATTTTGTCCAATGTGACCTAAGCTACTGTTCTGGAAAACAAGTACATTATCCCAGATAAAGAGCTGTCTCTCTATTTTGTATCCTTCCTCAGGGGAAAAACAACAACAACAACAAAGTATCTGCACAGAGAATATACCACAAATGTAGGAATAGAGCAAATTGTAAAACAAAACAAGATAAAAGCTTAGTTATGTATTCACACTTCCGTTATTCTTCCAGTAATTACACAATATTTCACATTCCTAATTAGAAAATTTCCTATTCCTAAATAGTAAGTGTATCTAAAATGTAGAATATTTCTAGGAGATATATATGTGCATATACATCTATTAAGGTCACATTAATATCTGTAACCTGAAATCACTGGAAATTTTTATACACAAACACACAAAGTATATAGTTCCTTTTAATACTATTTTCTTTATTCATCTATTTTCAGATTTTGACAATGTAAACTTCTCTTTGTCATTTTTTACATAATTCAAACCAAATATACTACTGTTTATGAGGCTAAATGATGGGACATCATGACATATTCATTTGGTGCACTCTCTTGCACTTTAAAATTTGGTTTAAACTATAATACTGATATATTCTGCATGCTGTATTTAATAACTGGACACCTGGGAGCTGTGACAAAGTAATCTCTCTCAGAAGTCAAGAATAACCATGGTTCAAATGCTGTCCTTCCATTCCTACCAGGATCATGACCTGACTAAACTCTTCAAATTATAAGGTAGATTGGATAATTCCTTTTTACTGGCTTAATGGATATGAATATTAAAGCTGTTTCTTGGGTTTAGACCTAAGTTTGAGTCACTTCTCGGTAACTTATAAATTAAATAGCTTTGGGTTACATATTGAAATTAATTCCTCATCTATAAAATATAGATACAAAAAACCCTCACAGGTAGTTTTATAAAGTAATATATATGAAGTGCATATCCTTTGGCCTTCACTAAATATTTTGAATGACTAATATTATTAAAATGAAGAAGTGCTGTTAAAAGTAGAAGTATATTGTGTCACCTGGGTGGCTCAGTCAGTTAAGCATCCGACTCTTGGTTTTGACTCAGGTCATGATCTCATGGGTCTTGGGATAGACCCCACATCAGACTCCCCACTCAGTGGGGCTTCTACTTGAAGATTCTCTCTCTCTGCCCCTCCCCCCCACTCTTTCTCGCATGCTTGCTCTCTAAAATAAATAAATCTTTAAAAATAAATAAATGAATAAAAGTAGAAATGTATTGAAATTTCTAATTTTATTCTACTATACTATAAAATACATACGTTTGGGTAATATATACCTAGAAATATACAACATAGAAAAAAAAATCACTATTCCACTCATTCTGGTATGGTTTTGCTCCAGCCCTCAAAAGTGTTCTCAGTAATGATGTTCATTTTGCCATGTCTGATGAAGACACGCCTGCCCTGCTTCACCAGACCTCTCAAAGATATTTGGTACTAGTTGACTGTTCTTCCCCTATATATTGCAGTTCCTGAGGATTTGGTCTTAAGCCTCATATTATCTTTCCATATATTCTCTTTCTTGAGAATCCTGCCAAAAGTTTTCATTCACCTCCCCTGAGTATGATCAAGAGACTCAAGGACTAAACTGAACTCTTTATTCACAGAGGAATAGTAATCGTTCCTGAGATGAGAGTTCTATTAAATCCCATAAATTTACTTGCTCACCTAATTACTCTTTTCTTCTTTTGTCCTATTATGAATGAGGAAGTTCCACACTGCTTTCACACTGCTTGATCAAATCTTCTAAGTACCATGTCTATCCTCATTTTTAAGACATTAACAACGTCAACTGTATTTTATTCTATAATCAGTTGTACCCTCATTAATGGATATTTTATCTGTATTTTAACATTGTAGATTCCTGTCATCTATAAAACAGAATAAAAATAATAATTACAAAACTTTATTCTTCCTGAGCTATCAATTTATCTCTCTCCATGTCAAGCCAAATTTCTAAAAATACTTTTATTCAATATTTACTATCATCATTTCACTACTTAGAAGTTCCTGACTCCAAATCTATCTTGCCCCACAAAACTACTAAAACAGTTCTTGATAAGGATTTCTGTGCTCTCCATGTAGCTAAATTCAGGTAAAAAAAAATGTCCACAGTAGACCACTCCCTCCATCTTTGGTTTCTATGATACCAATTACCCCTGGTTTCCCTTACCCATCTGGCTATTCTCTATCAATGTTCTTTGTGGATTCCTTTCCTTTGGAGTTCCTCTGAGTTTGGCTCTTGATAGTTTTTCTTACCTTTTCACTATAATATATATCCCAAATTCTCATATGAAATTCAAATTTATAAGTCCAACTATCATAAATCCAATTCCTATAGAGAATTTAGGGGATATATGGATACACACACACACACACACAAGATATGAAGATATATATCTTGTATGCAATCCAGATGGTCTACATCTTAAATGTTGGTAAGACTAATCTGAAAAATGTATCTCATCCAGGAATGTTTGGGGTATAGAGGATTTAGAAATGGTCATTTTGATTATCAATTTATTTTTAGAAATGTTGTTCTATTATTTTTTTCCAGCATTGGTTCAATTTTGCATGTGCAGTTTTTCTAGAACATTGCTAATTTTGTTTGTGTTAAAATTATTGTCTTAAAAATTTCAGATTGTCTAATATTTTATAAAATATATTTTTGAAAAAATATATATATAACATCCCTTACAAGACAGTTTTGATTCTGAAGTATCTTCTTTTGAAAAGCATAAGGCATTTATATTTTCTTCTTTACTTTTGGAGTCATGCATCAAAAAGGAAGAAAATGAATAGAATTCAGTAGAGTGCCTGTAAGTTTAAAGAAAAAAAAAATGTTTTTCTTTAGTTTGAAAGAGAATTAAGCCTACAGTATTTCAGATCTTGGTCTTTATATGGACTGTGGTGGGTGGAAGTGATATTATAAGATAACAGCAGCAGAGTCACTGAAGTTAATATATATACTTCAAAGAGAAGAAATCTCAAGTGCCATGATTTTTATGTTGCACAAGGATTATAGAAAGTTTCAAGTTCTGGATTGAGTTATAATTTATTTTACCCTTTTTACTGCATTCCTTCCTATTCCGGGCAAAGGCTTAATGAATAAAATCCATGATGTAGGAAAAAAGGAAAAAAAATAGAAGCTTATGATCAAAAGCTATCCCAGTGAATCAGGAGATAATATATTCTACCTAAAAAGATATTTTTTCTGAACCAAGAAATAAAGTAAATCTGACCTATAACATATTAGGATATATTATATAATAAAATAATGGATATACACACTGACATGAATATATTAATATAGAGAATAGCATTTCTTTTTAGTGCACATTTAAGAGAATTGTAAGTTTTGATTAATGTGTTCTGTTGGTACTTAGAAGAACATACACAATGAATCACCTTGACATTCAAGCCTCTCCACAGTATGACACCAACCTACAATTCTAATTTTATTTCCTACTCCTTTCCAACAAATGCTCCAGCCAAATTATAAATATTCCACAAATACATTACACTTTCCTACTCCTAAACTTTTACCTTCTTTACTGTGTTGTTTTTTTCTCATCTCAATGCTAAAATCTTATACTGCTTTCACCATTCAGATAAGAAAACAGATAACACATCCTTCAGTCTATTACTTTGGACTAAAAAAATTCATTTTTCCCCAAAGCACTTTTCGTATTCTTCCTAACATTACAATTACTGCATACTAATTGTACCTCCCAACTACAACGAAATGCTGCTTCTAATAATTTAGACTGATCATAATCAGCAAAATCATTGTATTTTGGAGAACTGGATTGAAAAAAACTATATATGTATCCCTTTGTTTGAATTATATAAGGAATCATGTTAAAATAGGGATTAAAGAGCACACATAATGATGAGCCCTGAGTAATGTAGAGAATTGTTGAATCACTATATTACATACCTGAAACTAACATAACACTGAATGTTAACTATACTGGAATTAAAATTAAAACCTTAATAACATTTTTAAAAACCATGCCAGATGATAGTGTTAATATTGTGGCTAAGACATGAAGCCCTGTAGAAATGTCATCTAAGTTTAAATCCACTATAAATATAACAAATACCACACAGCCTCCAATATTGTCGTTATGATCTACTGATCACCAAATCAAGTGCCTTCATTTCTCAGATTTTTTTTTTCCTTCATTTCCTTTTATTTTGCTCTATCTCAGTAACACCCTCTTCCTCAATATTCCTGTCTTAATTCCTTGGTAATTTCAATATTCTGGTCAATGTTCCTCAGCCCATCATTTTCTGGAATTCATCTTCTGCATGAGCTTTTCCTGCACCCTACCTCAAGTACCCATTCCTTTAATCTTACCTCAGACTATTACCCAAACTTGCAATCTACTCATAATTTGTTAGCATACTTTTGGAATTCCCAGAGTTCCAGCTTACTCCCTCTGTTACTCTGACCTCAACAATAATTTAATTCCACTGTCAGGTCAACCTTACATCTATGCATGCACATATAGGTAAAATGGCAAAAATTGAAGTCTACATACTATATATCTAAATAGTTAAATTTCCATATCTATTAACAAACTACTAAATTAAATAACATATCTCCTCCTTCCTTACAAATATATTTGCACAATGACTAAAAGGTTTTGTATAATTGAAAGTTGATTGCATTCTAACATTATTTCACATGTCTGGATATTCTTTTGAAAGTCAGGAATGTTCAGATAAATAATCAAATAAAGACAAAAACTTCTTTGCATGTGTTTATTTAAAAATCATTTTCTTTATTCATTTCCGCAAAAATGAATAAATGTATTGTTTCGATCAAGACTTTTCACATAGTTTTTCTGATGATGGTGATATAATTAAATTTCAAAATGCACTTGCATTTAAAATTTAAAGTACATAAAATTCAAATTATTTCTTGAAAAATGCAAATAAGAGAAAATGTAAAAGTAAAAGACCACTTCTGTAGGTTTTCTGACAGTATTTTCCTAATGTATTTTAAATTATTTAATTAAAAAAAAAAACTTTCTTGATCTGCCTTTCCTTCCTTACACTGACCCTGCTCTTTCAAAAAACTCCCAGAGTATTGCCTATACTCTCTATATCCTATTCATTCCTCTCCACCCATTCTCTTTTGACACTTCTCCATTATGGTTTTCAAATCCACTGTTGAGCTGAGAGTGCACTTGTCAAAGCCACTAATGAGTAACATGTAATTCAACGCCAACACCATTCCATTGTCCTTATTATCTGCCATGTTAATGACACTTGAAATGCTGAGCACACCCTGTTCTTTGATACACTTTTTTCTCTTGGCTTCCAGGGCGCCTCATCCTCTTGTTTTGCTCTGAGATTTTTGCTGGTTCTTGTTTATGGAAAACAAATTTTAAGTTATGTAACTAGCTCTAGATGTGGAAATATTTTATATCTAAATAGAATCCATTGCTTAATTATACTTGAGTTCTAGCATGTCGACAACTGGATCATCACAAGTTTTCCACACAAAAGTCTTCATTAAAAATGTTTAATAGATCAAAAGAAAAGGATCATTAAATAGTGAAGAATAAATGTTTAATCTTTCATCGTAATACATATAAAAATAAACTGAATTATTAAAATGTTTATGTTATGCATACTCATATTTATTTATGGAGGTTTTATGACTTAATTGAAATTGTACAAAATTGATTTACATCACCGGGATTTAAAGTGGCTTAAGTGCTAATTAGATTATTTAGTTTTTCAGGGTTCTAGAAAAGGCATCATAACTTATTTACCATAAATGACATCAGATAACATTTCCCCATAGTTTTCTTTTTTTAAATTTTGTTATGTTATGTTAATCACCATATATTACATCATTAGTTTTTGATGTAGTGTTCCATGATTCATTGTTTGCGTATAATACCCAGTGCTCCATGCAGAATGTGCCCTCTTTAATACCCATCACCAGGCTAACCCATCCCCCCACCCCCCTCCCCTCTAGAACCCTCAGTTTGTTTCTCAGAGTCCATAGTCTTCCCATAGTTTTCTAATCATTTGATTAGAATTAATACACAAAACAGCTTGTGTGGCTTTAAAATTTACCATTTTAAAGGGAAAGTATAATTTAACTTGTTTTTCTAAGATCAACCTATGAGAGAAATACCTAGGAACAGAAGAAAAGGTATAAATTCTGAAATAAGATAATCTTGGATTTAATGTGAACTTTACCACTTATTAACTATAAGCCCTAGACAGGTTTCCCAAAAATTTAAATCTTTTTCCATCATCTGCAGAAAGAGGCTAATAAAGCCAATTATACAATATTATTATGACCATTAAATATAACAGAATGAAAAGAGCTCAGTGCATGCCATGTAGTAAGTATTCAACATCAGGAAAAGTATGGAAGAAGCCACACAATACACAATTTAGTCCCGTATTTTGATATGCATGGATATGACTAAAGGATCTAGAAAATATAATAGATGATATAATTTACCTGTTATTTTACTTAAACCTTATCTAGAATAGAATGAGTAAGGGAATGAGAGAGAAAATTGTGTTGTCCATGATCCACAAAAAGCCCTATTTTTTTTCCTAAGAAATAAAGGACAGTTTTGCTAATTTTAGTTTATGCATATTGTTTCTAAGTATGTAAAGCCCCTTTCTACACAGTTCCACATAAAAATTAAATGCAAATGTAGCAATTGTATTTTATATGTATGTGAGGAAGAGGAAGAGAGAAAGACAAATATAAATGAATATGTATCTTTGGAAATTCAGGAGGAATGTGAGTTTTACTCAGGTGTATTCTAAAATATGATTTAATCAATAGATTTCTTTTAATACTTAATTTTTTATAAAAAAATCGCATTCCCTATAATTTTCATGTCTGTTTTAACAAAACTGTTTTCTTCTACTTTCTATTAATTGATAATAATATTTGTAATTATTAATATAGAATTATATGAATATAATACCTACAGACTTTTAGCCCTAGAGCTTGCTGAATAAAATTAACTATGGCTTTCTTTGTTTTCTCTTTATCTGTCCTTGAGCTTCTTTATAAGATAGTTACTGTGGCAAATATTTTAGTTTTCCCATTTCTAAAAATGGTACAGACTCATTGCCTGTGCCCCCCAAACAAACAAAAACTCTAGAAAGCCCTTGGGCACCACAGTCTCATGAGCAAAATAATTTTTCTGACATTATGAAGTAATTGAGCATCCCACATAGTTTGTTTCTAGATAATTGAAATGTGACAGTCTAAAAATGAAAAAAAAAAGTATGAAAATGATTAATTGCTTGTTATTGTTTTCTATTGCTGCTGTAACCGATTACCACAAATTCAGTGGTTTAAAACTGCGCAAACCTATCTCACATGTCTATAAGTCAGAAGTTGAGTTGGGCTCAACTTTGGGTCACACAAGGGCAAAATCTATGTGTCAGATGGCCTGGGCTGGTGTGTGGAGGCCCTGGGAGAGAGTCAGCTTCCAAACGCATTCAGGTTGTTGGCAGAATTCAATTCGTTTTGATTGTAGGACTGAAGTCCCTGTTTCAGCCAAAAACCACTTTGAGCAACTTAAGCCACCTGTATTATTTATCATTCTGCCCCCTGCATGTTCAATCCAGCAATGACAATAGATTATTTCTTATGCTTTGCATCTCTCTGGCTTCTTCTGCCATATCTCTCTCACTTTAGCCTGAGAAAGCTGTCTGCTTTTAAAGGCTCCTATGATTAGATTGTGCTCACGGGGTATTCCAAGATAATCTCCCTATTTTAAGATTCATAACCTTAAACACTTCTGTAAATCTCTTTTGCTGTATAGCCTATTATATATATGACAGATTCTGGGAAGTAGGGTGGAGACAGATTTGGAGGCCATTCTGCCTACCACATGGCTTTTGTTCGGGGCCTTTAAAAATTTAGTTTCCATATATTCTTGATTTTTAAACAATATCCCATAAAATATTTATACATACATATATATGTATGTGTGTGTGTGTATATATATATATATATATATATATATCTTGCTATATAATTAATGGAAATAGCTATATAAATGAGAGTGGATCAGATATCCAACAAGTGAGCCTAGACCATTCTCCAGCATCAGCCTCTCTACTGGGCCATGCCATTCTTTTATGCTCTTTAAAGGCAAAAAAGCTAAAACAAAAACACTGAACATTTTGTAAAGTTCTTATCAAGAGATAATATGAGTTGAATTCAAGTCCAAAAAACTTCAAAGTATAAGCAGCTATTCACACTGCATTTGACTCTGAAGAAAAATATGGCTCTCAAGAATTAGAAGAGTATGTATGTTTTTTTAATTGCAATTTTGGAGGTCTGTATGTCATTTTCCTTGGAAATGTCAACTTTTCCCCAAATTGCCACATGACATAAATTAGGATTATGGAGATCATTTATTTGACTCTATTACAAGGAAAGATGTTCAGGTGTGTTGCTGCAGAATATGAAATTATTTCATTAACTTTACATCACAAATGTTCTTGTGTATTTGTAATTCCATATCAGTGTTTTCCTTTTATTCTTTTTTATCCTACATACGCTTATCAATTACCATTGTGCATTACCATCTCCACTTAGAGTCCACACTGCAGCAAAAAGTTAGTTAGTTCTACCTTTCTAAGAGTTGCTTCTTCTACTGTAATTATAAACTTGGTTCTATAAAAAAAAAAAAGTGTGAGCTTAATGTTTTAAATGTGAATCCGTAGCATTTATAAAAGAAACCAAGAGCTCTTCTAAAGTCACGGTCCTTGTGCTAGCCTTAGCAGTTCCGACTTAACCAGTGTGTTAAAAAACGGAGACATTTGGAGTATTTTTAATCGGAGGAATTCTTGCTGTGTTATTTTCACTAAAATTTCAGCAAAGAAAGCTTATGATAACTCATTTTCATTTTATAGTTCTGTTATTTCAACAACTGAATATCAACATTACTACATAATGAAAAATATTGTCTATCTCCCATAATTTTTAGCATTATTCAAAAATACTGATAGATTCTATGTGCCAAATATTCTGTTTTCCGTTAATATTTTGGCAGTAGCACCAAGTCTGACACTAGAACATTTTAACTTGGAATCATAATTGTGTTTATGTATTCATGGGCTTAAAATTATGCAGAATATTTCAGATAAAACATACCCTAGCACAATTTCATTGAATTTGGTTCTAAAAGCATAATTCGCATGATTTTTCTAAATTACTAGCAAGGAGCCACTTTCCCTGACTATTCTTCTTTTATAGAAACTTTTTCATGAACCTGTACTCAATTACTTTTTTTAATCTTTGCTGAATGAAAATTATATAAAACTTATGAGAACATGTGTCTTCTTTCCAAAAAGCTACAAAAGATACAAGCAGTGTTTGAAACAGACCGGAATCACTGAATTTAGTTAGAGCAAAGAAAAGTTGGAAGTATGTCCAACAATTATATCCACGGTGTCAAAATACTGTTCCTAGCAGTTTTTTTTTTTCAATGTGATATGAATATCAAGTCATCTTTGCTTCATTTAAAAGAAATTAGAAGGAAAATGTACCACTTATTTGAAAAGATATTAAAATATTTATGGAATGTAAACAGAGGGCCATGACTCAGTAAAATAAACATAATTCTAAGTACACGAGTATAATTCTAGGTACACATGCCCAAATTCAGGTGTGCATGATATGATTCATTATATTTAAAAAATAATATTAAATTTGAATTTAAGAACCTATTTCCCCATTGGTTTGGCAGAAAAGTCAGTTTTATTGTTACTAAGATTTCTTCCACAATGCCCAGTAATTGAACAGTTATGAGTTTGGGCTGTGGAGTGGAGGGGACTCCCAACTCCAAGTAGGGCACTCAGGGAGTCTTGGTCTTAGTCCAGGTGGGTAACTGCAGGTATGCAGGTTATCCCAACCCAGTGGCCCCAGGAGGCAGGAAAAGCTGATGATTTTCATTCAGTGCTTAGGCTTTGTATTCTTTTCCCAGACTGGAAGCTTTGGTACCCAAGGGTCTGTCTTCCTACTTGACAGTATATTCATTCTCCTCTGAAATCTTGACTCCAATTCCAGGATTCAGGCAGGAGGTGTGTTGTAGATCACAGTCACTGTAACTCTAAACCAAACTTACCTGGTCTTATAGGAATCTCTACTGTTATCTCAACTTCAAAACCCCATTATTCAAGTCATTAACCTATCTTTATCTCTTTTCCCTAGCAAACACTGCACCATAAGTCCCAGGTTTCTATTGTATAAGCCAGAAAGGAGATTGTCCTCTGGTAACTTCTAATTTCAGGCAAGTAAATGGGAGATGGAAAAAAATATTAAGAAAACAAAATAGAAATCAGTAGCTTGGAATATTACCCTGACAGTCTTGATTTTGCTATTTAAATTCAGCCTATATGAGTTTAGTTTCTATGATTTATGTATTTATATTCCACTCTCTTCTAAAAGGAATTGAGAATACATCCATTATTTCTGAAAGAAATCCCTAAACTAAGACATAGTCCAGAAAACTTCCACATTTTCAAGTATGAGAACTAATGAAAAAGCACCAGAGAGAATTTGAATTTATGAGAGTGAAATTGTATCTATAATTTGAAACCCAATCATAATTTTTGTTATTTACGTTCTTCCTATACTAAAACAGAAAGAACAACTGGAATGAGGGCCATATCAAAAGAAATAGAAATCTAGTCTACAGAGAACAAAAAGATAAATGTCATGGTGAGGAGGCAAATGCATTGTATCCCAGCCTTGTTCTTCTATAACACAAAGCAAAACAGAAGTTTTGTACAGGTATTTTCTATAATCTCACTCAGTTGTTCACTTTTTAGAGATTTCTCTTTTTTTAAGATTTTATTTATTTGAGAGAAAGAGAGTGAGAGCGAGAGAGAGCACGAGTTGGGTGAGGGGCAGAGGGAGAAGTAGACTCCCTGCTGAGCAAGGAGCCCTATGCAGCCTAGATCCCCAGACTACTGGATTGTGACCTGAGCCAAAGGCAGATGCTTAACTGACTGAGCCACTCAGGTACCCCTGCTTTTTAGAGATTTCTAATGAGGGATGGGATTGAGTTCTCAGTGTCAGATTCAGCTTCGTTCAGTATCTAATTATAAATTTATCTTTGAGAATGAGTATTCCTATCTCACACTCGAAAACATAGCAAGGACTAGTTGTCCCTTTCTATAGTGGAATAGAGCATATTTATTCCACAAGAAATGAGGACCAGAATGATGTAAAACTTTCAATCCAATTGTTGTTTCTATTGTAGTATATGAAATGTAAATAACAAAATTAATGATTACAGTCCAAATTGTAACTTCAATTTTATTCCCAGCAATTTAAATCCCTCATATTTTCTTTATAAGCTTGATGCTTTAGAACAAAACAACTTGCTTCATTCTTAAAAACAAAATTTATTCTAAACTATTTCTGACATATAGGAGTATTATATGTAATACTCATGTATAGTTTTGCTGATAATAATAACCATCAGTGGACCCAACACCAAGCTTGAGAAATATAACTTTGAACTTCTATAACCTCTTTCATTTCTATATAGTTTTACTAAATAATTATCCATTCTCAAAAAAAAGTATGTTGACTGGCTATTTCACTTAATATTATCATTTATCAGAAGAATTTATCAGTAGTGTTTCCTATAACTGTAGTTCTTTCATTTTCATTGTTAGATGATAATCTAGTATTTGAATATGCCATAAATTTTTCATCTGTTGTTTCTGGTTTTAATTCTTTCAAACAATGCTACTATTTAAAAAATACTGTAAACATCTTCTGTATACATATGAATTAGTTGTCTCTCCTGCATGTGTACATACTGGGTTATAGAGTAGACATTATACATATATTTTTTTCTGAATATGAGTTCTTCATTTGTTATGTGTTACAAAGTTTCTTAATAGTGGTTTTTTAAGGGCGCCTGGTTGGCTCAGATGGTTAAGCGTCTGCCTTCGGCTCAGGTCGTGATCCCAGGGTCCTGGGATCGAGTCCCACATCGGGCTCCTTGGGAGCCTGCTTCTCCCTCTGCTTCTCGCTCTCTCTCTCTCTGTCTCTCATGAATAAATAAATACAATCTTTTAAAAAAATAGTGGTTTTTTAAAATTTATTTATTTGAGAGAGAGAGCAGGAGAGCAGGGGGGAGGGGTAGAGGGAAATGGAGAAGCAGACTCCGTGCTGAGCAGGGAGCCTGACATGGGACTCTATCCCAGGCCCCCAGGACCATGACCTAAGCTGAAGGCAGACACTTAACTGACTGAGCCACCCAGGTGCCCTTAATAATGTTTTATTATGAACAGATGGTTTTTAATTTAGTTTTTCAAATATATCAACTTTTTCATTTATGATTTTTCTTTTTGTGTGTTAGTAAAACTTTTCCTACCATGTATTCATTAAGAGTGTTGCCTATTTTAAGGTCTACATTATTGATTGATTTGCATTTTACATTGAAATCTGTATTCTATTTGTAAGGGATTTTGTGTGTGGAGTGAACTAGAAAACTAGGCTCATTTTTTTTTTCATATGGATGACCATTTTTTCCCAACAGCATTTATTGAAAATATCATTCTATTTTCCATTGATAGGCAGTAACATCGTTTTGCTTTCATCTCTCTTTTTTTATGTTTTGTTGATATATTTGTCTATTCCTGCACCGATACAAATTGTCTTAATTACTATAGATATTTAATGATTTTTGGCAACCAATAGAAGTTTTTCCACCATGTTCTCTTTTGAGTGTGTTGCCAATTCTTGGATGTTTGCATTTATTTAAACTTTTTTTTTTTTTTAAGATTTTATTTATTTATTTGACAGAGAGAGAGATAGTGAGAGCAGGAACACAAGCAGGGGGAGTGGGAGAGCGAGAAGCAGGCTTCCTGCCAAGCAGGGAGCCCGATGTGGGACTCGATCCCAGGACCTTGGTATCATGACCTGAGCCGAAGGCAGACGCTTAATGACTGAGCCACCCAGGCGCCCTATTTAAACTCTCAAAGCGTAAAAATGACAACACCCGCATCCACACCCACACCCACGCCTGTTGGAATTGTCATTGGATTTATGTAGAATCTACAAACAGTTTGGGAAAAATTGGCATACACATGTACACATATACACATTCAAACACACAAATTTGGATCTTCCAGTACATACAGGCATAATATATCCCTCAACTTATTTGAATCTTCTTTCTTATTCCCTATGTTTTTGTTGATTTTTTTTATAATGGCAAGTACTCTTAGTACAATCCTGGACAGTCATTCTTATAACAGGCATCTTTGTTTTGTTTTCTATTTCAAGAATTTTCAATTGCAATAAATTGAAAATCAATAAAATTTCAACAAAATTTCAATAGCAATTTTATTCATCATAAGTTAGTAGTTTAACGTCATGTAATCTTACTGCTTTTAGTCTGGTTTTTTATTTTTCTTGTGTGTGTGTACATATAGTAATATATATATTACTGTGTATATACATAATATACATTATTTATATATATATTAATATAGTATATATTAATATATTAATATATATTAATATATTATATATATTTTTCCCATTGTTATAAATTTGTTTGTCTCTCAACTTGTGCTTTATATAGTCTGATGTTATGTTATTAGAACTATTAAATCTGTTTCTTCCTGGTAAACTGATTTTTTATTTCAAGTATACTTTGGTATTAATATGACTGCAACATATTTATTTAGGTATTTATTTGATATAGCTTTCTCCATCATCTACTTTTCTGTTATCACCAATCTTATATTTTATAGTATCTCCTGCTAAAAAGATATCATTGGCTTTGTTATGTTTTGTTTTTTTTTCTTTTAATTGTAATAATTAATACCTTTACATTTACTGTATTTACTGATGTCTGTGGGTTCAAATTTAATAAATTATTCTGCTTTTCTATCTGATTCAGTTATCTTTTTGCTCTTACTAACTTTTGTTGCCTTATTTTGGTGTATTGCTTAAACATTCCTTTTTGTTGTTAGTTATATACTCTTTTTTAGTTATTTTATTGGTTAACCTAGAAAATTATAACCCCAACACTAACTGATCAAAGCTGCTCTTCAGACACCATATCAAAAGAGACACAGGATAAATTAACATATGAAAAGATGCACAATATCAATGCCATTAAAAATTATAAATTAAAACAATAAGATATCACCATATACCTATTAGAATGGCCCAAATCCAAAATGCTGACAACAACAAATACTCACAAGGATGTGAGGCAACATCTCCATTGCATGCCAGTAGGAATGTGAAATGGTAAAGCCAGTTTGGAAGACAGTTTGGTGGTTTCTTACAAAACAAAACACCCTCTTACCATACGATCTAGCAATTGTGCTTTCTGGTATATACCCAAATAATGTGAAAACTTGCTTCCACACAAAAACATGCACAGTTTATAGCAGTTTTATTCATAATTGCCAACACTTTGGGGAAAAATAACATATCCTTTAATAAGTGAATGGATCAGAAAAATGATACATCCAAACTATGGAATATTATTCAGCAGGAAAAAAAGAAGTAGGCTCGTGAGTTGTAAAGACATGGAGGAAATTGAAATGCATGCTGCCAAATGAAAGAAGCCAATCTGACAAGGCTACACATGACATGATTCCAGCTATATGACGTCTTGAAAAAGGCAAAACTATGGAGAATAAAAAGACCAATGGTTGTCAGGGGGCTTGGGTAAAGGGAGGGAAACAAGGATAGGTGAAGCACAGGGGACTTTTAGAGCAGTGAAACTATTCTGTATGAGACTGTGATGATACATAGATAACACTACATGTTTGTCAAAACTGATAGAACTGTACAACACAAGTGTGAGCCATTATGTAAACTGTGGACTTTAGTTAATAATAATGTATCAATATTGGTTCATCGTCATAACAAATGTATGGCACTAGTGCAAGAGAAAGACATGTATCATATGACCTCACTGATATGAGGAATTCTTAATCTCAGGAAACAAACTGAGGGTTGCTGGAGTGGTGGGGGGTGGGAGGGATGGGATGGCTGGGTGATAGACATTGGGGAGGGTATGTGATATTTTGAGTGCTGTGAATTGTGCAAGACTATTGAATCACAGATCTGTACCTCTGAAACAAATAATACAATATATGTTAAAAAAAAAAAAAAGAAGATAACAGGAGGGGAAGAATGAGGAGGGGGGAAATTGGAAGGGGAGATGAACCATGAGAGATGATGGACTCTGGAAACAAACTGAGGGTTCTAGAGGGGAGGGCGGTGGGGGGATGGGTTAGCCCGGTGATGGGTATTAAAGAGGGCACGTTCTGCATGGAGCACTGGGTGTTATACACAAACATGAATCATGGAACACTACAGCAAAAACTAATGATGTAATGTATGGGGATTAACATAACATAATAATAAAAAAAAGCAAGATGTTAATAATGGGGAAATTTGCAGAGGAAGATGAGGGGAATTCTCTGTACTTGCTACTTAATTTTTCTGTAAACCTAAAACTGTTCTAAAATATAAAATCTATTAATAAAACCAAATAAGCCACTGTTAAACCACCTTCTTTCCAGAATAGTAAGAGCCTTAGCACACATCTCCCTACAGATATTTTAAATTAACTATATTGAGATAAAATTTATATACAATAAGTGTATCCAGTTTAAGCATTTAATATACAGTAATGAGTTTTGCCCAGTGTGTAAATTCATGGAACCACCATTATAATTCAAGATATAAGCATTACCATCACCCTGTAAGTTTTCCTGTGCTCTTTCTCATTCCTACTCCTGGCCCTGGATAGTTATTGATCAGCTTGTATCTCTATATATTTAGGTTTCTTAAAATTATTTTTAAAAAGGAATTATACAAAATTCACTCTATTCTATCTGGCTACTTAAGCTCAGCTCAACGTTCATATCTATCCGTACAATTGTGTATATCACTAGTTCATTCTTTTTTATTGGTGAATATACTGAGTCATTAAGATATATTATAATTTGTTTATCCATTCACCTGATGGACATTTGTTGTATTAAAAGCTTTTGGCAATTAGAAACAAAGCTGTGAACAATTATTCAGAAGTGTTTGTGGGATATATGTTTTCATTTATTTTGGAAAACACTTTAGGAATAGAATTATTTAGTTCTATGAGTGTTGGGCTTTTAATATTCATCTTCATTAATTTTATCCTCATTGGGTATAAAAAGTGTTCTGAATCAGGTGAAGATTTATTAATTTCTTCATAGTGATTAATAAATTTTTTACCTCTCATTCTCTTACTCTAGGCTTATACCTGACTCAATACAATGAAAACTCATGGAAATTTTTCCTACACAATTGGCCAGACACTTCCTATATGCAGAATGAGAACAAAGTGATTTTTCTTTGCTTATAGAGAAGGAGACAGCTATCTTTCTGGCCCCTGAAACCATCTTCGCATTACTCTGATTCTTTGGTATGTAAATAAAATCTAATCTAGGGCCAGACAACCCCAAGTGTCTCAGTTTTTAAGAAATGGAGATATCTGCAAGGTCTGGAGCCAAATTCCTCTTTGAAATGTAAATATCTAGGAAGATAACATTTCAGTCTCTATGGCATGCCAAGAATTAACCTATGGGCTTATTGCTAGATATAACCATTTGACTTTGGGGAAGAAAAGAGAAGTTTTTATTATCCCTTCATATCGGATAAATTAGTTCTGTCATTAGGGAAACAAATGACTACAGATTTAATTCTTACGGTATGTGAAAATGTTTCTAGGAGAACCAAAAGCAATAATCTCTATATCATATCCATTTCTGTGTCTCAGAAGGCTAGGACTCTTTTCAGCAACAATGAGAGATGTAGTTTTAATTCTGAGAAATGACATATATGTTTAACTTTACTAGAAATTGCCAAACTGTTTTCCAAAGTGGTTGTACCATTTTATGTTCCCATGAGCAATGCATTAGAGTTCCAGTTACTCTACATCTCCCTTATGGTTTCTGATTATTTTCTGGCACAGGTGAAAATTTAAAAAAGAAAATTGTTTTTTGTCTTCCACTGCTGCTATTAAGAACTCAGCCATTGGTTGGTCCTTCTAGCTCTTTCAAAGTAAGGTTTACTTTCACTATACATACTTTAAGATTTTCTCTGTGTTTTACTATTTGGTGTGACAATGTATGGTAATTTTTATCTGTTTTGTATTTGGTGACTTTCTAGAATCTGATGTCTTTCCATAGTTTTTGAGCAATCTCAGCTAATATTCTTTCAAATATCACTTTTGCTGTCTTCTCTTTCTTCACTTCTGCAATGTGTGTTGAATTGTATGTACTCCATTTCACTGGATCTTAAAGATATTTTATACTTCTGTTATTTTCATCTTTTTCTTCTCTTAATGCTTCATTTTTGATAATTATTTCTGTCCTAACTTCCAGATACCATTGCTTTTTAATTGAAGTGTAATTGACACTGTTATATTAGTTTCAGGAGTACAATATAATGTGTAATTCTATATATTTCTTAGTGCTCATCAAGATAAGTGTACTTTAAAAAAAAAAAAAAGATAAGTGTACTTTTAATCCCCTTTAACTATTTCACCCATCCCCCACATGCCCCCCTCTGGCAACCACCAGTTCTCTATATTTAAGAGTGTGGTTTTTTTGTCTCTTTTTTCTTTTTTATTCCCTTAAATTCCACATATGAGTGAAATCATATGCTATTTATTTTTCTCTTATTTCACTTAGCATATACCCTCTATGTTAATCCATGTTGTTGCAAAAGGCAAGATTCTATTATTTTTTATGGCTGAGTAATATTCTAGTGTGTGTGTGTGTATGGGTGGGTGCGTGGGGGTGTGTGTGTATCTTGCATTTTCTTTATCCATATGTCTATTGATGGACACTTCGGTTGCTTCCATATCTTCATTATTTGTAAATAATGCTGCATAAATATAGGGGTGCATACATCTTTTCCTAATTAGTGTTTGCGTTTTCTTTGAGCATATACCCGTATTGGAATTAGTAGATCATATGGTAATTCTATTTTTAACTTTCTGAGGAAACTCCATAATGTTTTCCACAGTGGTTGTGCCAATTTGCAATCCCACAACAGTGGTTCCTTTTTCTCCATATCCTTGCCAACACTTGTTATTTGTTGTGTTTTTCTTATTTTAGCCATTCTGACAGGTATAAGATGATATCGGATTGTACTTTTCCCTAATGATTAGTGATGTTGAACATATTTTCATGTGGCTATTTCTGTGTCTTCTATGAAAAAATGTTTATTCACTCCATCTGATCATTTTTGTTCAGATTATTTGTTGTTTTGGAGTTAGGGCTTTTTTATGTTTTGGATATTAATCCCTTATTGATGTATCGTTTGCAAATATCTTCTCCCATTCAGTAGGTTGCCTTTTCGTTTTGTTGATGGTTTCCTTATCTTTGCAAATCTTTTTATTTTGGTGTAGTCCCAATAGTTTAATTTTGTTTTTGTTGCCCTTGCCAGAAGAGACATATCTAGAAAAATGTTGCTAAGACCAATGTCAGAGAAATCACTCTATGTTTACTTCTAGAAGTCTTATGGTTTCAGGTCTCACATTTAGGTCTTTAATCCATTTTGTTTATTTTTGTGTATGGTGTAAAAAAAGTGGTCCAGTTTCATTCTTTTCCATGTGACTGTCCAGTTTTACTGATATCATTTGTTGAAAAGACTGTCTTTGCCCCATTATATATTATTGCCTCCTTCGTCATAGATTAACTGACCATATAGGCATGGGTTTATTTCTGGGCTCCCTATTCTATACTATTGATCTATGTGTCTGTTTTTGTGCCAGTACCATATTGTTTTGATTACTACAGCTTTGTAGTATATCTTAAAATCTGGGATTGTGATAACTTCAACCTATTCTTCCTAGAGATTGCTTTGTCTATATGGGGTCTTTTGGGTTTCCATACAAATTTTAGGAATATTTGTTCTATTTCTGTGGAAAGTGTTGGTATTTTGGTAGAGATTGCATTGAATTTATAGATTGCTTTGTGTAGTATGGACATTTAAAAAATGTTAGGTTCTTCCAGTTCATGAGCACGAATTATCTTTCCATTTGTGTCATCTTCAATTTCTTTCATCAATGTTTTACAGTTTTTGGAGAAGAAGTCTTTCACCTCCTTGGTTAAATTTAGTCCTAGGTTTTTTTGTTTTTTTTTGTTTTTTTGGTACATTATAAATGGGACTGTTTTCTTAATTTCTCTCTGGGCTACTTTATTATTAGTGTATAGAAATGTAACAGATTTCTTTATATCAATTTTGTATCCTGTGACTATACCAAATTAATTTATCTAGTATTTTTTGTGTGTGTGTGTGATGTCTTTAGGGTTTTCTATACATAGTATCATGTCATCTGCAAAGAGCGACAGCTTAAATTCTTCCTTAACAAATTGGATGCCTTTTGTTTCTTTTTCTTGTCTGATTACTGTGGCTGAGACTTCTAGTACTGCACTGAATAAAAGTGATGAGAATGGACACTTTTGTCTTGTTCCTGATCTTAGAGGAAAAGCTCTCAGTATTTCACCATTTGAATATGGTGTTAACTGTGTGTTTTTCCTCTATGACCTTAATTATCTTGAGATATGTTTCCTCTAAACTCTGTTGGGAGTATTTATCATGAATTGTTTTGTATTTTGTCACATGCTTTCTCTGCAAAAATCGAGATGATCATATGGTTTCTATCCTTTCTCTTGTTAATGTGAAATATGTTGATTGATTTGTGAATATTGAACCACACTTGCATTCCTGAAATAAATCCCACTTGATTGTGGTGACTTGTTTGCTTGTTTGTTTGTTTTGGGGTTTTTGTTTGTTTATTTGTTTGTTATGTTTTTGTTTGTTATGTTTTAGTGTATTGTTGGATTTAGTTTGCTAACATTTGTTGAGGGTTTTTGTACTTATGTTCGTTGGAGATACTGGCCTATAGTTTCCTTTCTTTTTCTTTCTTTCTTTCTTTCTTTCTTTCTTTCTTTCTTTCTTTCTTTCTTTCTTTCTTT